>NC_083365.1:18536700-18847550 GCF_030254825.1 Meriones unguiculatus
ATGACCAAGGGAGGATGCTTAAATCTCACTCAGAAAAGAAAATAGGACAGCAGAAAGGGATGAAGAGAGAGAACAGGATAAGAGAGGGAGTGCTGAGGGAAATGGGGGTAGAGATCAGATATGGAGGGGGACACACAACAGAGGGCTGGCAGAGAGAAGAGAAACCATATTTGGGAGCATCTCTGTGACAAGCTGAAGACCTACTATAGGGCAGGCTTCTGGGATGATATTCGGCTGACTCTAGCTGAGTCTCCTAGTAGCAGGGGTCATGAGACTGAAGAGTACATCCTCAAACTAGACAGGACTCCTAGTGGAGGGACAGAACCCACCCACAAAAACTCCAACCCAAACTTTATGCTGCCTACAAGATGTATAGGGATAAAAATAAAATAGAGATTGAGGGAATGTCCAACCAATGCCTGGCCCAACTGGAGACCTACCCCATGGGAGAAAGCCAACCCCAGACAATCTTAATGATACTCCACTATGCTTGTAGAGGGGAGTGTAGCATAGCTGTCCTCTGAGAGGCTCCAGTAAGCATCAGATCAAAACAGATGCTGAGACTCGCAGCCAAACATGGGGTGGAGCACAGGGTGTCTTTTGGAAGAGTAGGGAGTAGGATAGAAGAACCAAGAAAGGACAGGAGCTCTACAAGAAGACCAACAGAGCTAACCAACCTGGGTCCAGGGCACTTGCAGAGACTGAAGCACCAACCAAGGACCATGCATGGAATGCCCCTAGGCCCCCCATACAGATGTAGCCTATAGGCAGCTCAAGCTTCCTGAGGGTTCACTAGTAAGGGGAGCTGGGACTGGTTCTGACATGGACTCTGTTGCCTGCTTTTCAATCACTTTCCCCAGGCGGGGCTGCCTCCCCAAGCCAGAAGGAAAGAGAATGTGCTCAGTCTTGATGCAACTTTGTGTGCTGAAATGGGCTGGTAGGGGTGCTCCTCTTTTCTGAGGGGCTGGGGAGGAAGGACAGGGAGAAGAGGGATAAAGGGTGGGACTTGGAGGGGAAGAGGGACAGCCTACAATTGGAATATAAAGTAGATAGATAGATAGATAGATAGATAGATAGATAGATAGATAGATAGATAGATAGATAAATGAAGAGGAAGCTTGTTATTTCCTTAAAGACTCAGCTTTGTCATGTGATGTTTTGCTGCAACCTGGGCATGTGATATTTTGCTGTGAGCTCTCATGTGGGAGGGGAATGGCATTAGTCAACTGGGAACATCCATAGGTAGACTCCGTGGAAAGAAGATATATAGAGGCCCATTCACAGTGAGACATCACTTTTTGGATCGACATTGCTGTGCTGATCTTCATGCTTTGACACTTGACTTCGCAGAGAAAAATGTTCCAAAGACCTTCTCCAGCAATCCAACTGAGTTTTGTGGCTTTCCCTTACTTCATTTTGCTGTTTGGTGTTGGTCTTTGGACTGGACTGCTGGTATCCTGAGGACTGAGTTTGGTAATTCCCTAAAGATACATTGACCCTACTCATCAGGAAGTAGATAAAAGAGGCCTATAGCCCTTTTCACTAATAATCTCCTACCTACGGTTGGGGGTGGAAGGGAGGTAAAGGTATTTAAGAACCCTAAATATAGAAGGTTTGGTGAAAATTTGAAGCCTCCAGATAGATAGATAGATAGATAGATAGATAGATAGATAGATAGATAGATAGATAGATAGATAGATAGATAGGCAGGCAGGCAGACAGCCCATTCATGACCTAAAGTAATTCAAGGTCTCTTACGTGGGAACTGTTACAGTAGTTTTAAAAGCCACTATGGCCCATGATGGGAAAGTCTTGGCCAGATAAATGGAATATAAGTCTTGCCTTGGCGAAAGGTTTGATGGTTCTCGTTTGCTCCAAATATTAGATTATATACCATTGTCTTTTTCCTTAAAAGTTCATTCAGTCATGCTTATCAATCACCTGGCCTAGAGACACACCCTCAGGAAAGCTTATTAGCCTAAAGGCAAAGTAAGGAAATGAGAGGAATAATTAGCCCTTAATGAGATAATATGCTTGCACTTCTCAGAATATCTACCTTTATACAGAAGATTGCAGAGGTTCACACACGTAGCACTAGCCTCCCTCTTTATCTGAAGACCCTTCTCTTCCCTCCCATGTGACTACTTGGCATCTCTCCATTGCTGAGCGTGTCAGGCTAACTCAGTCAAACAGCAGGCTCTCTCTCTCTCTCTCTCTCTCTCTCTCTCTCTCTCTCTCTCTTTCTCTCTCTCATTTTTAGTTCCATCTTCTCCTTCTGGGAACCTGCCAAGATTCACTGCTTGCTTCCCCCCTTTGTCTCTTTCTCAAACTTTAATAAAATTGTCTTCAACTTTACTTCTGAGTATGTTTATGAATTATTTTGCTAACAATACTAAAAACCCAGAAAGAAGAACCTTGTTTCCAGGGCAACCCTAGTACTTCTTGTTCACCTGGGGGTCTCTATTGCACCGTTCTTTTCTCATCTTTTTGCCATCGTTCAGACTCTAGATTCCCTTGAACGAGTTCCACTTAGGAGTTCCAAATATTTTGGAATTCAACCTCTCTTTTGAGAAAGAAATGCCGCTGGTGAATGCCCTGTTTTGAGTTCAGCCTACTTATCAGCTTTGATAATTTCCTTAGAGGTTGCTTTTGATTGAAGTAGAGAGGAATCCCTTTCTTCAGAAGAAACTATTGACCAATCTGTCAGATACAAAAGATTTAAATTACACAACTGTTCAGGGAAGGCTCTTCCAGCCTGTCCTATTATTAGCCAGGAAGAAGCAGTTTTTATATTAATCAGGTTCTCTAAGGATGTTGACAAAGATGATAATTCTTTCCCAATGTGCTGACAGAACTCTCAATTGTTTCATTTAAAAACAAGACAGGAAAAAAGGTTTTGGGAAAGAATACACATTTTTAAATAGAAGCTACAATTCTATGACAAGGGTTATCTGAATAGTTTGCACAAGAAATGAAATTATAGCACTTATGTCATTGACATGGGCGTTGAAAGAGTGACATCAAACTCTTTTCACCCTTTGTAATAGAGGTTTGTAAGGACTTGGTTAGCCCTGTGTAGACTTTTGCTTTACTTTGAAAACAGAACGCTGGTGCTGTTAATATTTGCTTCATCTGATAGCACTGACTTATGAAAAATGAATGGTATTAAAGCAATGAATTCATTCAAGGTTAATATTTTTAAACAAATAGCCAGCCCCCAAACATAAAAGAGCCTAGTGGGTAACTACACCTGTGTTGGGGTACTGATAAGGACAGGTAGTATCATTTACCAGACATTATCTTTCTAAGTGAGTTCACCAAGGGTGAACTGACTTGGTGTGTTAGTTCAGTGTGTCAGAAATGTCTGCCTTACCTGGATATATTTTTTTTCTTCCAGAGACCTAAGCATAACTGAGGTTTATTTTATGTGGGTCCTCCAGAGAGCATGAGGCACTCCATGATTAAATAAGACCTTCTTTTGCATTTGTACCCACTGCTTAATCTCCTGTGAACAGTACAAAATCCCCAACCAACTGTGAATCACATTTAGACCCAGAATATAGACAATTAATGCATCTCAACTTTCCAGAGAGTTGAATTTAAACAAGTAGCCCCTGAAGGCCTGGGTAATGATTGCTGTTTCCACCTTCACTGAGAAGAGAAAAGACCTAAAAGCAGCCCTTACATCAGCTCTGCTTTGGACCACTAACTTTCTCACCCCAGGTAAGAGCCATTTGCAGTTAGTATAGAGAAGCCTAGCTTTTTACAGGAATAAGGACCCTTAGAAAAAGTCTGATTTAATTCTTTCATTTTGCAGATGAACAGACTGAGACTTACAGAGGATCTGCCACTTCTCCAAGTCCACATGCTGGCTAATGTCTCAGCCAGGACATGGGTTAAAGTAGCTGACTCTTCCAGCACCTTAACAATTTCTCCTGGAATGTTTGAAAGAAGCACAATGTTTTATTTCAGCTCAGCTCTCACTTTGAAATAAATTAAAACTCAAAATAAAAACCTGATGGTTTTACTCTACAGTTTTCAATATTCTAAACAAAGTAGGGCTTAAAATTAAGAGTCTTGGGCATAGGAGAAGGAGATGCTCATGGGAAAGAAAGATTGTGTGCCTTTGAGGGCTTTTCCTTCCAGTGTAGAGAAGTCTTTTTGCATTTTGGATAGGATTTGTTTCTTGGCTCCTTAGATTTGGGGGCACATTTCCTCTGCTTTTTAAAAATATTGCTAAATAGGGAGAGTGTGGTTGTCCCCCCCCCCCCCGGTCTCTTCTTGTTGACATGCTAGTTTAGATGGAAGAACAAGGAGGCAGCTAAACAGAAGGGAAAATGTTGACATGGCTCTTAGGATTTAATAAATAACTGTGGTATCTGGAGTCATAGTAATGTACCGTTCATGCAAAACTAAATGTGTTTATATGGAACTTGTAATGCTGGCATCTCTGCTACAGAGTATGGTTATAAATTAGTGGAGAATATTTGATACTTGGAGTCATGATAGTAATGAGACCAGCAGCATAATCTCAAATTCAGTCGATGACATGAGTATCGTGGAAAGGAAGAAAGAATTGCAAAGTAATTAAGCTCTTTGTTTCTGTTCAGAGGTACCACCTACTCTTGAACAGGACATTTTAATGGAGAGGGGAGGATAGCAGACACAGACCCTCATACTGGTCAACCTGATTTCAGTCTGACTTGATTTAAAAAAGCAATTCAGACAAATTGCATTACCCACAGAATTTGACAGTTGGCTAGCATACCACACCTACTCTCCAATCCACAAATTGATAAGGGAGTATCTATAGAATGGGGTTGGATACTACCTAGTTATAGTCTCACATATAAAGTTAAGTTGTTTAGGATTTAAAAATCTTTCTAGGTCTAAATAGATGTTTCAGGTTGATAAATGCAAGTTATGATAGTAATTTATTTAAGTACAAAACTCTAAAATAAGCAAAATAGAGTAGATAGTAGAGTAGTTTCTCTAAGATATCTAAATACACATGGACTGGACATTGTGAATATAATTCTTACCTGGAAGTTTTTATAATTATTCTTATTCTATTTGTTTATTACTGTAACAGAAAGAGACATTTATTGGACTAAAAGCAGAAGATTTGGGGGAATAATCTTGTGCAATGTTTATTCACATGCTAATTTCTGTGCCCCCAAACCGGGTGGCAGTCTGGACATAGGCATTGTCATTTCTATAAAGAATCTCCTATCTCAATGTTCTCATCATCTTTGATGGTTAATAAAAAAGCTGATAAACTTATAGCTGGACAGAAAGGACAGGAGGCAGGACTTCTGATCCCAGTCAGGGTGTCTTAGGTAAAGACAAGAGAACAAGGAGAGAGAGAGGGAGAGAGAGAGAGTGCGCACAGGAAGAGGAGGAAGAGGAGGAGGAAGTCACCGTGAGGACAGACAGATAAAGCAGAAGTAGCCAGGGCGAGACTAAGACAGCAAGTTACATGGGATAGGTGGCTGGGAAGTAGCCAGGCTAGTATAGACAGGTTAGAGCAGATTAATATCTGCCCAGCTATCGTGCTTTAAAGCTTATTAATGTTTTTTTTTTAAGTCTACATGGGAGTACACGTGAGATCTGGAATACAAGATGAGATGGCATCATCATACTTGCCATTGCCCACTGTCTCCTTGGCACATGTTGCCAGATGGAAGGAGGCTTATCTATGCTGAAACTCTGGCAGAGATCAGCATTTGGGGTCTTTGTTAGGGAGGCAAGGAATTATTGCCATTACTCTATCGCATTGCTTTTGTGGCTGTAAGTGAAACTCCTTATTAATGAACCACGCACACAGATGTCCAGGTCATCTTTACAACCTGATATTAAGAGTACCAGCGTATGACTTAGAGGAGCCCTCAGGGGGTCCATTGACCTGATTTCAGTCTCACTTGATTTAGGAAGTAGCTCAGCTTAATTGCATTGTCCACAGGATTTTAGGAGAAGCTAGCACACCACACCTAAACTCTAAGCCACACACTGGCCACTGAGTACCTGCAGAAAAGTCTGCAGAATTCTTTAGGAGAGAAGGGATATCATCCTGACACTCCTTACCAGGCACCCAAAGAAGGTGTTTGAGCTCTTTCAGACAATACTGTGCATATTAAGGCTTAATGCAGTGTGTGAAATATTTTTTCTATCTTTCTTTCTCTCTTTCTCTCTTTCTTTGTGACTGAGTGTGGACTCAAAACAAATTACCCTAAGAATGTTTTGGCCAATAAATTCTATTTAGAAATGTGTCCTTCCACCCTAACATACTGTTATTTCTACAAAGCAAGAGGATGCAAATGTTTAATCTGAGCTTTTTTTTTTTTTTTTTTTTGGAGTTTATTTTCTTTTTTTAGAGAAATTGAAATGTAGCATCCCTTTCTATCCAAAAGAGTCCTAATTGGTTTTGTGACGTTTTTGGCATGGGAATCATTATTAATGCAGTTAATATAGTTCATAACATTACAGAGCAGAGGATGAACAAGTAAGGTCACTTCTTACTGCACACCAATCCAATATTTTACCAGAGAGTGAATTAAAAAGAAGGCATGCCTTCATTGAGGTGGGTATATCTACACCAAGGCAAACTACCTACAAGTCCCACTCATTCCTTCAGCTGGTTACCTGTGTGCAGTGTAGACCTGTAATAGATCTATAATAGCCATAGCATTTTACTTGTAGATGTTAACACTTTTCAAAACCTACAATTGACCTGTGGGAGGGAACTAGAATCAGCAAAATGACATTTCAAAGAAAACTGCAAAACAGATGAAGAATTACAAAACTGACCTATGGAGCAAGGACATAATCCTTAGCAGAAGAGAATGTGATAGTGAATTCAGGTCTACATCAGTGAAATGGTGAAACTCAGAAGTCCCTAAGAACTATAGAGGCATTCTCTTCTCAGATGTGTATAGTTCAGCCAGATAAAGAGCTTGACAAATCAATGATGATTACAGTCATTTCAAGACAAAGCCTTCCTGGGTCCTTGCCTCATAAATTCAAAGAATGTAAGTAAGAGATCACAGAGGGTGGGTTTTAGACAGAACTTATTACAGAATTATGGGTGGTAGTTAGAAAGAAGGCAGGCAGAGCTCCTGTACAGCAAGAATGGGTTTCTGGAAATGAGTTGCTGTCAAGGTAACTTCCTCGGGGCTTTTCATAGGACTTAAGGGAGAAACTGGGATATTGCATAGAAAAGTGAACTTAAGAGTCCAATCAGCCTACCCATAGAGTGCCCAGGTAACTATCAGTTTGGGTTACCTCCTCAGGTTACACTTCAAGGCAGGAATAGGAATCAAGGTCGTGTAAAACGAGAAGAAAGATAGTAAGTAACCGGAGTAAAAGCACCTGTTTTTGACATGTTTGGGCCTCCAACTAGGACAAAACCAAGGCTATATATAGCTTTGGAGTGAGAATGGAAGCATGTGTCTCAACTTCATTCCCATCATCAGTAGTATTTTAGGGACACACAACTGATCACTATTAAAAGTGAATCTTTTTTTAAGAACATGTAATTTGTTGTAAGAAAGAATTGGTTATCCTTTAGTCCTCTCTAGTCACCTTACAGATAATCCATGCATATATCTCAATAATGCATAGCTAGGTAACAGTGGAACCTCGAGAAAATGCCAACACTCATAATACTCATAATAAGAAGGTCAATTCACATTTCAGCCCTCCAAGCTCACTGGCACATGCACGCATATATCTTTTATTCATAAAGCCCATAATTTAGTCAGATTTTTTTTCTATTAGATGACATATCTGTGTTTACATTTACCCCTCCCACATTAATAGTGTTCATTATTCTAATGTATGTTTTTTTTTTCTCTTTACAAGGTAAAATAATGCTTTTCTATTCCAGACTTTCAAAGATATAAGATTGTGGTGGTTTAAATAAGAAAGGATCTAATAGGTTCATATATCCACAGACAACATCCTTATTTGGTGGAACTGTTTGGCAAAGGTTGTAAGGCGTGGCTTTAATAGAGGAGGTTGGTCCTGGGGGTGAACTTTGATGTTTCAAAATATCATTCCCAGAATCTCTCTATCTCCTACATGCAGATAAGGATATAAATTCTCAGCTACTACCCCAGTGCCATACCTGCCTGTGCCATTTTCTTTGCCGTAACTGGCTTGTAATCTAACCCTCTGGAACCATAAGACAAAAAGTAAATGCTTTCTTTTATCATTGGCCTTGGTCATGGTGACTTGTTGTATAAAGAGTGAAAATCTCAACTGTTTTATTTTATCAATAAAAACTCGGATGCCAGATACTGGAGTGAAAACCTGCAAGCTCAGAAAGAAAAAGAGAGAGAAAGCATTCAGGTGACCTCCCCACACAGTTTAATTCTCAGAGGAAAAAGCCAAAAAGCTCACTAACTCTTGACAGCCCAGGAGGTAAAGGCAAAAAACAAACAAACAAAAAACAACAAAAAAAGACCAAGGCCATAGATTTGCTAGCTCAAAGCCTAAAGTGCTCAAAAATCCAGAGAGCTAGAGAGATAAATACTAAGCTAAAACCAAAGATCTAAAGCCCCTTCTACTTCCTTTTTTTTTTCTTTTTATTTTATTTTTTTAATATTAATCACAGGTTATTTACTTTGTATCCCAGCCATAGCCCCCTCCCTCTTCCCTCCCAATCCCACTCTACTTCCCTCCATCTCCTCCCTGCCCCTCTCTAAGTCCTCTGGTAGGGGAGGTCCTCCTCCCCTTCCATCTGACCCTAGTTTATCAGGTCTCACCAGGACTGGCAGCAATGTCCTTCTCTGTGCCTAGAAAGGCTACTTTTCCTTCAGGGCGAGCAAGGGAGGTCAAAGAGCCCACCACTGAGTTCATGGCAGAGACAGTCCCTGTTCCCCTTAATAGGGAAACTGGAGAGGTTGTGGAGAAAGTGGAAGCCTCCTCCATTACTGGTGGGAATGTAAACTTGTACAACCACTTTGGAAATCAATCTGGTGCTTTCTTAGACAATGAGGAATAGTGCTTCCTCAAGATCCAGTTATAGCACTCCTAGGCATATATCCAAAAGATGCTAAAGTACACAACAAGGACATATGTTCAACCATGTTTTTAGCAGCTTTATTCATAGTAGCCAGAACCTGGAAACAACCCAATGTCCCTCAAGGGAGGAATGGATACAGAAACTGTGGTACATTTACACAATGGAATACTACTCAACAATTAAAGACAAGGAAATCATGAAATTTTCAGGCAAATGGTGGGAACTAGAAAAGATAATCCTGAGTGAGGTATTCCAGAAGCAGAAAGACACACACGGTATATACTCACTTCTAAGTGGATACTAGACCTATAAGATAGGATAAACATACTAAAATCTCTACACCTAAAGAAGCTAAACAAGAAGAGGTTCCAGGGAAAGATGATCAATCCTCACTTGGAAAGACAAAAAGGATAGACATTGGAAGTAGGAGAAAACAAGAAACAGGATAGGAGCCTACTGCAGAGGGCCTCTGAAAGACTCTACCTAGCAGTGGATCAAAGCAGATGCTGAGACTCATAACCAAACTTGTGCAGAGTGCAGGGAATCATATGAAAGAAGGGGGAGTTAGTAAGATCTGGAGAGGACAGAAGCACCGCAAGGACCAAATATATCTGGGCACAGCGGTCTTTTCTGAAACTGACTCTCCAACCAAGGACCATACATGGATATAACCTAGAACTTCTGCTCAGACTTAGCCCATAACAGCTCAGGCCCTTCTACGTCTACATTCTGTTTTAAATACCCTTCAACTCAAAGTCTTTCCTACTTGTTTTTTCACTGTATTTTTAATTCATTACTTTATTTATTACAATTCATTCACTTTGTATCCCTGCTGTGGCATCCTCCCTTACTCCCTTCCAACCCTTCCCTTACTCCCTTTTCTCCACCCATGCCCTTCCCCAAGTCCACTGATAGGGGAGTTCTTCTTACCCTTCCAGCTGATCCTAGTATATGAGGTCTCATCAATACTGGCTGCATTGTCTTTCTCTGTGGCCTGGTAAGGCTGCCTCCAATCAAGGGGAGGTGAACAAGGAGCCAGCCACTGAGTTCATATCAGAGAGAGCCCCTGTTCCTCTTACTAGGGAACACACTTGGACACTGAGCTGCTGTGGGCTACATGTGTGCAGGGGATACAGGTTATCTCCATGAACAGTCCTTCATTGGAATATTAGTCTCAGAAAAGGCCTCTGGGCCCAAATTTTTGCTTCTGTTGTTCTCCTTGTAGAGCTCTCTCCTCTCAAAGTCTTTCTATCTTCCCCTTCTTTCATAAGATTCCCTGCACTCTGCCCAAAGTTTGGCTATGAGTCTCAGAATCTGCTTCAATACCATTTTGGATCAAGTCTTTCAGAGGTCCTCTGTGGTAGGCTCCTGTTTTGTTCCCTGTTTTCTCCCTCTTCCAATGTCCATCCTGTTTGCATTTCTAAATAGGGATTGAGCATCTTACCCAGGGTCCTCCTTCTTGCTTAGCTTCTTTAGGTGTCCAAATTTTAGTATGATTATCCTATATTATATCTACTTATAAGGGAATATATACCATGTGTGTCTCTCTGCTTCTGGGATTCCTCACTCAGGATGATCTTGTCTAGATCCCACCATTTGCCTGCAAATTTCATGATTTTCTTGTCTTTAATTGCTGTGTAGTATACATAAATGTAGCACAATTTCTGTATCCATTCTTCTGTTGATGGACATCTGGGTTGTTCCAGATTCTGGCTATTATGAATGAAGCTGCTAAGAACAAGGTGGAGCAAATATCCTTGCTGTATACTTGAACATATTTTAGAAATATGCCTAGGAATGATATGGCTAGATCCTGAAAAAAAAGATAGCATCTTCAACAAATGGTTCTGGTCTAACTGGATATCTACATGTAGAAAAATGCAAATAGATCCATACTTATCACCCTGTGCAGAACTAAAGTCCAAATGGATCAAAGATTTCAACATAAAACCATACACACTCAACCTCTTAGAAGAAAAATTGGGGAAGAGCCTTGAACTCAATGGCACAGTAGACATTCCTGAAGAGAACACCAACAGCACAGGCTCTAATATCAACAGTCAACAAATGGGACCTCATGAAACTGAAAAGCTTGTGTAAAGCAAAGGACATCAGAACAAAACAACAGCCTACAAGCTGGGAAAGAATCTTCACCAACCCTGTATCTGTCAGAGGGTTAATATCCAGAATATATAAAGAACTAACGCAGTTAAACACCAACAAACCGAGTAATCTAAATAAAAAATGTGGTAGAGATTTAAATAGAGAATTCTCGATAGAGGAATATTGAGTGGCAGAGAAACACTTAAAGAAATGCTGAATGTCCTTAATCATCAGGGAAATGCAAATCAAAATGACCCTGAGATTTCACCTTACATCCATCAGAATGGCTAAGATCAAAAACTCAATTGGCAACACATGATGGAGAGGATGTGGAGAAAGGGGAACTCTCCTCCATTGCTAGTGGGAATGTAAACTTGTACAACCACTTTGGAAATCAATCTGGCGCTTTCTCAGACAATTAGGAATAGTGCTACCTTCCTACTCTTTAATCCCTAAAGAGCTGGTTTCTTGCTCCACTTCTTAACCTTATTAAATCCTGTGTAAGAAAGCTCTTGGATTAACGGTGTGTGCTAACAATTGCCCGAACTACATCATAATCACCTGTTTAATTCAGAAAGTTCTTGAATGAAAGGTGTGTAATAGGGCTCAACCACACCAAACAAGAAATAGGATTTTACCGTTCACAATTTTGGGGTCCACAATTGGATCAAATATCCTGCAGCACTGACCTATCGGGCAGTACAAAATAACTAAGACAATGATATTCCCTGGTGACTGTGGAAGCAGAGTTTCCTATGGAATGCAAGATTGCACTAGATTATAACTTAGCTTCCTATTCTCTCAGGATCTGGTTTTATTCGGATGACAATTTTGAGGTGTTCTGTTCTGCTTGTTTAGTTTCAGTTTTCTTAGTATTCTAATGTCTTTCTTGAAGGCCACCCTCAAGATCATTTTATTACAGCATGAACAAAAGCATTAAAATAATATTTTAAGTCTGCTGCTTCTTTTCCATAGCTTCTGCACATTGTCCCATTCCTGACACCCCACACACATAGACACACATACACATGTGCACACACAGAGAGACACACGTGCATAGACATACACACGTATTTTAGTGCATGTAGTATTGTGTTAATATTATGAATGTCACTGCATATGCTATAATAGCAGAATGGCTAACAATAAAATAAACAAAGATTGTTGGAATGCATGGTAAAGATTTGAACATTTGCTGGTGAAGTAAGAGGTAGAAAATGGAGGGAAATAAGAAAAAAAAATTCTGGCCTCTTGGTGGGAAGGTAAATTAATGATGACACTATAAAAATTGGCATACAGGTTTCCAAAACGATAAAAATTGAGCTTTTATAAGATCCAGATATAACAGTCCTGGGCGTAGACCCAGAAGAACCAAAGCCAGCATATATTGAAATAAAAAATGAATATGCATATGGATATACAACATTAATGTATGCCATGTTTTTGCAGACCCCCTCATACTAGCCAAGTTATGAAAGCCACCTAGGTGAGTAAAGGAAAACTATGTACTCATACAACGGAGCATTATTCAACCACAAGGAAAAAACTAAAGTTATGCTATTTGCAGGAAAATGCATGCCATGCATCATACTAAGCAAAATGAGTTAGATTTAGAAGACAAATATGACATTTGCTCACGTATCTGCAATTTATTTTTAGAGAAGGAGCAATGACAGGAAAAGGGGAACTAACATAGGGTAGGAAACTGGAAGAAAATCAACAGGACGGAGGACATAGAGAGAAACGATGGAGGGAGGGAACCAGTTAGTTATCTGATGTTATCTGTTGTGACAAAATACCCGCCAGAAGCAACTCAGGGGAGGAAGAATTTGTCTTGGCCCACCGTTCGGAGAGATTTCAGTCTCTTCTGATAGGCAGCCTAGGGCAGGGGTGCTGAGGAGTTTGAGGTGGGTGCTGGAGGCTACAATTTCATGTATTTTGGCTGATCAGAAAGAAGAGATTAGAGGCTGAAACTAGAGGTGGGTGTAACCTTCATCCCTTCCATTCCATACCCCACTCCAGGTCAGCCACCCATTCTCTCTCCTAGACCCCGTGTCTCAGGGTTTTCCACAGTTTCCCCAAACTGACTGGGCCAAGTAGCCAAAAACATGAGCCCCGGTTTCAAACCGTAACAAGGCATATGATTAACGTACATTATATTCAAGTATGAAACGAGCATAATGAAACTCATTGTTCTGTATAATTAATATATGTTAATAAAAAAGAGAAAGGGCATAGTGTGTGTCAGGAAGATAAATGATCAACAAATGGTAGCAAATAAAACAACAGCTCATTACTTTCTTGAAATGATTAAATGAGGAAGTATTTTACTCGCACCAAACATAGCAAACATTTCCACTCCCGAAATGTGCATCTTCTGCCCCATGCAACTTTAGGAATATATGGAGTCTCACCTTAAATGTCTAAGTAGGTTTAAATATGCTGATCTTCAACTGGGCATGCACTCAAGAAATCTTTAGTGAGCGGCTGCTCAGAACACAGCTTGGATCAGAAAATACATACGACTTCCTGGCAGTTGGGTGTGCCTGCAATGAGTTCTGGACAAACAGCAGTAAGTGGAAATTGTTTAGTGTAGTGAGTGCTATTACAGGGCTTTGTGGTAGCCTGCATGGCTCTCAGGAGTCTTGAAGATATTGGTAGATCAAAAGCATAGCCTCCTCTCCAGGGGACCAATGAGCAGGATATATGATACCTGGAAATACCAAACCACCTACTGCAGCTGTGAAATGAGTGAGAAAAATCTATTGTGTCTATGGATCCTGAGGAGAGAGGGAACATGAGTCAAAGGCTGTGTGGGAAAGATACCTCAGCAAGTAAAAGGCAATTTCTGCTCATGCTTTGTGGCTTCGTTTCTACCCCTGGAGCACACACAAAGGTAGAAAGCGAGAACTGGCTTCGTCACATTGTCCTATGAGCACACATACCCTGTTACAGTCATACACATGCACACATATGTGTGCACATACATACACATACAAACAAAGAAAACTTTTTCCCCAATAAAATGTTTTGATTAGTCTTTCGGGAATTTCAGAAAATGCACCCAGATCACATTTTGTTCCCATCTTCCTCCGTGGTCCACCCTCCCAACTTCATGGTCTCCTCCACTCCAAATAAAAAATTTAAAGAGGAAAAGCAAAAAAGCAAAATCACCAAGTCCAATTTGTGTTGCCCATGAACATTTTTAAAGTTAAAGCTTATATTTCTCATCAAGGAAGCCAGCGCTTCCGTCTGGCACCATTGGGCATAAGGAGGCATGCCTCACCAGTGTCTGGTGAATTTTAGTTATAGTTCTGCTCCCCTCCTCCTAGCTGAACGGGAATGAAACTGTTAGCCGCATTCATCTGCCCATTCGTCTAAATGTTCACGCTATCAAGTATGCCACATGTGAAAGTAAGCTTTATGATACATGGTACTCTATTTCCACCCACTCCAATAAATAATAAGTGAAAACTGTCCACTCACCAAGAAATATTATGGAGCATCAGCATCTGTTCAAGGCATTGGAATGTCTAAAGGACTAAGATAATTTGCCTAAAAAAGGTAAAACAAAAAATTCTTAGATTAATCTACTTGCAGAAAAGAAATTGAATTGATCCTTGATGATTCAGATAACATTAGTTGAATAAGAAAAGAAATAGGGAGTCCAAGACGGTGACAACCAGCGCACACCAGATCTGAGGGGCACAGGATCCAAAACTCCGAAATGGGTGAGTGGAGAGACAGCTGAAGCCAAAACATCCACATTGAGGCTTCCTGGGCTACAGGGAACAACCTGTGAGCTGGGACAGTTTGGATCCAGGTCACCCCTGGACATCTTTGGGGACTGAGAGTGGCGAATATTCCACCCTCCCCCCTGCACTTCCCCTTGCCCCAAGCATGAGCCTCCCTGCTTGGCAGAGGCAGCAGTGGTTGCCCCAAGCACAAGCCTTTGTCCTCCCTGACTGAGACAACAGAGGCACCAGCAGTTTGGGCCTTCCAGGTCTGCAACTGAGGCATGCAACCGCTAGCCCAAGCAGGAGCTTTGTGCGAAGTGACTGAGACAGCAGAGGCATCAGCTAGCCTGAGAAGGGTCTTCCATGCTCAGTGACTAAGACTGCAGTGGTGGCTGCTCCAAGTATGTGTCTCCCTGCCTGACAGCCAAACAGTGGACACCACTGAGCTGATGGATCTCCTACACTCTCATTTGCTCCTGAAGGCTCAAACCTGAGAGTAGAGGACAGAGGACCCCCTGTGCTTTCTGATTAAGCCTGAGAGTGGGTGCATGCAGAGCCCCAGATCCAGGGTTCCTCTACTCAGGCAGCCAGACATCAGATTCCTCCCACCCATACCCTCACTGTGGGTAACACAGGGATCTTTCAGACAGTGTTCTCAACATGGAAAGCTCTGTGGGTCTACCAGTGGAGTCCAGGCAAAGAATTCCTGGAGCCCAGACAGATCTGAATACCAGGAGGACAGCACAACAGGCATGTGGATCACTGAGGTATTCAGGGCACCTGTGCATGCACATTGCACCTGCAAACAGTGCATAAAGAAAACACAAACAGAGAAAACTCTGGAGCTGGAGAACTTAGAGAAAAGATCAGGAGACACAAAGGTAAGCATCACCAATAGAATACAAGAGATGAGAGAGAGAATCTCAGGCACTGAAGATACAATTGCAGAAATTCATAGAGAAATAATGACACTTACAGAGCTCCTAAATCAAATGGACCTAATAGATGTCTACAGAACTTTTCACCCAAACTCAAAAGAATATAACTTCTTTTCAGCACCTTATGGAAACATCTCAAAAATTGACCATATAGTCTGGCACAAAACAAGCCTCAACAGATATAAGAACATCAAAATAATCCCTTGTATCCTATCAGACCACCATGACCTAAAACTAAACTTCAACAGCAACACAAATAACAAAACCCCTACATATATGTGGAAACTAAACAATTCAGGAAAAAAAAGAAATTACAGACTTCCTAAAATTCAATGAAAATGAAGGCACAAACTTATGGGACACAATAAAAGCAGTGTAAAAGGAAAGGTCATAGCATTAAGTGCCTCCAGAAAGAAGTTTCAGATATCTCATGTAAGCAACATAATGGCACAACTGAAAGCCTGAGGGAAAAAAAGAAGAAGACACACCCAAGAGGAATAGAAGACTGTAAATAATCAAATTCAGACAGAAATCAATGAATTAGATACCAAAAAAACCACTCAAAGAATCAATGAGACCAAGAGCTAGTTCTTTGAAACAATCAACAAGATAGACAAACCCTCAGTGAAACTAACTAAAGGAAGAAAGAAACTATTCAAATCAGCAAAATCAGAAATGAAAAGGGGGACAATAATGACAGACACTGAGGAAATCCAAACAATCATTAGGTCTTACTACAAAAGCCTATGTGGCACAAAATTTGAAACTCTAAATGAAATGGAAAATTTTCTTGATAGATTCCACTTACCAAAATTAATTCAAGTCTAGGTAACCAGATTAAATAGTCCTATATCCCCCAAGGAAATAGAAGGAGTATCAAAAGTTTCCCAAGCAAAAGAAGTTCAGGGCCAGATGGTTTCAGCCCAAAATTCTATCAGACCTTCAAAGAAGAGCTAACTCCAATTCTCTTCAAACTATTCCACAAAACAGAAACAGAAGGAATATTACCAAACTCATTCTATGAAGCCACTGTCACCTTTATACTTAAACCACACAAAGATCCAACAAGAAAAGAGAACTTCAGACCGATATCTCTCATGAACATTGATGCAAAAATAAAATCCTTGTAAACCAAATCCAAGAACACATAGAAGATATCATCCACCATGACCCAGTAGGCTTCATCTCAGGCATGTAGGGTGGTTCAGGTTTGGAAATCAATCAGTGTAATCCACCATATAAACAAACTGAAAAATAAAAACCATATGATCATCTACTTAGATGCTGAAAAATCATTTGTCCAAATCCAACACTCATTCATGTTTAAAGTTTTAAAGAGATGAGGGATACAAGGCACATGCCTAAATATACTAAAGACAATATAAAGCAAGCCTGTAGCGAACGTCAAACTAAATGGAGAGAAACTTAAATCAATCAAACTGTAATCAGAGACAAGGCAAGGCTACCCACTATCTCCATAGCTCTTCAACCTAACACTTGAAGTCCTAGCTAGAACAATAAGACAACTAAATGAGATCAAGGGGATACAAATCAGAAAGGAAGAAGTTAAACTATCACTATTTGCAGATGATATGATAGTATACATGAGTGACACCAAAAATTCAAAAATTCAACCAGAGAACTCCTTCAGCTGATAAACACCTTCAGCAAAGTGGCTGGATCAACACACACACACACACACACACACACACACACACAAAATAAATAAATAAATAAATAAATAAATAAATAAATAAATCAGTAGCTCTCCTATTTACAAAAGATCAAAGGGCTGAGAAAGAAATTAGGGAAACAACACCCTTTACAATAGCCACTGGTAACATAAAGTACCTTGGGGTGATGCTAACCAGGCAAGTGAAAGACCTGTTTGAAAACAAAGTCAAGTCTCTGAAGAAAGAAACTGAAGAAGATATCAGAGGATAGAAAGATCTCCCATGCTCATTGATTGGTAGGATTAACACAGTGAAAATGGCCATCCTGCCAAAAGCTATGTACAAATTCAATGTAATTCCCATCAAAATACCAACACAATTCTTTACAGAACTTGAAAGAACAATTCTTAATTTCATATGGAAAAACAAAACCCCCAGAATTTTAAAACAATCCTGTACAACAACAAATTGTCTGGAGGTATCTCTATTCCTGATCTCAAGTTGCACTACAGATAAACAGTAATAAAAACTGCATGGTACTGGAATAGAAACAGAATGGTGGATCAATGGTATAGAATAGAAGACACAGAAGTAAACCCACACACCTATGGATACTTGATTTTTGACAAAGAAGCCAAAACAATACAATGGAAAAAAGATAGCATCTTCAACAAATGGTGTTGGTTTAACTTGATGTCTACATGTAGAAAAATGAAAATAGATCCACATTTATCACCCTACACAAAACTAAAGTCCAAGTGGATCAAAGATCTCAACATAAAACAAGACACACTAATCTGTTAGAAGAAAAAGTGGGGAGGAGCCTGGAACTGATTGGCACAGGAGACAACTTCCTGACCAGAACACCTCTGGTGTTAAGATCAACATCAATAATGGGACCTTGTGAAACTGAAAAGCTTCTGTAAAGCAAAAGACACTGTCGTCAGAACAAAATGATAGCCTACAGACTGGGAAAGGATCTTTACCAACCTTTTATCTGACAGAGTTCTTTATACATTATCCAGAATGTATAAAGAACTCAAGAAGTTAAACACCATAATAAATAAATAAATAAATAAATAAATAAATAAACAGATAATGAGGTACAGAACTAAACAGAATTCTCTATAGAAAAATATCGAGAAACACTTAAGGAAATGCTCAAAATCCTTAGTCATCAGAGAAATGCAAATCAAAACGACCCTGAGATTTCACCTTACACCTATAGAATAGCTAATATCAAAAACTCAAGTGACAACACATGCTGGAGAGGATGTGGCGAAAGGGGAACCCTCCTCCATTGCTGGTAGGAATGTAAACTTGTACATCCACTTTGGAAATCTATCTGCAACTTTCTGGCTATAGCATTCCTAGGCATATATCCAAAATATGCTCAAGTGTACAACTAAGACATTAGTTCCACCATGTTCGTGGCAGCTTTTTCACAATAACCAGAATCCAGAAAAACCTAGATGTCCCTCAACTGAGGAATGGATACAAAATTGTGGTACATTTACACAATGGAATACTACTCATCAATGAAAAGCAAGGAGATTATGAAAATGGTGGGAACTAGAAAAGATTATCCTGACTGAGGTATCCCAGAAGCAGAAAGACACACATGGTATATAATCACTTATAAGTGGATATTAGACATATAATATAGGATAAACATACTAAAACCTGTACACCTAAAGAAACTAAACAAGAAGGAGGATCCTGGGTAAGATAATCAATCCTCACTAAGAAAGGCAAATGAGATGGACATCAGAAGAGGGAGAAAACAGAGAACAGAACAAGAGCCTACCACAGGGGGCCTCTGAAAGACTCTACCCAGCAGTGTATCAAAGAAGAAGCTGAGACTTGTAGCCAAACTTTGGGCATAGTGCAGGGAATCTCATTTTCATAAGAAGGGCAAGAGAGGAAGACCTGGAGGGGACAGGAGCTCCACAAGGAGAGCAACAGAAACAAAAATTCTGGGCACAAGGGTCTTTTCTGACACTAATACTCCGACCAAGGACCATGCTTGGAGATAATCTAGAACCCCTGCCCAGATGTAGCCCATGGAAGCTCACTGTCCAATTGGGTTCCCTAGTAAGTAGAAAAGAGACTGTCTTTGGCATGAATGCAGGGACTGACTCTTTGATCACCTCCCCCTGAGGGGAAGCATCCTTACCAGGCCACAGAGGAAGACAATATTGCCAGTCCTGATTAGACCTGATAGGCTAGAGTCAGAGGGAAAGAGAGGAGGACCTCCTCTATCAGTGGACAGGGGAAGGGCATAGGAGGAGATGAGGGAGAGTGGGTGGGCTCGGGAGGGAACGAGGGAAAGGGTTAAAGTTGGGATACAAATGAATAAACTGTAATTAGTAAAAAAAAAATTTAAAAAAGAAAAGTAGGCATAAAAGAAAGTACAGTGTGAGAATGTATTTAAGATGCCTTTTTAATTTAATTTATTTATTCACCTCCTCTCCACCAGTCTCCACCCTCCTTTCTTATTTTCCTTCCCCTATTCCTCCAAAAAGGGGAGCCTCCTATCAACCCATGCCAGCACATCAAGTCTTATCAGGACTGAGGATATCCTCTTTCCTTGTGTCCTAGTGAGACAAAGCTCCACCAGGGGGGACTGATCAAAAAGCAGGAAATAGATTCCATGTCAGAGACAGCACTCACTCTCCTTACTAAGAAACCTACATGAAGCCTGGGCTGCCCAAAAGCAACATCTATGGGGGGGCAGCTCCAGTGCATGTATGCTCCTTTGTTGGTGCTTCAGTTTCTAAATGCCCCTCTGGGCCATGGTTAGTTGATTCTGTTGGTCTTCTTGTGGAGCTCCTGTCACCTCCAGGTCCTGCTATCCTTCCCCCTAATTTTCCACAAGACTGCCTATGCTTTGCCCAATGTTTGGCTATGAGTCTGAGCATCTGTTTTGATTAGATGCTGAGTGGAGCCTTTCAGAGGACAGCAATGCTAGGCTCCTCTCTATGAGCGTAGCAAAATATTGTTAATAGGATCAGGGGTTGGCTCTTTCTGATGGGGTGGGTCTCAGGTTGGGTCAAGCATTGGGTGGACATTCCTTCAATCTCTGTTCTATTGATATCCCTGTATAACTTACAGGCAGGGTAAATCTTAGGTCAAAGTTCTTGCAAGTGGTCTGTGTTCCCCTGCCTCCACTAGGACTCCACTAGAAGTCCTGTCTAGATAGAGGGTAACCTCTTCAGTCTCTATGACCACTGTTATTAGGAGTATCAGCTAGAGTCACCCCAATAACCTCCAGAATCTTACCCTGACTTAGGTCTCCAGCTTGTCACAGAGATGCCAGAACCACAGTTTCTCTTCTCTCTGTGGGTCTTGTGTCCTCAACACTGCCCACCTCGCACTGCTCTTCCCAGGTCTGTAAATTGAGGAGAGTATGAAAAGAGTTTGAACGAGGATAGCTGGGAGGAGGGAAAGGGAGAGAGCAAAGCTTTATACTTATATTTCATTTTAAAACACAATAGGTTCTAAAAAGATATTTTATGTTTTTTAAGTGCATCTTCTGTCATCATTATGCATTTCTTTCTCTGCTTCCTCTCCCTGCTGTTGTTAGGTTATATATAAATCATCTGTATCCATTGCGGGTCTACTCTGCCTCAAGCTCCAGGCTAGACCCTGATTGCAGAGAAGAGTGAGATAACCTTTACCATTAAGAAGCTTTTAGTGTAACAACAGGTACAGAGCAGTCAAGCAAGCACGTTCAACAGTATTTGACACTTTATGAGATCTAGCCTTTCACCCAACTCCTGCGGGAGACCATCTGAACAGAACACCCAAAGGCAAAAGAAAGCAAATGGTGAGTGACAAATGTTGTGTTCTGCTCAGACAGAGCTGTGTAGGAAAGCACAGTGCACATGAAACCTGGGGCAGGACACAGCAGGCTTCTGTGTGATGCAGAGCAGCTGTCAGTGGGATGCACGCAGAGTCTTGTCGTCACAACCCTTCATAATTCCATTCAGACGCTGACTCACCTGCACACACAGAATGAATGCACACCTGTACCAGGAACCGGGAAAATGAAACATAGCTCTCTACACAGGCACAGAGCCGCACCCAGTGTTCCATACTCCTGATAGGTCAGGGCAATGAGAGGACCACTTGATGAACTTGGAAGAGCAATGACTTACCCCCAAATACTTTCTGCAAAGTCGCCATCTAATCCTTTACTCCTATTCCAGACTCATCTTTTCAGAATATGTTGGAAGTTTATTATGGTGCCTGCTCTATATTCATCTTTGTGACCAAAATAGATACCTTTCCTTTAATATTCAGAAATAAGCCTACTAAATACCTCAGATGTCTGTACTGACATTCATTTTATTCTTAAGTTTGGTGAGAAACATAGAAAAGTGTTTTTTTAATTTTATTTATTTTTTTATTAATGACAATTTTTTTGCTTTGTATCCCAGCTGTAGCCCCCCTTTAACCCCTCCCATTTCCACCCTCTTCTCCTCCCATACCTCTTCCCTAGTCCACTGATAGGGTAGGTTCTCCTCCCCTTCCATCTGACCCTAGCCTATCAGGTCTAGTCAGGCATAGCTGCATTGTCTTCCTCTGTGGCCTGGTAAGCCATCTTACCCATATATGGGGACGTGATCAAAGAGCCAGCCATGTCATGTCATGAGTTCATGTCAAAGATAGCCCCTGTATAATGATCAATCCTCATTCAGAAAGGCAAATGGGATGGACATAGGAAGAGGGAGAAAATGAAAAAGGACAGGAGCCTACCACAGAGGGCCTCTGAGAGACTCTACCCAGTAGGGTATATAAGCAGATGCTGAGACTCATAGCCAAACTTTGGGCAGAGTGCAGGGAATCTTATGAAAGAAGGGGAAGATAAAAGACTAGAGCAGACAGAAGCTCCACAAGTAGAAAAGTGTTGTTGTTTTTTTTAAACCACTTAGTTTTTTTAAACTTTGAATAAAATAGAAAGCAAGAAATTGGAAATAAATATGGGAAAGATATTATTTCTCTTCGCTCTGTGTTCCTTTAAGAGACAAATCAAAACACAGAAACGAAAATAAAGGAAATTAAGCTATAACCTTAATATAGAAACTTAAAAGAACACAAAGGCTTTATCTCTACAATTTAATTCAGCATTCTTCAAGGAAGAAGGCATTTGTTGATAAGCCACTCTTCACTAACAGTTTCTGCAGAGGAACAAGAAAAATAAAACACTAATAACACGACTTGGGTAAACAAGAAGCTGGAGAAATGGTGGTAAAAATGAGTGAGATAGTGAAGAATAAATAATGGAAATGCTGAAGAAGCAATGTTTGCGAATTGAACACAGCAGCCAGGAAATTAAACTCTGAGAGAGGGATGAGCAAGACCGGGGTTCTCTCTCCAGCTCCTGTATTCAAGAGAAGTCATTATCATCTATAGGTCATAAAAGTTTATAGACTAATAACCTCTGACCTCTGACCTAATGATTTATTTTCTCTGAGCAGAGTCACAGGCTCTTTCCTTTTGGGAAAAATTAAAAAAAGAGGCAATATGGCAAGGTGGCTTCTCTCGTACGTCATGCAATGATGTGTGCCTGGCTCTCAATTTGTTGAAGCCCTGTTGCTCCAATGCAAGTCAGGGGAAGTCACTGGCCAACATAGAGTTAACAGACACATTTTTTTTTTAAAACAGATAAACCAATGCTTGTGTGTGTGTGTTTCCACTTATATATATATATTTTTTTTTCTGAACCACATGCAAAGTAGCATTTTGAAGTTAATTAAGAGACTTTGATGGCTAGAAGTCAGCAGAACCAGCTTATAACTGGGCAGAACTGGTCTTAATTTACTCCCTGCACTGCCCCAAAACAAAAATTACCAAAAGGGAAGGAAGAAGGAGAGCTCTTTCATTTGCATGGAGCTTTTCTTCTTGGCAAGAGACACTCATTTGTAAATGGGCACATTTCCACACACAGGCCATCAAAAAGATATTTGCTGAGGAGCAATGAAACACAGTACACACACCCCCTCTTTGATGCTACTTGAAGCGTCAGCTAGACGGCCTGGAGTCTTGGAGGGAACCTGAGGTAAATGGTTCCTTTCATGCTGCCAGGAGGGCTGCCTAGCCAGAGCTGGCACTGACTTTGGAGGGCAAAGGAGACTGAGTCATCGCCCTTCATCCAGCTGATCTGTTGAAAGGGTGCAAGGAGTTCCCAAGGGTTTCATGCTGTTTGGAGACAAGCTTCATTCCAAATGCATGGAAAAGAAGATGGGGGGGAAGTGAATTTTGTTGCTAAGCCTCCCGGTGACTTGCCAAAATTTTGCCTGTTTCTTTGTGAGTCTGGTAACCACCCCAGCTGGGATGCCCATTACTCTAAGCAGGAAAGGCATGAATACACCCCATCCTTTTTGAGCATTCGAATGTGCCTTGGTGAGAGTAAACATGGCTGTGTTTGCTCTCCCAGGGGAACAAGTCAGGCATGAAAGTCCTTTTGTTCAGACCAAGACCAACTCTGACCATTCTGAAGACGCAGAGGGGCTGGCAGCTTCATCTGGAAACATGAATATGAACCCTACCTGGAAAGGGCAGAGTTTTCCAACGCTGCCCAGTGGTTGCCTGAAACCCTTGGGAAATAAAGGCACAGCTGAAAGCTGGAAACGGACTCTTCCCTAAGTATATGATTCTGGGAGAGAGCCTCACAAAGAAGGAGAACAAGCTACTCCTCCTGCAGTGCCTCTGGTTTTAGTCAGACCAGAGCTATGAGTGTGAGGTTCCCTGTCTCTTGACACTTCAGTTTTTATGTTAATCTTAAGGTGAGTTGAATATTAGTGCCAAGGTGGATTGATGACAAAGAAGTAGGCTATCACTTGTAAGAACAACAAATTTATCAAAAGGAAAGCATTATTTGTAGTTAGAGTCACATGACCATAACAAAGACCAGGAACTGACCGGTGCTGTGGTACCAGGGAGAACTATGTGAGAGAAATAAAGTAGAGGAGAACATCTTTCCTCTAGCAAAGTTGGGAAACCTTGATGGTCTGTGATGATCTAGACACATGAGAGGGATTTCTGTCTAAGGAGTATGAACAGAGGGTCAGTCCACTGGCAGAGGCTGACCAGCACTGTCTACATATTTAATGCCTGAGCATAGGGCTGTTTGGCTAAAGCATCTCTATTGGTATAATGTTCTTGTGGAATGAACAGTTTACTCTTGTTCATTCAAATGCTGATTTCTCTTCCCCACTGGTTTCAATCAGGAAATTGCATTGTGATGTTTATTCTAAGCATCACCTGTCTAAAGTTTGTGTAAACATGCCACCATTTGTTCTCTGTAATTTCAATAAAACAACCAGCCAGTGCTGTGCAATGGAGAGAACAGGGTGGGACATCCTGGTCCGGAGGAGAGGAGAAGAAAGTGAGTGGGAGCAATAGGCATGACAGGACTTGAAACCTTGAGGAGACATGAATCAGACCTAAGCTATGACTAAAAGCAAGTATAATGGCTAAAATCTGAGTGGAAGGAAACTATTCAGGCTTGGAAGTTTAGAATGGAGTAATAATTGCCCAACATTGTGCTCTAGATTAATTAAGTAAAACCTAGTCTCTGTGTGGTGATTTGGGTACATAGCTGGTTTAGGAATAACCACTAATAAACTAAAAGATGAACCAATAATAAATATTAATAAACAACAAAACATCACATTCTTTTTAATTAATTAATTAATTAATACAATTTATTCACTTAGTAAGGGTTGTAAGCCACTCTGGTCTCCTCCCAGTCTCACCCTCCCTCTTCTGTCTCCCATGGTCCACTGATAGGGCCTCTTCTCCTTCTATCTGACCCTAACTTACAGGTCTCATCTAGGCTGGCTGTATCATCTTCCTTGTAGCCTGGCAAGGCTGCACCCTTCAGGGAGAGGTGATAACATAAAAAAAATAAAACAAAATAGTTAACCACAAATAGCCAGATTAGAACCGTATGTAAGTAAAATGTAAGCAACGCACTTACCTGTTAGATTACATGGTTTTTTACTAAATAGAAAATAGGAAGTCTTTGCAGATTTCTAAGAAGGAAATGATACAATTTAAACTCTACACATCAGAAACTAATAGTGAACTATAGTGGAAGGATATTGGCAACAAACTCATGAGATTCAGTATTTTCATCATCTAGTTAAAATGTAACAAAATCTACTTTTGGGTCACGGCAGAGGGAGTAATGAATGAAGGAAATAATCAGAGACTGCGTGCGAGAGCAGGATCTACAGAATTGACAGTTCATTGGATATGCCTGGTGAGGGAGTGAAAAGAGTCAGAGAGGGTGCCAGGGTTCGGGAGCCCCAGGGATTGGAACAATAGTGTTGCCATGGAGAGAAAAGAAATTCTGAAGACTTGGAGGAAGTTGAGCTTAGTTTGCAGTGTATTGAAATGAAGGTGCTAGCGAGAAACAATTAGGAGAGCTCAGCATGCAGCTGAATTACAGGAAATAGGACAGGGCTGAGGCTTGGAGTTGGGAGTCATTTATTCAGCAAGTTGTTAGGGAAAAACCTATTCTCCGCCAGGCACTATGTCTGATACCTGGGTAAGACAAGGCATATAGCTTCTGCTTTAGAGAGCTGACAACACTGTGAGAATTAGGCAGGTGGAGGTACCAGTTCCTAAAAGCTGATACCTTAGAAAGAGGAAGGCACACTATGACACCAGAAAATATACAAATGTACCACCTACTGCGTGGTCAGGAAAAAAAAAAAAAAAAACGTCCTGGCAGAAACCAGCCTGGGAGTAGTCGCAGATGGGGTGTGTAATTAGAGAGCCTCCGTGCAATGCAAAAGCAGCGAGACACAAGTGAACAGAAAAACACAAGCTAGGGAATTCTAAGAAACAACACTTCGTGATAAGGCCAAGTGTTCTGAGCCTAAAGGACTTTCTGAGTTTGGGCTGTGGTCAGAGAATCAGAGAAGCAGCTCATTGCTTTTAAGCTGAGAACATTTAAATATTATTTTTATAGAAAGTTCTCTAGCTGAAGCGTGGGGAATGGAGAAATAACACAGGCTATGGGGTCTGCAGAACCAGGGGTTGAATTGTGTCAGTGTGGACTGAGAAACGGGAAAGGACCCAGAATGTAGAGCCAGAACATTCACAACTACCTTAAAAAGGGCAGGGAGTGGGAGAGAGGAGTCAAGAAAGTCAGCTAGGATAGTCATAGTCATCAGGTCATTGACACTCACGTAACACAAATTTCTCTCTGTGTATGTATGCTTGTGTGTGTGTGTCCATCCATGTCCTCACGCACACATGTAGCTTAACCACAGTTTGATGACTGATAGAAAGAGGGCAGTTCTGTGATGCTGAATTTGGGGTTGTGCTGAGGATGGTGTCCAGCAGGCAGTTAAATATGTGTCTGTTGTATATGAGAGAATTAAAATCTGGGGATGTAAATTTTGGAGTAATAACTATATAAATGCTAACTGGTCCTTCAGAAAAAGGGTGTCACAATAAAGATCCAGGATAGATCCTGTAGAATATCAGAATTTCTTTATTTTTTTTTATTTATTCACTTTACATTCCAGTTGCAGTCCCCTCCCTTGTTTCATCCCAGTTCCACCTTCCTTCTGCTAGTTCTTAGAAGGGGACTTACCAACTGGCCACAGACTATCACGTCTCTTCAAGACTCCCTGCATCCACTTTTTCTGTGGCCTGGAATGGCTGCCTGCCCGGGGGAAGTGATGAAGGGGCATGCATCAAAGTCCATGTCAGAGACAGTCCTTGGTCCTCTTACTAGGGAACCCACATGGAGCCTGAGCTACCTATTAGCTACATCTGAGCAGGGGGCCTAGGTCCAATCCATGCATGGTACTTGGTTGGTGCATCAGTCTCCACAGGCCTCACCTCAGCCCAGATTTGTTGGGACTGTTGGTCTTCCTGTGGAGCTCCTGTCCCCTCCATGTCCTTCTATCTTCCCATCCTTCCTGCTCTCTGCTCAAAGTTTGGCTCTGTGTCTCAGCATCTGTTTCCATCTCCTGCTGGGTAGAGTCTTGCAGAGGACATCTACAGTAGGCTCCAATCCTGCTCCCTTTCTTTAACTGTTTCCAGTGTCTTTGGAAATCAATCTGGCAGGTTCTCAGAAAACTGGGAACAGCTCTACCTCAAGACCCAGTTATACCACTCCTGGGCATATACCCAAAAGATGCTCCTCCAAACAAGGACTTTTGCTCAGCTATGTTCATAGCAGCTTTAGTCATAATAGCCAGAAACTGGAAGAATATGTAAAGAAACTGTGGTACATCTATACAACAGAAAAATATTCAGCTATTAAAAATAATGTCATCATGAAATTTGCAGGCAAATGGATGGATCTGGAAAATATCATCCTGGGTGAGGTAAACCAGACCCAGAATGGCATGCATGGTATATACTCACTCATAAGTGGACATTAGCCATACAATACAGAATAACCATGCTACGATCCACAGACCTTAAAGAAGCTAAGTAACAAGGAGGACCCTGGGTAAGAGGTTTAATTCTTATTCTTATTCAGAAGGGCAAATAGAATATCAGCATTTTAATGATAGGAAAAGGGGAGAATATTGAACTGTGTGGAACTTACATTATGCATTCCAGGGCAGGAGGGAGAAAGTCAGATAGCCTGGGATTAATTGCAGTGAATCATTAGATGATCAACTGGGAGTCTCTATTATGTACAGGCAAGAAGTCACTAGTGTCTTGGGTGAAAGTAGCTTTTGCAGAAGGTCTGAACACACTAAAAATGAAGGGGGCTGTGGAGTTAGATTCTGTGTATGTATGTGTGTGCTTTAACCTTTTTATTTTTTGACAACTTTGCCTGCACATGTCCAGCAGGTCCACCTATACTTTCCATAGCCCTGTTTGGCTCAACAAATGTGTGGAATGAGTGGTCTCCACACCTGTCTTTCCTACTGTCTACACGCTACTTGCTCATTCTTCAGTTCTTTCCACCAACTCTGTTCTCTCCACTCTGCTCCCCTACGTGACCAACAGGCTATTCTATTATCCTATTTGTCATGCCCTCACACTTAATATTTTAGAGTCTAGGCCATGGTGTTTCCCCAGCAACTCTGCCACGTAGTAGACAGAATGCATTAGAGTCCGGCCTAGAAAACCTACATACCCTGTTCTAGCTGGAAAGGTATCAGAAAGCCTTTTTCTAAGAAGTCCTAACACCCAGGACTCTGAACCACTTCCTGTGAGCACCATCAGCTCTGGGGAAAGACATTCTTTTCATTGGGCCATGGTTAGGGGAATGAGAATGGGAGCAGTGGAAATGTGACAGAGGATTTGAAAGAAGCTCAGACTGGGTGGAGAGAAGGAAAGAGATCACTGCATCTCAGATTGCCTTTCGCTGGGCCCCAAACCTGCAGGTCCTACTTGATCTATCTTCCTGCTTTCACTGATTTCTACTGCCAAATACACAATCACTTTCACACACTGTCCTTAAGAGCCTCATGGCTGGAGCAACTCGCTAACAGGCCCATAAACTTGATCAGGACTGTGATGTCCTGTTAAACCCCTGAAAGTGCAGAGGGATGTGAGCACCTTGCATGAACATTATGGAAGGACAGCCATGACGATGCTCAGCCTCTGCCTGAACTCAAAGGAAAGAGGGGAGAAGCACAATTAGTTCCAGGGGCTTCTTTGCCCTTCGTGATTAACCCAGGATTAGGATGCAGAGTGCCACGACTCTCAGAACCTCTCAGTCTTTGAATGCTAAGGAGATACTGGTAAAGCAATACAATACATGAAAATGAAAAACCATAGTAATTCTGCACCCATTCTTCAATTTGGAAATTTTAAGAACTCAGCAGGGAAGAAGCATTTCTCTTACTACAGAGAAAGAAAGTTGTTCCTTACAAAGAGGAGAAAGTGAAAAAGAAAAAAAAATGTGAAAAAGGACTTCCTGCATGAATAGATGTGTGAGTGTGAACTGACCATTTCTTTAAGGGGAATATGAAGCTGGAAGAAGTTACTGGGAAAATACCCCTGGGCTCTGGGATCCTGGACTCTGGGCCAGGAGGAAAACACTTTTGAAGTGCAAGCTTCTGGTTTCCTTGAAGACTTAGTTGATTCATGTGAAGTTTTGCTGGAGGCTGGCTTGTGAGAGGGGGCACGTGATGTATTGCTGTGAGCTCTCTCGTGTGAGGGGGCGTGGCTTTAGCCAGCTGAGAGCATCTGTGGGTGGGCTCTGAGGAGAAGACACATATAGAAGCCCTTGTACAGTGAGACATCACTTTTTGGATCAACATCACTACACTAATCTTCTCGCTGCAACACTTGACTTCGAAGAGAGAGACACTCAGTCTTGTGGCTTTCCTGACTTGTCCCAATCTTATGAATAGTTGTGATTAGTGTTGCTGTTTGATGTTGGCCTTTGGACTAGACTGCTAGTATCCTGACAACTGAGTTTGGCAATCCCCTTAAGGATACATTGACCGAAATCAGTAGGAAGTAGATAAAAGAGGTCTGCAGCCCTTTTCCCTACTAATCTCCTACATAAGGTCGGTGGGTTGCAAGGGAGGTAGAGGTGTTTAAGAACCCTAAATAAAGTAGGTTTGGTGACAAATACAAGCCTACACACTTTTATTGCATACTCTTTCTGTGCTCATTTGAATGTTATCAGATATTGTGGAATGCTGGAGAAAAACATGCAGCCACAAACCTGTAGCAATGTTTCATTGGGAGCTAGAAAACAGTCGTGGTGAGAATACTCACCCCACAGAACCAGCAAATGCCACAAATCAGGGCTATCCCTCAACGAAAACCAAGTGTTAAACAAATAAGAAAAATACCAACAGACCTAACCCTCAGCAATATCATAGACATTTAAAATGTTTATAGTGTCTGTCTCTCTCTCTGTGTGTGTGTGTGTGTGTGTGTGTGTGTGTGTGTATGTGTGTGTGGTAAGTTTCCCCCTTCTAATGTGTAGGTCTTGGGGATTGAACCTAGGTCATCATCGCCAACAGAAACAAGAAACAACATTACCCAATGAGTCGTCCTGCCAGGCTCTTTCTAATTTATACCCAAATAGCAAGCAAAACTTGAGGATTTACAATGCGATATGATGGTCAGAATATCTAATATGAAGCACCGTCTTGTAGTTTCTGTGATTCTAGAAGCTGTATTTGGAGATATCATTTGTCAAATATATCTAGGTACTTTTTTTTAAATAGAAGAAAAAATAAGGGCCAAGATATTTATACTTTATATGGTCCTAAGTAAGAGTCATAATATCTTCTTAAAAGCTATGTGTATTATCCAGGGTCTGAACAGTCTGCCCAGTATGACTCACAATGTAGTTCATGCCTTAGTTGTACATAAAGGAATTAATGCTCAACTAAAAGGAAGCTTGATGGTGTTCAATCAGAGGATTGACCTCTTGCAGGAGCAAATTGATACCCTATGGCAAATCGCTCAACCTGGCTGTCAATGAAAGTATGCTGGACTTTGTCTCACTAGCATACAACATGAGAATTTTTCCTGTGCTGCAAATCTGTCTAAACAATTGTCGAGCTATATTTTAGGTAATTGGACTGGAGAATTCGATACTACAACGGAGCAGCTGAGAGTGGCCATTGTCACAGTAAATTCTACCAGAGTGGACGCAGGACTAGCCACAGGATTATCAACATGGATTGCTGCAGCCATGAATCATCTGAAGGAATGGGCGGGCATGGGAGCATTAGCAGGCCTTCTGGTGTGGGTCTCCTTGGTTTGCCTGTGGTATATATGCAAGATTAGAGTCTCACAACAGTGTGATGCAGCCATGATCATTCAGGCCTTTACAGCCATTGAAGCAGGACATTCTCCCCAAGCATGGTTGGATACCATAAAAAGCTAAAATGATACGCTCAGGATGCGAGGCTAAGCACTGCACTCAGGGTCAGCCGCTTTCGACCCAGAGAAGAGCATGTCTGATTGCATGCGGGTTGATGCCCCAGGTCCCGCCTCTGAGAAAAAGGTATCAGACGGGTCTGATGCTCTTTGGGTGGATGACACCTAAATGAACATCGGTACAAAGTCCCAATTTATTTCTAATATCAGAGATCAGACCTCTACTCTTGCCTGATGCGTCTAAAACAAAAAGGGGGAACTGTAGAGAGCTGCGGAATGCTATGCCTTAAAGATGGAGCTGGTTTCTGCCTTCCACCTTCCCAATGGTGAGTGCTCTCTGTCACGAACAATTCCACATTTGGCTAAGGCTGACGATCTGGCTTGCTTCCATGTATGTGGACCTATCTGCATTGCCCACGTGGCACGCCTGGGTTGGCTACCCAGAGGCTATTTAAGCTGTGGGCTGGCTTTCCCCAGGGTCCGAGGATTGTTCAAGGTTCCTGAATAATCTGCATTGAAAAAAAAAAAAGCTATGTGTATTATCATGGAACAGAATTTTGAAGATGGATTTATTTTCTATGTTATATACTTGTAGACATAAAAAACTGAAGAAATGTTTGTTTGTGTGTTTTGTTTTTTTTTTTTTTTTTTTTTGGTTTTGTTTCTGTTTTCTTTTTCTCATCGTTGAGGCAAACTTTTGTCTTGTTTTCTGGAACAAAAGGATAGACACAATTCCAAAGATTAAAATGATTTAAAACTCGTAAAGTGGCACAAGCACATAATGAATGAGTCTAGAAGACAGCCCTCTCGAGAAGCAGTAATATGTCACTGCCACACCTGTGAGAGATGTGCAGAAGAGCCAGAGAATTCTACAGGGTAAAGGCTTTGAATGCTAAAACCTTTTTCAAAGGCAAAAAAGCTGGAAAACCAGTGAAGAGCAAGGACATAAGCTAAACGAACTTAGTGATAAATCTCATTTCATGATCATTTAAAAAAAATTCTCATTTTGGTCAGTGGAAAGATTTGCTTTAATCACTACAGAATCTATCTTCATCAGTCCTCTTCATATTTTCAAGTGTGCATCCATGCGTGTGTGTGTGTGTGTGTGCGTGTGTGCGTGTGTATGCATGTGTGTGTGTGTTCGATACTCTCAGAGAGGCATGATTTAAAAACGAGAATAGCAGACAGGATCTTAAATCTGTAGTTGTACTTTTTTTCTGGTTCAACTGCTTTCTCCATTTTGAGGAGGGGGTATTTTAGAATGTTCCAGATATTAATTATTTTGATTTAATAATTTTAATCATAATGAGCATGGAATCTACGTTATGCCTGTCCCTCCTCCTCTTCCAATGTCTCCCATATCACACTTCCAAATTTAAAATGCCTTCTTTAATATTGATGTATTTTTATGTGTATGTGTGTATATAATTTTATGAAAATACTTTTACATTTGAAGATACTGGAACTTCTGTGACAGCTGAGTTAATAAAAACAGCGTTAGTTCACTCAAGAGTTAAGGACTAAAGTTCTGGTCTGTATCCAGCCTGCTTGCTTTGCTTGCCTTTCAGAGACCAGTGTGACACCCAGCCTTACTCACCTTGCTTGGACTTCTCATGTGGTCAGCTCTTACAACCTAAGATAATTCGTAGATTTCATATGAAGTTGTGTTATCTTCCATTTCCTTGACCCAAAGAACAATGCATGTGTTTGTGTATGTATTATGATAATAACTTCCTGACAACAAAAACAGGTCAAAAGTGACCCTTTCAACAATTATCAGTCATAAATGTTGAAAACACATACATGTATTGCTTGATAAGTGTTGTGCTTGCAGAAATGAATGCTTTAGGATTGGCAGCCATCACTGACTTAATGCCTTGTATCCTCCAGAAGAAATACGGATGGGGCAAGCCTAAACAAGGAAGTGAAAGATTACTATAATTAAAACATTAAAACACTGAGGAAGGAAAGCAATGAAGATACTAGAAGATAGAAAGACTCCCCATGCTCATGGACTGATTACACTCAATCTAGAGATTCAATGAAATTGCAATCAAAATTCCCAAGAAAACCTCAAACTAAAATAAAGATTTTGAAATTCATATGGAAGCACAAAATACTCCAAGAGCCAATAAATGGATGGATGGATGGATAGATAGATAGATAGATAGATAGATAGATAGGTAGATAGATAGATAGATAGATAGATAGATACAGACAGATGGACAGATAAAAACAACAACAATCAATCAATCTGGAGATATGACCTCCCTGATTGCAAGCTATATAACAGAAATGTAATAATTAAAACAGTGTGGTACCAACACTGATCAACTAAATGGAAATGAGGACCCCAACAAACAATACTGGGGTAACTAGATATCACTACATAAAGGAATGGCACAAGAGCCTTTTCTTTCATCCTGCAGAAAAATTAAGCTCAAGTGGGTCAAAGAGCACAATGTCAGACTTGAAACTGAAATTTCTAGAAGAAAGAGGGGGAAGTACACTTTGAATACATCCAAGGTAAGGATATTCTGAATAACAGCCTGGAAGCATAGAAAATAAGACGAACAATTGGCAAGTGCTGCCTCACAAAACTGAAAAGCTTCTTGCTGCAGAGAGACATACTGACAGGAGAGACAGCTATGGAAGGGAAAGCATCTTTTCCTGGTGTACATACTCAGTGCCCTGCATTCTTTACAGCTTCTTCTGATGTCATTTTAATCTGAAATCTTTTCATCAGTTCTTTGGAAAGGAACCCAGAATCGTACCTAACTTTATCATGAATTTATAGAAATTTAAGGATAATTTTTGAATGATTATCTTGATATTAACATTAGCAGCTTCTATTCTTTTTTCACCTGCTTATCTATCTATCTATCTATCTATCTATCTATCTATCTATCTACCTACTTATGCATCTATTTAATGATTATCATTCATTACAATTTATTCCATTTGTATCCAGGCTGTGGCCACTTCCCTTGTCTCCTCCCAGTCCCACCCTCCCTCTTCTCCCCCATGACCCTTCCCTAGTCCACTGATAGGAGAGGTCCTCCTCCCCTTCTCTTTGACCCTAGCCTATAGCAGCTTCTATTTTTACCAAACATGCAGTCTTTCCTCCAAAGAAATCTATTCATTTTATTTATTGGTAAAAAACATATTTGAACTCCTCATTCTATAGATGTAAATTTATTTCTACATAAAAAGCAAACATGTAGACACATATAAACACACATGTACACACAGAATATTTGTGCGCACTACCAATTTCCAGAAATAACATGGCAGTACTGCATGTGATTTTTAAAAAAAAAATGATCTACTTATTTTACTTGTATGAGTGTTTTCCCTGAATTTATGCAAGTATACTATGTGGATGCATAATGTTCTTATAGGTCAGAAGAGTGCATTGGATATCCTGGAACTAAAGTTATGAATGGCTTCAAGCCACTGTGTGTATTGGGAACAAGACCTGTATCTTCTACAACAGTAGCAAGTGCTGTGAACCACTGGGTCATCTCTAAAGCTCTTATTTTGTAATTGATACAAACACACCCAGTTTGCCACTATTTGTACTGCAAAATCATGTTGCCAGACAAAGGTATGGGGAGTGAATCTCTGGGTGAGATTAGCAACCGCCCCAACTCTTTATCATCATCATCATAATTACTGTTATTTACAAATTTTTCACTTTTATTTTGGTTGTAGCCCTCTCCCTCATCTCTCCCCTTTCCATCCCACCATCCCTCCTTCTCCCTCCCCTATTCCTTCGACCTAGTCCACTGATAGGGGAAGTCCTCTTCTCCTACTGTCTGACCCTAGCTTATCAGGACCCATCAGGACTTCATGGCTCCTCTTCATCTGTGGGCTGGCTAAGTCGCCCCAATTGAGAGAAGTGCTGAGTTCATGTCAGAGACTGTCTCTTCTCCCCTCACTAGGGAACCCACATGAAGACCGAGCTGTCTATAAAGACTGAGCAGGGGGTCTAGGTTCTCTCTCTGCATGGTCTTCATTGATGCATCAGTCTTTGCAGTCCCCCCATGGGCGGAGAATTTTTTTGCCTCTGTTGGTCTCCTTATGGGTCTCCGGACCCTTCCAGGTGGTTCTATATTCCCCTTCATCCATAAGACTCCCTGTGCTCTGTTCAAAGTATGGTTGTGAGTCCCTGCATTGCTCTTAACCCCTGAGCTATTTCTCCAGCCCAAAACTCTTCATTTAGCACTTGAGCTGAGTTTCATCTCAAAACTTTTAGATCTAAAGGACTTCAGGCAGGTACCTAAACTGTCAATTTCTAACAATTGTTTATCTCCTAGCATTGTAATGTATTTAATATCATCCATATTTGTGCTCTGAACTCATTTGTAGCACTAATACACAGTTGTGTTTTCAAAACTTAATAAACTAATCTTGATTTCTGACAGAAATTTGCCTATGTCCCATTGGGAATCAGTTTTAATAACAATCTTCATGACAGTTTTCAATTAAACATTTATATAAAATGTGCCAATAGCTCAATTTTGTATGTAAACACAATTTGAAATTTAGCAGAAAATTAAAATATTGGGAAATGAGCTTCACTTTTTTCCCTAAATGGCTATCTAATAAGATCCATTTGTTGAATTGATATTGTTTCTAGTGATTAAGTTGGGTTTTATTGTTGCCTGGAGTGTTTCTTTCATGGTGAATGATTAAGAAAATAATTATAATAGGCGATGTCTTTGACAGAGTCTATCAACACTGGGATGGCACCACATGATTAAATTTATGTTTAGATTGTAGCAATCATTGCTGCTTAAGAAGATAACAAGCATATTGATCTTCAAGAGTGAAATAAAGGTAGATGAAAGAATAATTAAATCTAGTTCTATCAGTGTTTCTATGCATAATAGTATACATATTATGTTTCTGATCACCCTGTTCTTCCTTCTTCCTTCTCTGCTCTTCAACTTTAAGCCCAAGCTCCTTGAACAATTTTTGAGAATAGGATTTTGCCTTGCTAAATCTCAAAGTTTGCAACAGAAAAATGTTTGCTTTAGGAACCTATAGAGTGTGTGAACCTGTTTCAGTCTTTGCTCATGAAGCCTCTATGGTCTTGAAACCAAACTTCACTTGCTTTAAGAGGTAAACACTGAACTCTGTTTCTCTAGGAAGTGCAATGTATGGCCAAGACAGTCATCTGGGTACTGTAGCATGTTGGAAAAATACCTGGGGCTGCACTTCTTCATGCTGAAAACAAAGAAATCCCAAGATGAGATGCAAAGCACAGAATAACTTCCAAACAACCCTCATCTATTGCGCTCCAAAGAAATGCTGAGGAATGACTCAGGATAGAGTATTCTGAGAGTTGAATCCTTTCTTTTTCTAGTGTTCCCTCCAGTCTAGATAAATTTTGAGGGAACTGCTTTGAGCTCGTTGTGTTGGAGTAGTAGAACTTTGGAGATGGTTCCTCGGCTTAATACACTCTTGCACCAAGTAGCATCCACTCTCCTCTATTCTTGCTAGTGTTATAGGTCAAGCTTCCTATTTTCCTCTCATCTTCAATCCTGCTGAGTGTCACTCTGATACTCCACATTGGTAAATAAGAGACATGGTGATGTTCAGTTAATATCTACAACAGTGATCACACAAGTGTCATGTTTGCTCAGGTCACCACCTCATAGCAGTTTCCTCCCTTCTTCCTCTTGCATCCCTCTTGTTCATAGATTACTGATTTTCAAACTACATAGACTATAACCCACCAACCCATCACCAGAAAAAGCAATCAACTCTGGAAAACTGTGATCTACTTTTGCACTGTCCTGTGGTAGCCACTCTTGCTTCCCGGCCACCAAGTACAGGAAATACCCGTAGGTGAAATTAAGATGCTGTAAACTTACACTACACACTAGACATCGACCACATTGTAGAGGAACATGTAAAATGACTCAATTTTTATGCTGATTATATATTAGAATGATACTATGTTGATATGTTAAGAAGCTGTATTATTAAAGCAAATGTGTCTATTAATCTGCTTCTGCAAAAATCTTAGTGGACATATGACTCAGGCAACATTTCTATTGGATAGCACTGCTCTAGCTCTTTTAGATTTCAACTATAAATAATTAAATGGTTTCTGAGCAGTCTTTCAGTAAGTAATTCTGCTTAACACCGGGAAAAAAGTAAACTGTATTTCATGAATCTCATTAACCATAGAAGCCATTTTCACATATGAGCCATTAATAATATCCCAAAGCTAATTCTTTATAAAACTGACTCTGGAAAACAGAGAAGCAATGTAAAAAAAAAGAACACTACCCTCTTTTTATGCTTCCTGGTTACCAGAAAGTAGAAGAGTTGGGTAGGGCACATGCCTGGCTGTCAGGCCCAGATAGCCCCAATACATCTGGCATCCATTGCATTAATTTGAATCAATTACTTACACTCTCACTGATTATTTCTGTCAATAAAGCTAAGTGGCATTCAAACTCACAAATTTCCTAATGGCCCTTTTCTGCTATAGACATTAACCATCATTCAGGATTCAGCAGTGTTAAATGCATACATAAATGTAATGATTGGATGGCATAGAGACTAGAGTTTCTATTACTCCATAATCATGGTGGGCACTTAGGCATAGTTTGCCATTATCCAGAGCCATGGGAAGAAAAGAAATAAGAATGTCAAGATTGTGAGGAAGGGGACTGGATTCATTATCCTCTTATGCTACAATTGTCTTGATATTTGGGAAGCTCAGAATAATAGCAAAATCATAGCTGGTTGAGTGATCTGCATAGAACTGTACTCTGTTAGTCACTTTATTAACTCCGTATTTGTACCTACAATAACTCTACTAGCTGAGTATGTATTTTCTTCACGGTACTGACAAAGAGACTGGAGTTCAGAAAGGTTAAGTAACTTGACCAGAGTTAATTCTGAAGGATTGAGGGGAGAGCTGGCAATTCTTAACCACTGTGACTCACCATAAGGCAGCCAAGGCACACAAAACCGTATTTTGAACTCTCCTCCGAGAATTGCAGTGGAATGGTATAATGTGTGATGGCAAAACGGTCCTTTCAATTTCTTTGGATTATTTTTTTTTCACTTTTTAAAAATTTTAAATTTTTTAATAATTTATCCATTTTTATCCTGATTGTAGACCCTTCCCTTGTCTTCTCCTGTTCCCATCCTCCCTCACTCTTTCCTTCTATCTCCTTCCTCTAGATCTTCTTCCCTACCATCTGACCTTCGCCTATCAAGTCTCATTAGGAATATCTGGATCCCACTCCTCTGTTGCCTAGAAAGGCCACACCACCAGGAGGAAGTGATCAAAGAGAGGGTGACAGAGTCCATGTCAGAGATAACCCCTGCTTCCCTTATTAGGCAACACACATGAAGACTGAACTGCCTATCTGATGCATCTGAGCAGCAGTCTAGGTCCTCTCCATGCATGGTCCTTGTTTGGTGAACATGTTTTTTTTAATTTATTTATTTTTTATATTAATCACAGGTTGTTTACTTTGTATCCCAGCCGTAGCCCCCCTCCCCCCTTCCCTCCCAATCCAACCCTCTCTCTCTCATCTTCTCCCTGCCCCTTTCCAAGTCCACTAATAGGGGAGGACCGCCTCCCCTTCCATCTGACCCTAGCTTATCAAGTCTCTTCAAGCCTGGCTGCAATGTCTTCTTCTGTGACCTAGCAAGGCTGCTCCTCCTTGGGGGGGGAGGTCGAAGAGCTCGCCATTGAGTTCATGTCAGAAATAGTCCCTGTTCCCCTGTTCCCCTTATTAGAGAACACCTTTGGACACTGAGCTACCATGGCCTTATCCGAGCAGGGTTCTAGGTTATATCCATACATGGTCCTTGGTTGGAGAAACAGTCTCATGAAAGACCCCTGTGCCCTGATATATTTTGTACTTGTGGCACTCCTGTACTCTCCAGATCTTACTAACTCCCCCTTCTTTCATATGATTCCCTGCACTCTGCACAAGGTTTGATTATGAGTGTCAGCATCTGCTTTGATACACTGCTAGGTAGAGACTTTCAGAGGCCCTGTGCTGTAGGCTCCTGTCCTGTTACTTGTTTTCTCCTACATTCAATGTCCATCCCATTTGTCTTTCTAAGTGAGGATTGGTCATCTTACCCAGAGTCCTCTTTCTTGTTTATCTTCTTTAGGTGTATAGATTTCAGTATATTTATCCTATCTTATAGGTCTATATAAGTGAATATATACCATGTGTGTCTTTCTGATTTTGGGATACCTCACTCAGGATGATCAATTCTAGGTCCCACCATTTGTCTGCAAATTTCATAATTTCCTCGCTTTTAATTGCTGAGTAGTATTCCATTGTCTAAAAGTGCCACAATTTCTGTATCCATTCCTCAACTGAGGTTCTTCCTATTATAAATAAAGCTGTTATAAACATGATTGAAAAAATGTTCTTGTTGTATACTTGAGCATCTTATTGAATATATGCCTAGCAGTGGTATAGCTGGATCTTGAGGAATCACTATTCCTATTTGTCTGAGAAAGCGCCAGATTGATTTCCAATGTGGTTGTACAAGTTAGCATTCCCACCAGCAATGTAGGAGGGTTCCCCTTTCTCCACATTCTATCCAGCATGTGTTGTCACTTGAGTTTTTGGTCTTAGTCATTCGGATGGGTGTAAGGTGAAATCTCAGGGTCATTTTGATTTGCATCTCCCTAATGGCTAAGGATGTTGAGCATCTCTATAAGTCTTTCTCTGTCATTTTACAATCCTCTACAGAGAGTTCTCTATTTAACCCTGTGCCCCATTTTTTAATTGAATTACTTGATTTGTTGCATTTTAAATTCTTAAGTTCTCAGATGTAGGGTTGGTGAAGATCCTTTCCCAAACTGTAGGCTGTCGCTTTGTTCTGACAACAGTGTCTTTTGCTTTATAGAAGCTTTTCAGTTTCATGAGGTCTCATTTATTGATTGTTGCTCTCAGAGCTTGTGCTGTTGGTGTTCTGTTCAGGATGTTGTCTCCCGTGCCAGTGAGTTCTAGGCTGTTCCCCACTTTTTCTTCTAACAGATTTAGAGTACCTGGTTTTATGTTGAGGTCTTTGATCCACTTGGACTTTAGTTTTGTGCAGGGTGATAAATATGGATCTATTTTCATTTTTCTGCATGTAGACATCAAGTTAAACCAGCACCTTTTGTTGAAGATGCTGTCTTTTTTCCATTGAATGATTTTGGCTTCTTTGTAAAAAATCAAGTGTTCATAAGTGTGTGGGTATATTTCTGGATATTCTGTTCGGTTCCATTGATCCTCCTTTCTGTTTCTATGCCAATACCATGCAGTTTTGATTACTCTTGCTCTGTAATACAGCTTGAGATTGAGGATGGAGATATCTCCAGATTATCTGTTGTTGTACAGGATCGTTTGGGAATTCTGGGTTTTTTGTTTCTCCATAAGAAGCTGAGCATCTTTCTTTCAAGGTCTGTAAGTACTGAGTTGGTATTTTGATGGGAATTGCATTGAATCTGTAGATTGCTTTTGGTAAGATGGCCATTTTCACAATGTTAATCCTACCAATCCATGAGCATGGGAGATCATTCTATCTTCTGATATCTTCTTAAATTTCTTTCTTCAGAGACTTAAAGTTTTTTTTTCAAACAGGTCTTTCACTTGCTTGGTTAGAGTACTTTATGTTATTAGTGGCTATTGTGAAGGGTCTTGTTTCCCTGATTTCTTTCTTGGCCTTTTTTTTCTTTGGTATACAGGAGGGCTTCTGATTTTTTTTAGTTGATTTTGTATCCTGCCACTTTGCTGAAGGTACTTATCAGCTGAAGGAGTTCTCTGGTTGAATTTTGGGGGTCGCTCATGTAGACTATCATATCATCTGAGAATAGTGACTCTTTGACCTCTTCCTTTCCAATTTGACCTCCTTTAGTTGTCTTATTGCTCTGGCTAGGACTTCAAGTACTATGTTGAAAAGATATGGAGAGAGTGCGCAGCCTTGTCTTATCCCTGATTTCAGTGGGATTGCGTTAAGTTTCTCTCCATTGAGTGTGATGTTGGCTATAGACTTGCAATATATTGCCTTTACTATGTTTAGGTATGTGCCTAGTATCCCTGATCGCTCTAAGACTTTAAACATGAATGGGTGTTGGACTTTGTCAAATGCTTATTCCGCATCTAAGGAGATGATCATGTGGCATTTCTCCTTCAGTTTGTTTATGTGGTGGATGACATTGATGGATTTCCATATGTTGAACCACCCTTGCATGCCTGGGATGAAGCCTACTTGGTCATGGTGGATAATATCTTTGATGTGTTCTTGGATTCGGGTTGCAAGGATTTTATTGAGTATTTTTGCATCAATGTTCATAAGAGAGATAGGTCTGAAGTTCTCTTTTTTTGTTGGGTCTTTGTGTGGTTTAGGAATCAAGGTGACTGTGGCTTCAGAGGAATGAGTTTGGTAATGTTCCTTCTGTTTCTATTTTGTGGAATATTTTGGAGAGAATTGGACTTAGCACTTCTTTGAAGGTCTGGTAGAATTCTGCACTGAATCCATCTAGCCCAGAGCTTTTTTTGGAAGGGAGACTCTTGATGACTTCTTCAATTTCCTTGGGGAATCTGGACTATTCAATCTTTCTACCTGATCTTGACTTAATTTTGTTACATGGATTCTATCTATAAAATTGTCCATTTCTTTCAGATTTTCGAATTTTGTGGCATACAGGATTTTGTAGTAAGACCTAATGATTGTTTGGATATCCTCACTGTCTGTAGTTATGTCCCCCTTTTTATTTCTGATTTTGCTGATTTGGATAGTTTCTCTCTGCCTTTTAGTTAGTTTGGCTTAAAGGTTTATTTTTCTTGTTGGTTTTCTCAAAGAACCAGCTCTTGGTTTCATTGATTCTTTGAAGAGTTTTATTTGTTTCTAATTGATTGATTTCAGCCCTGAGTTTGATTATTTCCAGCTGTCTGCTCATCTTGGGTGAATTTGCTTCTTTTTTTTTTTTCTAGAGCGTTAAGTTGGGCCATTAAGTTGTTTGTATGTGATGTTTCAAATTTCTTCTTGTAGGCACTTAGTGCTATGAGCTTTCCTCTTAGCACTGTCTTCAATGTGTCCCATAAATTTGGGTATGTTGTGCTTTCATTTTCATTAAATTCTAGGAAGTCTTTAATTTCTTTCTTTATTTTTTCCCTACCAAGCAGTCATTGAGTAGTGATTTGTTCAGTTTCCATGTATGTGCAGGCTTTTTGCTGTTTCTGTTGTGGTTGAGGTCCAGCTTTAGACCATGATGGTCAGATAGGATACAAGGGATTATTTCAATCTTCTTGTATTTGCTGAGGTTTGCTCTGTGACCAACTATGTGGTCTATTTTGGAGAAGGTTCCATGAGATGCTGAAAAAAAGGTATACTCTTTTGATTTGAGGTGGAAAGTTCTATAGACATCTATTAGGTCCATTTGATTTAGGGCCTATGTAAGTGCCCTTGTTTCCCTGTTTTGCTTCTGACAAGTTGACCTGTCCCTTGGTGAGAGTGGAGTGTTGAAGTCTCCCACTATTAAGGTGTTGGGATCAATGTGTGATTTCAACTTTAATAATGTTTCATTTACAAATGTGGGTGATCTTGTATTTGGGGCATAGATGTTCAAAATTGAGATGTCCTCCTTTTGGAATTTTCCTTTGGTGAGAAGGAAGTGTTCCTTTCCATCTTTTTTGATTAATTTTGGTTGAAAGTCTGTTTTATTAGATATTAGGATTGCTAGCCCCACTTCTTTTCTGGGTCCATTTGCTTGAAAAACATTTTTCCAGCCCATTACTTGGAGGTAGTGTTTATCTTTTTTGCATAGGTGTGTTTCTTGGATGCAGCACAATGCTGGATACTGTTTCTGCAACCATTCTGTTATTCTGTGTCTTTTTAGTAGGAGAGTTGAGACCATTTATATTGATAGATAATAGTGACCAATGACTGTTATTTCCTTTTATTGTGCAGTTGGTGGTCTTACTATGATTCATTGCTTTTTTTTACTTTATTTTTTTTGGGGAAATTATCTGTATCCTATATTTTCTTTGGTGGTGGTGTTGTTATTGGATTGGAGTTTTCCTTCTAGTATCTTCTGTAGGGCTGGGTTGTTGTGTAGATATTGTTTAAATTTGGTTTTATCATGGAATATTTTGTTTTATCCATCTAGGTTGATTGAAAGCTTGCTGGGTGTAGTAGTCTGGGTTGGCATCTGTGTTCCTTTAAAGATTGCATGACCTCTGCCCAGGCCCTTCTGGCTTTCATAGTTTCTGATGAGAAGTCTGGTGTGATTCTGATTGGTCTACCTTCATATGTTACTTGACCTTTTTCCCTTGTTGCCTTTAATATTTTTTCTTTGTTTTGTAGGTTTAGGGTTTTGACTATGATGTGACGTGAAGCATTTCTTTTCTGGTCTAGTCTATTTGGTGTTCGGTAGGCTTCTTGTATGTTTATGGACATCTCTTTCTTTAAGTTGGGAAAATTTTCTTCTATGATTTTCTTAAAAATGTTTTTGGTCCTTGGAGCCTGGAGTCTTTTTCCCTATTATTCTTAGGTTTTGTCTTTTCATGGCGTCCTTGATTTCTTGTATGTTTTGTGTTTGGAACTTTTCTGATTTTACCTTTTCTTTGAGGGAGGAATCAGTTTCAGCCAGTGTATCTTCAGCACCTGAGATTCTCTCTTCCATCTCTTGTATTCTATTGGTGATGCTTACCTTTGTGGTTCCTGGTCTTTTCTCTAAGGTCTCCAGTTCCAGGGTTTTCTCTGTTTGTGTTATCTTTATATATTCTAGTTCTGTTTTCATTCTTTGCACCATTTCTTTCATCTGAGTGAATGTAGCTCCTATTTTTTTTTTGTTTGTTTGTGTCTTTTCTATATGTCTCTAATTGTTCTGTACATGGGCAGTTATAGTCTTCTGTATTTCTTTGAGAGCTCTGTTCATTTCCTCTTTTTGTTCCTCTAATAACTGCATAAGCATAGCTTTAAAGTCATTAACCTGTGTTTCCGCTGAATTAAAATATCCATTGAATTTGGGGGTTGCTGATGGGTCCATGTTGTCCTGATTTTTGTTGGGTGAGTTCTTATGCCTACAGTTGGGCATTTGCTCATATGAGATCTTCACTGTTTTTTCCTTGAGTCTGAACTTCAGACTGGAACTGTCTTTCTCTGGTCTCTGAAGTATTCTTCAGAAAGATCAGGCAGGTCCAGTGGTTTGAGAGTGTGTGTTGATGCTTATGTTTTTGTACCTAAGGGAGGAAAACTGCTGGAGCAGATTCGTTATTGTGGGGGGTGGGGGGGTGGTATGTGTGCGTGCTTGCGTCTTGAAGGTGCGTGCTAGAGAGTGTAGGTGCTTGGGATATGGGGGTTGGGAGCAAGCATAAGAGGGGATGTGGATGCTGGCACAGTTAGCAAGCACAGATTGCGGGCACAAAGCGCCTATACAGGTTTCCTGAATATCCAATGGTCTCCAGTCTGTGGAGGGCTCTGCAGGCTGGATTCTGAGGTCTGTGGCTGACGCTGCAGGCAGGACAAGTACTCTGTTGTGGGTTCTGTGTGCCCAGTCCTGTGTTCTGTGCTAGAAGCTGTGAGCACAGCAGGCTGGGCTCTGCTCTGTGAGTTGGGAAGGGCTATGTGCTTCCTCTGCTTCTTCCCCCTCAGGCAAGGCTGGTGATCGGAGGTCGTGCGGGAAATGTCGGGGTTTGAGTGTTCCCACACTCAAATATCAAGGAGGGAGATCTGTGCTTAGAGCAGGCAGCACTGTGTGCAGGCAAGCTGTGTGCACTGCGGGGTGCCTCCTCTGCTTCAGCTGCTAGTTCCAGTCACTCCGGTAACTCAGTCACTCCGGTAACTCAGTCACTCCGGTAACTCAGTCACTCCGGTAACTCAGTCACTCCGGTAACTCCGATGCAGTTTCCCTGTTGGCAGCTGTATACCTCCGCCTCCTCTGCTGCCACTGAAGGCTTGGCCACCTCCGCCTCTGCTTTTGCCAACCAGATACAGGGAAGTGTCCCGGAATCGATTCCGCAGGAAAAGTCCACGAAGATGTCCGCGGTTGACCTGTGTCCTGTTGGACTCAGATCAGGGTTTGTCTCCCTTCACCCCGTACTCCTCCTACAGTTGTTTTGCGTTCAACAGCCCCTCGACTCACCAGTTCGGAGTTTCAGTTGCTCTGAATATGGTGCGCGCTGGTCGCCGCCATCTTGGGTCCCCCCTCGGTGAACGTGTTTTGTAATAAATGAAGCAACTAGCCTATCTTTGAAGGATAAAAAAAATATTCTTCCTGTATTAGTCATATATATATGGAAATTTATTGGAATGGCTTGCAGGATTCAGACCAGTTCAACAACGCTTGTGTGAATAGAAATTCCAAGAATCTAGTAGTTGCTCAGACCGTAAGGCTGGTCTTCTCTATAGGCTGGAATCTTGAAGAAGCAGGCTCTCATGCCATGAAGGAATGAATGTGCTAGCAAGGCGAGTGAGGTCAATACACTAAGAACAGAATCGTTCTTTTTCCATGGTCCTTATATAGGCTTCCAGAAGAAGTTGTGGTCCAGAAGGTATATCTTTCTGCCTCAAGATCCAGCTCAAAAGCCCTGGTTATCCAGACTCACGATCCAGATCACAGGTGTGCCCTCCATTTCCGGATCGTAGTTGATTCCAGATATAGTCAAATTGACAACCAAGAACAGCCACACCTCCTCATGAGGCTAAAGAGTGAATGAAATCTGATGACCTACTTTTTCTTGAAGGAAGTATGGACTGTGTTAATGATTTTTACCCAGATAAGAAAAGCTGGCAAACTTGTGTCTGGAAGGTTTTGTGGAGAATGGAAGGACATCTCAAGGTAGGCTAGAAACAGAACCATGGTTCCAATATGAACAGTAAGCCAAAAACTTTCTTGGGAAAGCAGTCAGCATTCACACTGACAGGATGACTCTCTTTGTGACTGTTGTTTATTTGTCTTCCACTATTCTTTAATAGCTGCTGACAAAGCTCAAAGCCAGTGTCATGATATCAAGGATGAATTGTGTGCATCTCAACAAGATAGACTTCCCCTGGTAGATGCCATGCTATTTTTTTCCAAACTAAGTGATCAGGTGGTTGGTAGCAGATGCCAATCCAGAGTAGCTCTCCTTCCCTTCCCTTTCCTCCAACATGAGGAAAGTTTGACTGGTAAGATTTATCTGGAAATCATTCTTGCTTTGCTCATTATATCCATATAAATGCCCGTCTTACGAAGAGTCACAGGGGATTGCTGTTTTCTTCCTAAAATCTGATGTTAGACTTGTACAAAGGTAAAATGACAACCCATTTGCCTCTTTTCTTTCCTTACTTGGTGCCAAGATGGTATTTTGTGATTACTGTTATTTTGTCTATTTCTAGTATGGTCTCAGGTCTCAAAAACACTTTTACTGGTAACTTTAGAAGTATGTGTGTGTGTGTGTGTACATGCACACCTGTGTGACATACATGTTCAGGTGTGTGTTCATATGAACACATGCATGTGGATCATTTCCAGGTAGCTTCCTCTGTTATTATCTACCCCATTTGTTGAGATGTCTTATATCTCTGAACCTTGAGCAACCTTGAGCTTGTCAATTGGCTAGATCGACTGACCAATGAGCTCCAGGGATCTGCCCAAGCACTGATGTTCCATATTTTCCTCTACTGAGCTTTAACGTGGACTCTTGGGACCAGAACTCTGATTCTCATGCTTCCATAGCAACTGCTTTACCAACTGTGCCACCTTCTGCGTCCTGGAAACTTTGCTTACCGTGCCGACTTTACATTCTATTGAATAAGAAGTGGCAATTTCCTCTAGGCTGCTTAGAATTCCATGGGAAACTTACTCAAAATCATATACTTGTAATACCTGTAACTTGTTTCTGATATTCTAGTTCCTCATATTAAGCATGTACACTTAAGAGACAATGCCTGCTCATAGCAGAGCTACGGAAGCACAGAGATTAAACATTATGAAACATCACATCGCTGTGCAGGACTCCCTCTTCTTTTAAAGTTGACAGTTGATAAGCAGATAGTTTAACACAGAACATCAGATGGTTCTAAGAGCTCTCCTTCAGTGATCCAAACAAAACTGTTTGAATAAAGACTAAGAAGCCAGAGCTTCAAATCTCCAAAGCATAAAACATCAAGGTGAGAAAATTAGTTAGAAGGTATATGGAAGTCAGCTATTAACAAATGTCTGGATGCTCCTGATCAATTTTCTTCTCAGGCCACAGTACAGAGCTATTGCCTTTGTTTTACTCTCGGCAAGAGAAAAAATAAAGGAAAATTATATACATAAACAACATGGTATTTTCAATATTTTCATTTTACTTTAGAAAAAAAATGAAATGATATACACACAGGAAGAAATCCATGCATAGATGTATTAATTTTACCTTTGAATCTCCCATAGCACTCAGTGGTATCATTTTGAACCTTAAGTGTATATTGGGAGAGAAAGCATGTGAGAGTGTGTGTATGTGTTTGCGAGCAAGTACATGTGAGAGTGTGTGTGAGTGTGTGTGTGTGTGTGCATTCACATGTGTGTGTTCATGTGTGCATGCATGTGTGTGCCTGAGTATATGTGTGTGTGCATGTGTGAATGTGTGTGTGGGGGGGTGGGTGCATGTGTATGTTCAATATAGCATTTGTGGCTAGAGGACAACTCACAGGAGTATGTTCTCTGCTTCCAACATGTGGGTGCCAGGAATCAAACTCAGATAGTCAGACTTGGGGACAAGTGCCTTTGCCTGCTAAGCCATCTTTCCATGCTCACAAGGGAATTTTAGAGAGCGCATCTCTAAGGTGTGAGCAGGAGAAGAACACTGTATTCCATTGGGCATGGTAACTGAATCGTTCAGATCCTTTTCCGTGTACACCATTTTGTGTGTCTCTCCGCAGCTAACCTGGGCTCTGCTTCTTCTGGATTCCATCTGCAACAGCCTCCGCAGGACTGACCTTGAGCTACATGATAGATACTTGAGCCACTTTGCCTGCAGACACAGAGAAACAGGCACATCCAACAGTTGGCACAGCCAGAATCTCCCTCCTGAGAGAAAGCAATAACCAATGTTGTATCCAGAAGACAGTCTGAAAGCTCCTCTTTGTTGCACAGTGGTAAGACAAATTAGAGAAACAATTTATACCTCAGAGAGCCACACAGGGCCAAGGTGGTGCTGGAACATGGCTCAGCACCATCCTTTTTGTTGCAATACTTCTCTGGTGTCTAACAGGGTTTTGCTGAGAACACTCTTAATTCATTGCTTCCTTGCATTTTGTCTTAAACCCTTTGTTTGGAGTCTCTGATAAGACACATTTTAACAGATAAGCCATGATTTGCTGTGGAGTCTGAAGAGTAAAATACTAGATTTGGAACTGAAAGCTTGGGGAAGAGCTTGTGTCAACAAAGTCAGGGCAAACAACATGAGAAAATGACCCTGTCAAATCAGAAACTCGCATGGTATATTGGTGTACAATGATGAGAAAATTATGACTGTATTAAAATACTTCAAGAGGGGAAAAGAGAAATGCACTTTGCCCTCAATTCATTTTTATCTTTTCTGCCATAGTGTGTTGTACAAAAACAAAATTCAACTTTTTAAAATTTATGATCAGATCTATCTTTTCTTCCCAGAAAACTTAAAAAGTAAAAAGTGAAATATTCATTTCCAATGGAAATAATGTGCAAAATTAATCCTATTGGGGAATGAGAGAATTTCTTTTTGGAAGTTAGTTATGACAGGCAAGATGAAAGCTTGCTTTCCTGCCAATGAGATAAATTAAAATGCTCTAGATGTTTTATATTATGTACTCACTTGAGAATGAAAACAAACAAACGAAAAAAAAGCAAATATTTTTTTTAAATGACGCTATTGTTTAACTTTTAGCAGGGTAACTAAGAATCTCATTCATTTGGGTCTGGCCTACATTTCCAACATTCTCTTCCAACCTTTTTCTTCACATACGTAATTGTGCATAACTTCACTGATATCTTTGCCATGTTTGAAAATATTACTGTACTTCACACCCCCTTGCTATTTTTTTACAATGTCTTCTACTCCTCTGCCTAATGAAATGATTATTTTCTGGATCCAACTTAACCATCACATTTCCCTGGTGTGGTAACTTATTCTAAATATTTTCACATAGTTTATCATTTCTGTCTCAATATTCAGCTGCCACCAATGCATGGTATGACACTTAGTATGGTACAAACAAGTCCTTGGAATCCTGGGGTGGGTGTTTATTTCGTCTTTGTTTCTCCTCCATGCTCTATGAGCTGGCATACTGCTAGACTGGTACAACATTTTATGGATATAGAAATGGATAATTTTAACTCAGTAAAGTGTAGCCAATTGCAAAAGCTTTTTTCATCATAAATTAACTTGAAGTATGGCAAAATTCTTGGAATTCATTGAAGAGAATAAGAAAACATGTCAAATATCTAGGGGAGACAATAAAGGCCATATGCTCCCTGATCTAGCCTCACCTAACACCTAGCTAGATCATGGAGAGTGAATGTGTCCAATAGCAGCAGCTAGAAAGAGGGGTGCACAAACTGTACCCCTCACAAATTTCTCATACCATCTTCCTGTATTCACCAAAACATTTGAGGAGGACACTGGCTTTCTGAAAACACTGTGGATAAGAAATGGAAGAGATTTAGATTGGAATAATGAGACTGACATGGAAACTCTTTGATTTTATGTAAAGCCAAGACACTGACCCCTAACAGTTGTGTGAAGAACAGTGGGCCTCAAACACTGGGAATTACACAATGTCACTGAGGTTTTCTTCCGCAACCATTCCTCATCTTATCAGGGGCTCCCCCCAGTATACCCCACTCGAAACACCTAGCATTAAATTATTCCACAGTTACTGAATGAAGGTGGGAGATTTCCAGATAGTGGGCTAAGCTGCAAGGAGTCAGAAGAGCAGTGAAGAAGGTGACTCCTTCCTTGGCTCCTGCCCTCACACCCTTTAAGAGACAGAAGCAGTCAATAGTCTGAATTCTTCAACATCACATTTTACTTGCAGTATGGCCTTTCTGAGGCTTGTTTAGCTATAAGAATAGCACCATCTTTGGGTGGATGACACCTAAATGAACATCTGTACAAAGTCCCAATTTATTTCTAATATCAGAGATCAGACCTCTACTCTTGCCTGATGCGTCTAAAACAAAAAGGGGGAACTGTAGAGAGCTGCGGAATGCTATGCCTTAAAGATGGAGCTGGTTTCCGCCTTCCACCTTCCCGATGGTGAGTGCTCTCTGTCACGAACAACTCCACATTTGGCTAAGGCCGAGGATCTGGCTTGCTTCCATGTATGTGGACCTATCTGCATTGCCTCCGTGGCACGCCTGGGTTGGCTACCCAGAGGCTATTTAAGCTGTGGGCTGGCTTTCCCCGGGGTCCGAGGACTGTTCAATGTTCCTGAATAAACTGCATTGAGAAAAAAAAAAAAAAAAGAATAGCACCAACCTCCTACTACTGTGGTGCATGAATTGGGCCCTAGGTGTTCTGGGTCTCTAAGGTAGCAGCTCAACTTCCCTTTATGATGCAGGTCATAGCCAAACTTTTCAGAACACCTTAGGGGGAACAAGATGATGGCGCCAGGAGAACACTGCGTCTGAGGAGCAGGACAACATTTTCCCTACAGCGACCAAGAGACTGAACTCTAGGCCCTAAAAAAAGAGCAATCGTGTTTCCCAGGTGAGAGGAAACCCCCATGGCGTGGGAACCAGTCGGGTCCACTCTCAGGTCACCCAGCCAGAACCCGGAAGAGAGCCCGGGTCGCACAGGCACTAGGTCGCCAGACTAGAGCCACATGCCTGCGTGTCCTGATGACCTTCACAGGCAGATCAGTGGGCACAAAAACATCAGGAACAGAGACGGAGAGTGCCAGTCGTGAGAAAACCACACAGGGAAGGAAGGCAATGGGACTGGCCACGGGTCACCCAGTCTTTCCCTGGAAAAAGTCTCACAGACCAGCAGGTACCAGCCGCCATCACTGAAATGGGCTCCAGCCGCCTGTGTGCCCCAGGGCAATAGAGACTGGGACTCCCTGTCAGGAGAAAACCCCATAGGGAAGGAAGGAAATGGCACTGACTTGGGTCACCCAGTCTTTCCCTGGAAAAAGATCTCACAGACCAACAGGTACAAGCCACCATCACTGAACTGGGCACCCAGTTCAAGCACAGACAGTTGCTGCGCACCCAGCTCCTTGACACAGACAGAGCTGTGAGTGCGCCACCTAGCACCAGAGACTTGGAGTCACTGTCAGAGAAATCCTCATAGGGAATGAAGCACAGGGGATGAACTTAGGCCACCCAGTATATCCGTGGAAAAGGTCCCGCAGACTGGCCCAACCCAGGGACCTTCTGTGCACCAGATAGCCTGTTGTTACCAGGAGAGTGGGACCCACCCGTCACAGATTACGCTTGGGTACTGGGGCACAGAGCCCCAACCTCAGACCAACAAAAGCCTGGAATCCCCGAGATCAACCCCCAGATACTACTCCAAGGGACAACCAGTTATCCCTAACAAGACTGACCAAACCACCAAACCACAGACACACAGGTTACAGCAGCAGATCACAAAATTTGCAGCAAGAAACCCAGAAGCAGGGAACCTGTCTTCAGGACTTCTCCAGGTGAGAGGAGAGCCCTCTTGACTAACAAGGACCACAGTTAACACTCAGGCCTCTATGTCTGAGGTAAGCAGCTGCAACTCCTGAAAAACACATCCAATGACTATAGCCAAAAAGCTGAGAAGGCTTCCTTCAGGAAAAAAAACATCTTCCTGCCAAGGGGGTTCTCTCCAACACAGGATTCTAGGAACCACGAGAAACTAACTCCAAACAACTAAGATAGCCCAATAAGTAGAGGCCAGCGTAAAAGCTCAACCAACAAAAGACAGAGAAATATGGCATCTCCAGAACCCAGTTATCCAGGGGCAAGTAGCCCTGGACACCCCAGCATAACTGAAATTCAAGAAGATGACCTAACATCTATGATCATGAAGAAGATAACAGAGGAAACAAATAAAATGCATAAAGACCTAGAGGAAGATAAACTCAAACAGATTATGGCCATCAGTAAAGAAATAGAGGAAGATAAAAACAAACAGATTATGGCCATCCATTAAGAAATAGAAGATAAAGAAAAACAGATTATGACTATCCGTGAAGAAATACAGAAAGTTGCAGCCAAACAGTTTGTGGCCTTTAGAGAGGAAATGCTTAAATCACTGAAAGAAATAAAAGAAACAGAGGAGTGTTCAAACAAACAGCTGAAAGAATTAAAGGAAAATACAGTCAGACAGGTGAAGGAAATCAACAAAACAGGCCAAAATCTGAACATAGAATTGGAAAAATTAAAGAAAACACAAATAGAGGAAATTGTGGAGAAAAAGAACTTAGGGAAAAAAACAGGAACTACAGAGGTAAGCATAACCAATAGACTAGAAGAGATGGAAGAAAGAATCTCAGGTGTGGAAAATACAATGGAAAAAATAGATGTATCTATCAAAGAAAATGTTAAATCTAAAAAATTCCTGACACAGACCGTCTAAGAATTTAAAGACAACATAAAACGACAAAACCTAACAATAATAGGAATAGAGAAAAAAGAAGATTCCCTGCTCCAAGGCCCAGAAAATATTTTCAAAAAAATCATTGAAGAAAATGTCCCTACCTTAAAAGAGAAGCCAATAAGAAGAGGTCTACATAACACCCAATAAATTACACCAGAAAAGAAAATCCTCCTGCCACATAATAATCAAAACAGTAAGTATACAGAACAAAGAAAAAATACTAAAAGCTGCAAGGGAAAAAGCCCAAATAACATATAATGGCAAACCCATTAGAATCACACCTGAATTTTCAACAGAGACTATGAAAGCCAGAAGGACCTGGACAAATATCATGCAGACCCTAAGAGAACACAGATGTCAACCCAGGCTACTATACCCAGCAAAACTCTCAGTCCTCATAGATGGAGAAAACAAGATATTCAATGACAAAAACTAATTTCAATAATACCTACACACAAATCCAGCATTACAAAAGACACTAGAAGGGAAAATACAATCCAAGAAAACTAGCTACTTTCAAGAAAACACAGGAAATAATTAACCTAACTACAGTAGAACAAAAAGCAAACAAGCACACAACCTTATGACCACAGCCAACATCAAAATCAAAGGATCTAACAGCCACTAGTCATTAATCTCTCTCAACATCAATGGACTCAATTCTCCAATGAAAAGACACAGACTAACAGAATGGATGTGGAAACAAAACCTAGCAATCTGTTGCATACAAGAAACACACCTAAGTCACAAAGGTAGCCATTACCTGAGGGTAAAGAGTTGGAAGACTGCTTTCTAAGCAAATGGACCCGAGAAGCAAGCAGGAGTAGCCATTCTAATATCTGATAAAATAGACTTTCAACCAAAATTAATAAAAAGAGATGGGGAAGGACACTTCATACTCCTCAAGGGAAAATTCTACCAGGAAGACATCACAATCCTGAACATCTATGCCCCAAATACATTTGTAAAAGAAACATTGATAAAATTTAAACCACACATAGATCCCCACACACTAATAGTGGGAAACTTCAACACTCCACTCTCAACAAAGGACAGGTCAACAAAACAGAAATTAAACAAAGAAACAATGTCTCTAACAGATGTCATGAATCAAATGGACCTAACAGACATTTACAGAACCTTAAACCCAAACACAAAAGTATTTACCTTCTTCTCAGCACCTCGTGGAACCTTCTCCAAAATAGACCACATAGTTAGTCACAAAGCAAGCCTCAACAGATACAAAAAGATTGATATAATTCCTTGTATCCTGTCTGATCACTATGGAATAAAGCTGGACCTCAACAAAAACAGAAATAGCAAAAAGCCTACACACACATGGAAACTGAACAACTTGCTAATAAATGACAGCTGGGTTAAGGAAGAAATGAAGAAAGAAATTAAAGTCTTCCTAGAACTCAATGAAAATGAAGACACAGCATACCCAAACTTGTAGGACACAATGAAAGCAGTGCTGAGAGGAAAGTTCATAGCACTAAGTGCCTTTGAGAAGAAATTCGAGACAGCTCATTCAAGCAACTTAATGGCTCACCAAAAAACTCTAGAAAAAGAAGCAGACACACCAAAAAGGAGTAGACGGCTGGAAATTATCAATCTCAGGGCTGAAATCAATCAATTAGAGACAAATAAAACAATTCAAACAATCAATGAAAGCAAAAGCTGGTTAGTCAAGCTAACTAAAAGGCAGAGAGACACCATCCAAATCAACAAAATCAGAAATGAAAAGGAGGACATAACTACAGACACTGAAGAAATCCAAACAATCATTAGGACTTACTTCAAAAGTCTATATGTCACAAAACTTGAAAATCTAAATGAAATGGACAATTTTCTTCATTGATTCCACTTATGAACGCTGAATCAGGATCAGGTAAATCAATTAAATAGTGATATATTCCCCAAGGAAATAGAAGTGGTCATCGAAAGTCTCCCATCCAAAAAAAACCCCAGGAACAGATGGTTTCAGTGCAGAATTCTAGCAGACCTTCAAAGAACAGCTAACTCCATTTCTCCTCAAACTATTCCACAAAATAAAAACAGAGGAACATTACCAAACTCATTCTATGAAGCCACAGTCACCTTGGTAACTAAACCTCATAAAGACCCAACAAGGAAAGAGAATTTCAGGCCAATCACCCTTATGAACATTGATGCAAAAATACTCAACAAAATACTTGCAACCCGGATACAAGAACACATCAAAGATATCATCTACTATGACCAAGTAGGCTTCATCCCAGGCATGCAAGGGTGGTTCAGTATATGGAAATCCATCAATGCGATCCACCATATTAAGAAACTGAAAGAAAAAGACCACATGATAATCTCCCTAGATGTTGAAAAAGCATTTGACAAAATCCAACATCCATTCATGTGTAAAGTATTGGAGAGATCAGGGCTACAAGGCACATATCGAAACATAGTAAAGGCAATATACAGTAAGCTTATAGCCAATATCAAACTAAATGGAGAGAAACATAAAGCAATCCCACTGAAATCAGGGCCAAGGAAAGGCTGCCCACTCTCTCCATATCTCTTCAACATAGTTCTGGATGTCCCTGCTAGAGCAATAAGACAATTGAAGGAGATCAAGGGGATACAAATTGGAAAGGAAGAATTCAAATTATCACTATTTGCAGATATGATAGTATACGTGAGTGACCCCAAAAACTCTACCAGGGAACTCCTACAGCTGATAAACACCTTCAGCAAAGTGGCTGGATACAAAATTAAGTAAAAAATAAATAGTAGCCCTCCTGTATACAAAAGACAAAAGAGCTGAAAAAGAAATTAGGGAAACAACACCCTTCACAATAGCCACAAATGACATAAACTACCTTGGTGTAACCCTAACCAAGCAAGTCAAAGTCTTGTATGAAAAAAAATTTCAAGTCTCTGAAGAAAGAATTAGAAGAAGATATGAGAAGATGGAAAGATCTGCCATGCTCATGGCTAGGCAGGATTAACATAGTAAAAATGGCCATCTTACCAAATGCAATCTACAGATTCAATGCAATTCCCATCAAATTACCAACACAATTCTTTACAGACCTGGAAAGAAAAATTCATAACGTCATATGGAATAACAAGAAACCCAGAATTGCTAAGACAATCCTCTACAATAAAATATCTTCTGGAGGTATCTCCACCCCTGATCTTATGCTGTACTATAGAGCAACAGTTATAAAAAACTTCATGGTTCTGGAATAGAAGCAGAATGGTGGATCAGTGGAACCAAACTGAAGACCCAGAAATACACGCACACACATAAGAACACTAGATCTTTGACAAAGATGCCAAAACCATACAATGGAAAATACAACAGCATCTTCAACAAATGGTGCTGGTCTAACTGGATGTCTACATGTAGAAAAATGCAAATAGATCCATACTTATTAAAACTAAAGCCCAAGTGGATAAAAGACCTCAACATAAAACCAGACCCATTAAATAGGTTAGAAGAAAAAGTGGGGAAGACCCTAGAACTCATTTATATAGGAGACAACTTCCTGAACAGAAAACCAACAGCACAGGCTCTAAGAGCAACAACCAATAACTGGGACCTCATGAAACTGAAAAGCTTCTGTAAAGCAAAGGATATGGTCATCAAAACAAAACGACTGCCTACAGATTGGGAAAGAAACTTCACCAACCTATATCTGACAGAGGGCTAATATCCAGTATATATAAAGAATTAAAGAAGCTGAAAAGCAGCAAACCAAGTAATCCAATTAAAAAATGGGGAACAGAGCTAACCAGAGAATTCTCTGTAGAGGAATATGGAATGGCAGAGAAACACTTAAAGAGATGCTCAATGTCATTAGCCATTAGGGAAATGCAAATCAAAACAACCCTGAGATTTCACCTTACACTCATCAGAATGGCCAAGATGAAAAACTCAAGTGACAACACATGCTGGAGAGATTGTGGAGAATGGAGAACCCTCCTCCACTGCTGGTGGAAATGTAAATTTTTACAACCACTCTGGAAATCAATCTGGCACTTTCTCAGACAACTAGGAATAGCACTTCCTCAAGATCCAGCCATACCACTCCTAGGCATATATCCAAAAGAGGCTCAAGTACACAATAAGGACATTTGCTCAACCATGTTTGTAGCAGCTTTATATGTAGTAGCCAGAAGCTGGAAACAGCCCAGATGCCCCTCAACTGAAGAATCGATGCAGAAATTGTGGTACATCTACACAATGGAGTATTACTCTGCAATGAAAAATAAGGAAATCATGAAATTTGCAGGTAAATGGTGGGACCTGGAAAGAATCATCCTGAGTGAGCTGTCCCAGAAACAGAAAGACACCCACAATATATACTCACTCATATAGATGTATAACATAGGATAAACCTACTAAAATCTGTACATCTAAAGAAACTAAGCAAGAGAGAGGACCCTGACTAAAATGCTCAATCCCCATCCTGAAAGGCAGAGGATGGACATCAGAAGAAGAAGAAAACAGGAAACAAGTTGGGAACCTGCCACAGAGGGCCTCTGAAAGTCTCTGCCCTGCAGACTATCAAAGCAGATGCTGTGACTTATGGCCAATTGTTGGGCAGAGTGCATGGAATCTTATGTAAGAAGTGGGAAATAGTAAGAGCTGGAGAGGACAGGAAGCCCACAGGAGAACAACAGAACTAGAAGATTTGAACACAGGGGTCTTCCCAGAGACTCATACTTCAACCAAGTACCAGGCATGAAGATAACCTAGAACCCCTACACAGATGTATCCCATGACAGTTTAGTGTCCAAGTGGGTTACATAGTAATGGGAAGAGGGACTGCCTCTGACATAATCTGATTGGCCTGCTTTTTGATCACCTCCCCCTGAGGGGGGATCAGCCTTACCAGGCCACAGAAGATGACAATGCAACCACTCCTGATGTGATCTGATAGACTAAGTTCAGAAGGAAGGAGAGGAGGACCTCCTCTAGCAGTTGACTTGGGAAGGGCATGCGTGAAGAAGGCAAAGGGCAGGTGGGACCGGGAGAGGAGGAGGGAGGAGCTTATGGGGGATACAAAGTGAATAAAGTGTATATAATAAAATAAAATTAAATTTTAAAAAAGAACACCTTAGTAGCAAATATTATTTCTCTCAAATGACTACACTTTTGGGGCATGGTTCTTGTCTCCTTCTTTTTGAGTTTTTGTGAAATGCAGAGTTAAACTTTAAGTAAAGTGTAGAATGAGAGCAAATCTCTTGATTCAAATAACACTTTCATAGAAGTAAGTAACAGATCACTGGTTTGCTTTGGATAAATATGTTCCTTATGTTCTCTATTTCACATTAGGAAAGAAACTCTGCATAACCAAAGACATAGACCCCTTGCTCAGATGTAACCCACAGACAGCTCATTCTCTATGAGTGCTCCCTAGTAAGAGGAGAAGAAACAATCTCTGACATGAGTTGGGTTGCCTGCTATTTGATCACTTTTCCATGGTGGGGTGACCTAGCCTGCCCACAGAAGAAGAGGATCCAGGCAGTCTTGATGGGACCTGATTGACTAGGGTCAGATAGTAGGGAAGGAAGACCTCCCTTAACTGTGTAGTAGGGAAGAAGGATAGGGAAAAAGGGGAGGGAGGGTGGGACCAGGAGATGATGAGGGAGGGGGCTACAACTGGGATATGAAAAATTGTTAATAATAATAATGTAAAGAATAAAGGAAATAATTTTAAAACATTAATGAAAGGGTATGATTGAGAGGAAACAAGAAGAATGGAAGTATTCATTAACAGAAATGTTTCTATTTCAAATGAGAAGCAACACATAATAACTGTTGCTAATTTTAATGTTGAGTTTGGCTCTTTAAGTCACCCTGTAAAAAATCCATTGGGAAGTAGACCCTAATGTGAAGGAGTTGAGTTAAGGTCTTTTAATTAAATTTAAAGATTTTCTTACCCATGGGAAAGGGCATAATTAGCTGTTTTCTAATGCATCTGACCTAAAGATGCTTGAATCAGCAGATAATTGAATGTATTAAAAGAAGTAGCAAATTCTAATTATGAGTCTAAGTTGTTGGGGTAAGGAAAAAAAGAGGCTACTCATTATTTATTCAAGAGAGTTCTCACAAATGGACAAGGGAGAAGGGGGGAACAAGCAATTACCAAGTGTCTCAGGCCAGCAAAGGTGCACGCTCACATGTTAGCTCTTAGAAGAACTGGGCAGCGCAGGACATGAGTCATTGTGTTGTTCCCATGAAAGCTCTTCCTCTGCATGCCAAATAAATTAGGACTAAAAATAGAGTTCATCACTCATAGCAGCAGAGTGTACCAGCTGGACTGCAGCCTGCATTACAGATTAACTTCGATGTGTTGGGCTTGGCCACGTTGCTGTGATGTTTCTGAGGGCACACACACCCAAACCTCCACACCAGCCAGGTGTTCTCAAATAAAGTTCTACTGAATAAGTACTTGGATCGTATGGTGCTCATATACTTCCAAGTAATGCATTGCTTCTTTTAGACAAGAAAACATGTCTCATGAAATCCTGGTCCAAAGTTATTGTTTTTTATTTTTTTTAATTATTTTGTTAATTACAGTTTATTCCCTTTGTATCCCAGCTGTATCCCCCTCCCTCAACTCCTCCCAATCTCACCCTCCCTTGCTCTTCTCCTGCCATGGCCCTCCCCAAGTACACTGATAGGGGAGGTCCTCCTCTCCTTCCATCTGACCCCAGCCTATTATGTCTCATCAAGAATGGCTACATTGTCTATGTCAAAGACAGTCCCTGTTCCCCTTACTAGGGAACCCACGTGGAGACAGAGTTATTTTATTAACATTGTTCTTAAATATTTGTATACGTGAACTCAATGTTCAGTACATATTGTTATGCTTATTATCTTGTGTACAATTCCTAAAAGTGATTCACAAAATAAATTCAAATGATAAATTTAAATAATTCAAATCAGCAAAAGTGAATGTGATGGATTCTGTGTGTGTTGAAAATTCATCTCCACTCAAAACAAGATGGTGTTAGTTACTGTGGCAGCCTGTTGACTCCTGTACCCCTTATCTACTGTGTGCCTTGGGGTGATTTACTTATACATTACTCTTCTTTACGTGAACTAATAGAAAATTAAATGTGCCTACTACATGCCATGAGAACATTGGCTTTCGTTTACATTAATACATCATTAAGAATTAAACAATCTTCTCGCTCTTATTAGTCTTAAGTAATTAATATGCAGTAATATTGATGTGAGTCAAACAAAACCAAGCTCAGATATTGAGTACATTGATTGATGTGTTATTTTTTTCTCTTTTTGAATATATAGAAAATATTTGTTTCACTTCTGATTTGTGCATATATTTAACAAATAGAATTTACAATATGTTACACAGGATAATAATGATGGTGATAATGGAAAAGATCTCAGGTAGTGATGATAGAGATGATGGTAGCAGTTATGATGATAAAGATGATAGTAATGTTTAAAAGTGCATATTCAAGAACATTTAAAACCATTAAGACCGAGAATAACTTACCCACAGAATTTCCATCTTAAGCTGTGTCAAAGAACATATAGAAGTATATGAATCCAGCTAATAAAGCTATAAAGTTAGGGCAGGAAAGATGGCTCAACAGTTAGAAGTACATACTGCTCTTGTAGTTCAGGTAGCTCATAACAACTTGTAACTCCAGCTCTTGGGGCACGAGAAACACTTTTCTGGCCTCCATAAGCACCTGAACTCATATGTTATGCTTATCTATTGTATCCCTTGGGGTTATTCACTTACATATAGATTGCTCATTTTATTCAAATTTATGGCAAATTGTAGCATATTCCTACAAAGCACCACAAGAACATTTGGCTTTAATTTGCACTAATACAACATTAAGCATTAAACAATCTTCTTTGTCTTATTAATCTTAGGTAACACACAATTAAAAATAATATATATATCTATATATATCTTTAAAAAAAGAAAGTAGGAAAGTAGCAGAAACATTTCAGTAGAAGAAGGAATTAGACTCTGAATTTAAATAATCATGACAGAATTATTTTAATATAATTATTATTGTACTTTAAAATACTACAACTTCTCTATTTATCACAACAATCTAATATAGTTATTTTCTTTGTTGTATAGATAAAGCAGTTAAGTGCCAATAGTACACAGCCATTAGTGGTGGAGATCAACTAATCTAGAAAGAAAAACAAGTGTGAATTGATCATATATATATATTCTAAGATTTTGAGTACCAGGTCATTCATGTAATATTAAAATGTGTATATAATAGCTTGCATGCATTACACACGTGTATGTGAATAAGATATATCAAATAACACGTATCATTATAAATCTATAAACAATATGGCTACTTTCATTTGTCATTTGTTTGAACCACATAATGCTAAAATATATGACTGAATTTGGTTTTGAGTGTTTGTACAGGTAGTTTTCGATGGCATTAACATTGAAATTGATATACTAAATGCAGAATATTCCCTCTTAAGTATGGAAAGACTTCAGACATTTCAAGTGCAAAATACAACAACCCTGACCTCCACACAAGAAGACGGCCTTCTTGGGTCCTTTCTAACTGAGCTGTCGAGTTTTACAAGCTTTGGTCTCAAGACTGAAAACTCTGCCTTTTCCACTTCCCAATCTTCCTGACCTTCAGATTTCACACTACATTTTGGCTCTCCAGCTTCTTGACGGATTGATTTGCCCATATAAAACTGCTGTAGTCACTGTAAAATACTGAGTAATAACACAAACAGATAATATTTGCTAGTGTTTACTAACCGGCAGGTGTATATTGCAAGCATTCTGTCTGTCTATATCACTTAATGGATTACCAAGACCCAATGAGCTAAGCTTTGATGATCACTACTTTACAAGAAACTGAAACAACAAGATTAGCAACTTTTCCGAAGTTATACAACTCAAAAGTGATAGACTTGGGACTCAAGCAAAGGCAATTTGACGTCAGTGTTTTTCCTATAAACCCCGTTTTACAGCACGTCTTTACGTCCAGAAGATTCTGACTCAGAGGCAGTCCTCCCAATTTCTTGTTCTAACAAACTTTCTGTCATTTCTTCTACTCTGTTGTTTGAAACCCAGACAGGGACTCGTGGTTAGGGAGGTCAGAAGCTCTAGTAAGGAGCCTATTGCTGTTACTTTACTAAATGTACATAGAGTTAAATTGCCTTCAATTTTGTCTTTATCCCATAGATTAATACAGACCTCAGTTTCCATCCTAGAAACTCTTTGTGCGGAAGGCATCAGTAAATACAGAGACTCACAAGTGATTGAAGAACACAGAGTACCATTGTAGAGTGGTTGGGTTTCCAGTTAGTTTATACTTTCCACAATTAATGAATTTAAGCTAGGGCATCTTCATAGATTCTTCCCCTCAGAGAAACAAGAAGACACAAGAACTGAATATTAAGAAAGCTTTGAAGTATTAAACTTTGTCTTCACAGAGTGGCTTTTTACTCTAGGAATTTTTGAGAATTAATTATTTCACCAAATATAAGAAGTACAGCCAGAATCATCTTAAGCAATGATTATTAACACTAATAATACAAAAAGGCTTGTTCTATTATACTTAAGAGGAGATTTCTTCTAGCTTGGTCTAACAGTCAATATTGTTGTTCGTTACTGATTGGTTCTTGATTACATATGGACATGCAATTTTTATTGTTTTACTTGTAAAATTTATAAATAAAGAAAAGTTTATGCTCTTGCAATAGTCTCAGTCAACTACGGCTATAATCATACCCATTCGTCTGGACCATTAGATCATTGTATAGGTATCGCTATTCAGTGTAGACAATTCATCTCAATTGCAGGCATAGCCTGTGGGAAGAAAGAAATTGTATTTATTTCCTTGGAAAACCCACAACCCTGAAGAAACCAAACTTGTCCTCCGCGGTACCACAGATACTATGCCTGGGTTGTAGCATAGTATAGAGTGACGCAAGCAGAGAGGTAATTAACAGTGGCTCCCATAGGCAAGGGGAATGTGGGAGATTTGTAGCAGTGAGATACACACAGCTGCCTCGAGCCTCTTCTGAACATTTAGTATGCATCGTTGTGAGGGAAGGCAGGGCAGCCACTGCAGAAGAGCTGACACTTCCACATTAAGCACTTGACTTTCTTCAGATCTACCTTTCTTTGATACTAATTGCCAAATGTCTCAAATGTTTAACAAGTTAAACACAGCTACTTTAGAGAGTAGTTTTTAAATAATCTTTAAGCTTCAGATTTATTTATAAATCCACATAAATAGCTTGCTTCTTCAGAAAAAGTCTTGACTCTGAATCTAAGAGTCAGACATCTTTTTCAGATACCCTCTGGACTTGTGAAAAGACTTCAGGTTTGAAATAAAATAGTTATTGAAATTTACACAGACAATGATCTCTAAATCGCATAGCCATCCAATCATGGAATCCAACACTAATGATGTTTCTGAGAACTTTAAAGACAGTATACCATTAGATAGTCACAGAGACTCTAAAATGACATTATCAAATGATATAGATAAGTTGTTATGTAGCCTCAGGTAAATGAACAATTAAGTCACAATTTCGCTCAACAACATCACTGTCCTAAATTTCTCTCACATATAACTTTCCCACTTATGTGGCCTTTATAAAGATGTATGGAATGAGTATGAAGAAGTAAAAAAGAAAATATAATCTGTAAAGTATCTTGTGCCAGACCTATTAGCTCAGTTTCCCCAACATGAATGTTCTAAGAAAATAAATAAAACCATTATGCTGGTATCCCACTTTTTAAAAAAAAAATCCACAATAAATATTAGTAAACTTAGGCGTTGTTTTAAGATACCAGATTAGTAATTCGAAGTCCAAATGAACTGAGCAACCAAAATCTATCTATCTATCTATCTATCTATCTATCTATCTATCTATCTATCTAAGGATTTATTTATTTTTGCTTTATATGTGTGGGTATTTGCTGGCATTTTGTTGGTGTACTATGTGCATGCAGTGCCTAGGGAAGCCAGAAAAGGGCATTGGCTCCCTTGGAAATGGAGTTACAAGTGATCGTGAACTCCCATGTAGGTTTTGGAAATTAAACCCTGGGTCTTCTGGAAGAGCAGCCAGTGGTCTTAACCTCTGAGCCACCTTTCTAAGTCCCATGCTATAGGGCTAATTATAATATCAACAACGAGTTCTGCATTTTTACATACCCACTACTTTAGTACATAGCAAGGACGTCAACTTTAAATGTCCTGCAAATTGTTACAGAACTGACTTTCCAGAAGTCAGCCAGTAGTCCTGAATGTACTGTGCAAAGTGTTTGCAGGTAAGTGTGGTTCAACCATCTGGGGAACTTGCAGTAAAGACAGAATTACAGTGGCTTTTATAGGTTTGCTGTTGGCTCTGCTGGAGCTCAAAATTAGACAGATCCACTTGTCAGCCTTATTGAGGTATGACCAAGGAGAACATGCAGCTGCCCCTGGCCTGATTAACCAACAGGGTGTCCAGCCATGAGCTGAGAGTAGCATGACAGCCATGAAATCATGAATGAAATCCATAAGGCATAAACACACACTGATGGCCTTGTGATTTCTGGCCTTCCATTAGAAACTTCCTAATAGTCTCCACTTGGATTTTGCACACCTCTGTATTTAATCACCAGGGTAGGCAAATATTTAGAAGATATGAAAGAATAATTTTGTGGAAACAATGAAACCTACAAATAGAAGCTTTGGATATGTACCTTGAGTGAGAGAGGGAAAAGAAGGTAATAGAATGTAGAATAATGACAAGTTCATCCATGTCTGTTCATGTTTGCTGAGTGTAACCAAAAATAACTCTCAGGACTGTCCTCTTAACTCCTAGGCTATATAATAGAAGATATGCTCTAGTGATTATGTAACTGGATGAAACTGACTCAGTCTCTAGGCTGCACCTCTTTCCATTTCATTGTCAAGTCAAGTCTCCCACAGAAGCAACACAATACGTGGCTAGAGTTGAAGCAAGAGAACTTCAGGGTTGATCGCAGCCCATAAGGGCCGCTGAAGAGAAAGTTTTTAGAGACTAGAACAGTGAAAGCCAAAGAAAAGCTCAAGATAATTATCTTCAAATATAGACTATTCTTACAATTTGTAGTGGAACAACCATTACACGGTATTTGTGCAAGGTACATATTATCACATCACTAAACCCAGAAGATATCTTAAAATTAACAAGTAGTTTAATAGTAATGCCTATTTTCTTTGAAATGCTGTTACTAAATCAATGAAGCATCTTGATTCACTGTGAAATCTATGGATACATGAAGCCACGCCTTTCCATTCATCATTATTTTTCTTTATTTCAGATGATCTGTTGTATTCCAACACACACAAAGTTTGCAACATAGCACATGCTTAAAAATATTTATTAAAGAAAATAATAGTGTGACAGAGTTGAAAAAAAGATGTTCACATTTTAAAACTCAGCTGTTTTCTTTTTTTTTTTTTTTTTTTTTTTTTCAATGCAGTTTATTCAGGAACAATAAACAGAATCCTCAGACCCCGGGTAAAGCCAGCCCACAGCTTAAATAGCCTCTGGGTAGCCAAGCCAGGCGTGCCACGGGGGCAATGCAGATAGGTCCACATACATGGAAGCAAGCCAGATCCTCGGCCTTAGCCAAATGTGGAGTTGTTCGTGACAGAGAGCACTCACCATCGGGAAGGTGGAAGGCGGAAACCAGCTCCATCTTTAAGGCACAGTGTTACGCAGCTCTCTACAGTTCCCCCTTTTTGTTTTAGACGCATCAGGCAAGAGTAGAGGTCTGATCTCTGATATTAGAAATAAATTGGGACTTTGTACAGATGTTCATTTAGGTGTCATCCACCCAAAGAGCATCAGACCCGTCTGATACCTTTTTCTCAGAGGCGGGACCTGGGGCATCAACCCGCATGCAATCAGACATGCTCTTCTCTGGGTCCAAAGCGGCTGACCCTGAGTGCAGTGCTTAGCCTCGCATCCTGAGCGTATCATTTTAGCTTTTTATGGTATCCAACCATGCTTGGGGAGACTGTCCTGCTTCAATGGCTGTAAAGGCCTGAATGATCATGACTGCATCACACTGTTGTGAGACTCTAATCTTGCATATATACCACAGGCAAACCAAGGAGACCAACACCAGAAGGCCTGCTAACACTCCCATGCCCGCCCATTCCTTCAGATGATTCATGGCTGCAGCAATCCATGTTGATAATCCTGTGGCTAGTCCTGCGTCCACTCCGGTAGAATTTACTGTGACAATGGCCACTCTCAGCTGCTCCATCGTAGTATCGAATTCTCCAGTCCAATTACCTAAAATATAGCTCAACAATTGTTTAGACAGATTTGCAGCGCAGGAAAAATTCTCATGTTGTATGCTAGTGACACAAAGTCCAGCATACTTTCATTGACAGCCAAGTTGAGCGATTTGCCATAGGGTATCAATTTGCTCCTGCACGAGGTCAATCCTCTGATTGAACACCATCAAGCTTCCTTTTAGTTGAGCATTAATTCCTTTATGTACAACTAAGGCATGAGCTACATTGGCTAAATGATTATTCAGGGTCTGAGCAGTCTGCCCAGTATGACTCATGGCTAATGCCCTGGTGGTAGCTCCAACAGCCGTCAATGAGATGGTAGTAACAATGGTGGCTGTAGTTCCAAGATCCCTTTTCTGTCTGAAGAGAGTCATAGCGTGAGGGGCATCAATGGGCATAGGCACCCAGTGAGGCATGCGAGTAACCAGGGCATACCTAACTTTACTAGCATTCCAGCATTGGGCAAAAAAGCAAGTATCATTACCACAATTATTTGGCTCTATCTGGCTAATAATGAATAAAAATGGGGGATATAGACAAACAGGTGTGGGCTTATAGGAAATATTATGAGAAGCCTTAACCCCTCGTTGGAACATCCTGCTTCAGTTCTAGAACTAGCAGTGGTGGTGTCCGAGGTCTGAGTAGGTTCAGGAGACCCTTGCCCCCAGGGGCGAGACGTGCTCCATGCCAATTGACTAACTCCATGTTTTCCTCCAATTTTGAAAGTCATTTAAGGTTCTTAAATTACTTTTTTCCCTTTTTTCTTAAATTTTTCATCAATTACACTTTATTCATTCTGCATCCCCCCATAAGCCCCTCCCTCCTCCCATCCCAATCCCACCCTTCCTCCTCCCTCTGCTTGCATGCCACTCCCCAAGTCCACTAATAGGGGAGGTTCTCCTCTCCTTTCTGATCTTAGTCTGTCAGTTCACATCAAAAGTGGCTGTATTGTCCTCTACTGTGGCCTGGTAAGGCTGCTCCCCCCCCAGAGGGAAGTGATCAAAGAGCAGGCCAATCAGATTATGTCGGAGGCAGTCCCTCTTCACATTACTATGTAACCCAATTGGACTCTAAACTGCCCTGGGCTACATCTGTGCAGGGGTTCTAGGTTATCTCCATGAATAGTCCTTGGTTGGAGTATGAGTCTCTGGGAAGTTCCCTATGTTCAAATTTTCTTGTTCTGTTGCTCTCCTTGTGGAGACCCTGTCCTCTCCAGCTCTATTTCCCAGTTCTTACCTAAAATTCCGTTGTTTTCTTAGAAATGCTTAGTTTTAATGTATGTCAAGCATGGTGGATCTGCTGTGTTACATCATATAATGTGTCCAGTGCCAGTACATCATTTCTTTTGATTTCACAGTTTGTAAAATAGTTTCATAAAGTTTAAGAAAGAGGGAGGGAGGAAGGTAAGGAAGCTCAAACATGGGAGGAGAAGAGGAAGGCAGACAGACAGGCAAGTACCTTTTAGAGAGTGAAAGCATAAATTATGGCACTAGGCTGCCTCAGGAGAAGAATTCATGAAAAAAAACTTATGTCAAACTTTGAAACAGTAAAGAAATAGAAGTGAAATCCAAGAATGGATTGGAATGAAGAAATTTGGTTGGAGTTAGCAGTAAGAAAACCTAGCTGTATTGTGCCTGTCCTGACTGAAGAAAGCAGGTATTTTCATCATCATTATTTTATCTACATATTAAAAGACCCCAAATTTACTAGAAATAAATGCTATTATTACAATATTCATTTATCTGTTGCCAGCCAACTTGAAGATATAGTATAATATCCTTCAGGATGTTAATTTTCCAAATAGTAACTACTTGATCCAATGACAAAAAAGATCCGAAAGTACTCACCACACATGAAAAAGCAACATATTTCAATAGAGTAAGAATATTTTCCCATTCATTGGTGTGGCCGCCTTCTATTAGCTGAAGTTGCTGTGCCAACTTCATGGATTCGATCTTCAGAAGTTCAGCGGAATGTCTCCATTCACTCCTAATAGTGTACAGGAACAAAAAGCAAATGACTTGGGCACCACCACAGAATAAAAGAAAGGACAATGATCTATACATTATGGCTCTCATATCAATTATAAAGGGTTCAAGTAAGGGGTATGAGGCTGAGTGTCAGAGAATTTACTTGGCATGCATAGATGCCATCCTCATTGTTGTCTGTGGTACCAATTAAACTGAGTGGCTGCAATATAGAGAACACTGTCTGCACACTGGCGATTCTTTGGTTCCATCTATTTCAGGGGCCTTTGCTAGCAATCTATGTGGCTTTTCTCTCTTGGCTATGGTCCATCCCAGAAGTGATAACAAATGACAAGTATACCATAAACTATTGCATGTTCTTAATGACTGAGTCAAGATACTTTGACAACTGTTCCTTTTCCTTGGTGAAGCTGACATTAGCTAAACATAGGTAACTGCCCCATAATTTTATATATACAGATCAGAATTTTCATTAGACCTCTCTTCAGGCTCTCCCTAACTAAAAATCCCCCTTTTCAGCCCTCTGATCACATTGTTCTTATTCTCTCATTTCTTCTGGATAGCACCCAGATTCTGTTTCTTAGTTCAATACTGTTCTTAAAATGATAAGATCAGAACCTCATGAACTATATTAAAAAAATTTCCAGGCATTCTAAAGCCTTCCTCTCAGTGCTTTAATTTGGAAGACTGGGCATGTGTTATTAATTACATTACCTTGTGTTCTAGGGCATTCAGTCATATTATTCAGAAACTGTGAACCCCCGCCCAAAAAAAAATAATCACATCAGCTCATATTTAGGTTCTGTTGATGTGTTCTAAAATGAACTTTGTTAGTAAATCAACAGCTGTCTAATTAAACATAAGATCCACTCAATAAGACAGAATATATGCCTACTAAGGTCAACCTAGCCCACAGCCTAGGCCATGGGAACTGTGGTAAAACCTAATACTGCCGCTGCCCTTAGCAAGAATAATTTCTAACTTCACTCTAAATGTTTATCACTATGCCCAACTAATGTGGGCTTTCCATCCTTCATCAAAGAAGCTCCTTCTGTGCAGCAGGAACCCATCGAAGAAAGCCACAACTGGTCAAAATGCAGAGAACAACTCACCACAGGCTTCTCCGCCCCGGTTGGTACATTTACAACACAAACCTTACATTTAAGGCTCAGGAAACATCTTGGAATGTGGGGAGAAAAACTGGAAGAGCCTGTCTGCTGCAAGATGGTGTGTTCTAGAAGGGAGGCTTCACCCTTCAAATTGTAAGTGTGGCCATCTAAACAAGATATGAGTGATGACATCAGTTGCCATACTAATGTGGATGATGGAAATCTCACAAGGCCCCACCTCTACATGAAGAACTACAGGCAATGAATTCTACCTAGGAGGGGGAATCAACCTTCCCTGGGGATGAGCCCCCAAATTGTCTGTCTATCTAATGCCAAATAGTCAGCCCTAAATCCACATACATACGAGCAGTCCTCAACGGTTCCCTCTTAAGCATGGAAAACAAAGCCCAAATCTGAAGAATGAACTTGGTTCTGTTGCTCTCCTTGTGCAGTTCCTGTCCTCTCCACATCTTACTGTTTCCCACTTCTTTCCTAAGATTCCCTGCACTCTGCCCAAAGGTTGCCCATAAGTCTCAGCATATGCATTGAAAGTCTTCAGGACAGAGCCTTTCAGAGGACCTCTGTGTCAGGGTCCTGACTTGTTCCCTCTTTTCTCCTTCTGATGTCCATCCTCTTTGCCTTTCTGGATAGGAATTGAGTACTTTTGGCAAGAGTCCTCCCTCTTGATTAGTTTCTTTAGGTGTACAGATTTTAGTAGGGTTATCCTATATTATATGTCTATATGAGTAGCTGAGCACAGGGGTCTTTCCTGAGACTGATACTCCAACCAAAGACTATGCATGGAGATAACCTAGAACCCCTGCACAGATGTATCCCATGGCAGTTCAGTATCCAAGTGGGTTCCATTGTAATAGGAACAGGGACTGTCTCTCCCACATGAACTGATTGGCCTGCTCTTTAATCACCTCCCCCTGAGGAGGAAGCCGCCTTACCAGGCCACAGAAGAAGACAATGCAGCCCCTCCTGATGAGACCTAATTGACTAGGATCAGAAGGAGGGAAAAGAAGACCTCCCCTCTCAGTGGACTTGAGGAGGGGCATGCATGCAGAGCGTGGAGGAAGGGAGAGATTGGGACGGGAGGAGGGAGGGAACCACGGGGGGGGGGTTACAAAGTGAATAAAGTGTAATCGATAAAAATTAAAAAAAAAAAGAATGGACTTGGAGACAATGAATGATCGGAGTGCAGCAGGAGTGGAGCCTCCGATGACAGCCTGGTAGTCAGGCACACGTGGAGCAGGAGCAATACGGAAGTGTCCCGAGGCACACCAAGACCTGCCCCAGGTCCTCACTGGCTCATTGGCTGAGTACAGAGGCACAGACAGCACCAGGGCCTGCTTCTTATGGATTCCTGGCTAGCCCTGCCTCCAACCAGAAGATAGAAGAAAATGTCTACATGATCCATTTGCTCATGAATGCATTAAAAACATCAACGGACTCCCGTGTGTGGGTGGGGGAGTGGGTAGGGCTGAAAACAAAACCCCACGGAGGCAGGTAAAGTAAACACCAGCAGTAAGTCAGGATAGGACATGCCCTTGAGTTACGATGCCAACAGCCTTTCACCTCCAGGGTACTCTTACCCTAGACCTCAGTCTAATAACACTCAAACATACAAATACCAGTTGAGAGGCATTCACTAAAATATCTAAACAGTATTCTCAAAACTGTCGTAACCATTCAAATCAAGGAAGTCCCAGCCAAACTGAGCCAGAAAAGACATGACAACTAATGTAGCCTTTGGATACCGTAACAGAAGAAATGAAAGAGAAATGTGGTGAAGAGAATTAAGTATTTGGCTATATGAACTTTAGTTGATAATAATAATATGCCGGTATTGATTTATTAATAGTAATACTCACCTCACCGTAATTACATAAAACATTAGGAAAACCAGGTAGGAGTCCCCTGGGCTATCCTCAGCATCATAATGCAAGACTGATGTTGGAGGAAATAGTTTAGGGCATCTTGTAAGCCTAAGAGCCATTCTTACAATTAAATTTAATGCTCCTCTAAAACAAACATTTATTTTAAATGAAACACGTGCCTGAATGTGCACAGAAACCCCACACATTCTACCGTGTCTAAAGATTGACACCATCACCCCTTCTACGTTACAAATTTCATCCATACATTTTTTTTTTTACAGATGTGTGGGACTGTCCTGCTTCATAATTACTAAAGGATAAATGTCCGGTGAATTGAAGGAAGTGGTATAGCATCCACAGGGCAGCAAACTGTGCGGTAAGGAAACAAAAGTCCTGTTAAGATTACCTGGAGGATGGGTGGTAGGTGTGGTGGAGCACTGTGAAGCTTGAGACAAGGCCAGCTTTTTGACTGTATGGTGAGAGAATGGCCCAAAATGCTGGACCCAAACCAAAAGAAAGAAAAATGAACGGGAAGGTGCTGGCTGGCGCTGACAGCAGCCTCATGTTGCAGTCTCTCAGAACCGTTGCTTGAATTTACAGAATCTGCCTTAGACGCTCGCTGTTGCTCAGAGTCAAAACAGGGAGAACATACGTCTGAGTTCTGAAGGTTGCAATGAGACGCGGAAGAAAAAAGTATAGAAGGATACCCCCTGGAAATCGTCACACCGTCAAGCAGCAGTCTGTCTGTTGGGTGTGGGACACAGGAAATTCAGATGTTCCTCAGAGATGACAGGGCACATGACACAGCTGCCTTACAGTACCTGCTGAACAACAGAAGTGTAATGGTGCAAAAAAGCAGCTCACAAAATGCCACAAATAAAATAATTACTAAATTCTACTCAATTGCATTTTTGTAAGATTTTTTCCATGGTTGTTTATGTGTTGGGTTTATTTTCATGTTAATTGCATATCTCTTTGACTAAACTGTAAGAAAGTATGTGTGTCTTGGCAGTTTGAGGGACATAATAGGTTTTGGCACACAATAGACATTTACTTATTTAGCACAGATTCCCGAGCATTACTGGTAAATTGTGAAATCAGTGAGAGACTGACTTTTTTGTTCTCATAGAATTTACATTCTAATTATGGTGGATTAGAATGGCATGAGATGAGAGCTGAGCCAGAAAAGAAGAGCAGCGTCAGAAAGGAGGGGGGTTGAAAGGGGAAACAGGATTCAGTGTTAATGGAGGTGTTTGTATGAAGAGAGGTTTGACCATAAACCTCAGGCATCTGCCTGCAGAGAAACAGGTTGCTAACCCTAGGGTTCAAGCTCACCTGACATGTCCGTCTAAAGCTCAGTCTAGTGATAAGGGTCAGTACAGCAGTGAAAGAAAGAAACGTAGTAGCAACAGCCATGCTGCATGGATCCTCTGGTGAGCCTTTACAGAGAGCTTCCTCAAGTGAAATGCAGAGTCCCAGCCGACCCTTGAGCCAGAGTTTGTTTGGCTTCAATATTTTGAGCTCACATTGGCTGCCCTGTGGGCACCAGGCCTTGTGGTTGCTGAAGAGGATGCAGAGATCTTTGAGGAGTGGCTGTCACGATTTCCGGGAATACACATTACCACGATGAAAATTAGTTAGATGCCAAGTGTATTAAAGTGCAGCCAACAAGAGTAGATAATAGACTCAACAAATAGTTTAAATGTATAAATATTGGCCATCATTCACTCGTAGGCAGGCAGCATTGTGTGCCAAAAGCTTAATAAGCATTTCTGAGCAAAGAAGTTCACAATAAAATGGCATCCATGTTTGCTATGTTAATTTTGTGTATGTATCCATGTTTCTGTTTATGTGCATAAACATGTAAATGTGTGTCTCTCTGTGTGTGTGCATGTGCAGCTCTGTGTATAGTGTGCATTTGTGTGTTTATGTGTGCACCCATGTGAAAGCATGTGATGTGTGTTGTATGTATGTATGTATGTATGTATGTATATCTTACTGTATGTTTTTTTCATGTGTGAATGTGTGTATATGGGTTGGTGTGTGCATGAGTGTCTGTGTGTGTATGTGTATTTGTGTGAATAGGGTATGGGTATGTGTATGTGTGTTTATCTGTGTTACTGTGTGTTTACACGGTTACTGATACTGATGGATGTGTGTGAATGTGTCTGTCTTCGTGTGTATGTATATGCATTTGTGTCTGTGTGAGTACGTATGTGCATCTGCATGAGTTGTATGTGTCTCTGTTTGTGTATGTATGTCTGTGTGAGTGTGTGTATGTGCATTTGTGTGTGTGCATGTGTGTGTTACATTCCTATGATGGCTACAGTGAGACTGTTTTGGCCTTAGGGTACCACATAAGCACACAGCCTATAACCTCGTAGAGCTTTGGAAGGGGGCAGACTCTGCAAAGCAATAACTGATCCACATGAGAAAAAAAAAAAACATGATGCCGATGCTGAAATGTCTCATCACAGATGCTGGGAAGGTCACCTCACCTGATCATAAAGCACATTGTCTTCTGATTTCAAACTAATTCCAGGGTCTGTCTTTGGGGCAGGCAAGAGGATTTGTTTCTCCTTATATTGCTATAATTCCCCTGTTATTTTGAGAGAGAGATTAGCGAAGTGTCAGCAAAACTACAATCATCCACAGTCCTGGCGCCCACCATTTGCCAGCTCCCTGACTCTTACTGCTGCTTTACCAGTGCATGAATGAACAGAGTAGTTGATGGTATGAATGAGACTAGTGTCTCCATGGAGTATGGCTTCCTCTTGCCAGTACAAGGAAGTGGTACTAGGAAATAGGTGAGACGCCATGCATTTCTTTTCTTCGTTGTTAGAGTGGGAATGCATTCAAGGGTACACCTGCAGAGGCCAGAGGACAATGGGGGGAGGCATTTCTCTCCTTCCACCTTTACGTAAGTTCTAAAGGATTGAACTTGGTGACCAGGCTTGCATGACCAGCACCTTTTATTCCCTGTGCCATCCTTCTTACACTTCTTCTTCCTTCTTTCGATGGGCCCAAGTCCTCTCATAGGAAATAACTGAGATTAGCTATTTACTTTTCAAACTGAGTTTGTATTTTCACCGTGTAACCATAGGTCTTGGGCATGAGCTTAACTCATAAAGTCTAAAACGCCATACTTGTCCCGACCTTTCAGGAAGGGTGCTGTTTTACTTACTTGAGGAATATTGGGAGCAGGGTATATTTCCTAACCCGAGAAGAGCAGAGTTTTGGTAGTCAAGACATGTCCAGATTTCCCAAATTAGCTCTCTAAGCAGCAGCAACAGCCCCTACCTAATTCTAGATTATGCTGAAATTACAAGACCACAAGGGCCATGGTGGAGCTGAATCAGGAGTCAGGAGACTGGGAATGTTTGCCTCAGCCTCGAATTTTATTTTTATATCTGCTATCCACCCTGAGTCACCATGCCTTTCTGAAGACAAATGAAATAATTTTGTCTACTCGATGCAATCTTATGCCCCTCCGACTCAATGAAGGTGCTATGCATTGTGAGCAGACTCTCTCCTCCGCTGAATATAGAAACTGACCATGACAGTGCTTCCTATGTCTGTTCACAGTGCTGCCTTGCTGTGGAACAGAGTGGAGGCCTGGGCATTTGCATTTCTCATAGGGGTTCTGCTCTCATGGCCAAGAAACACATGAAGAGGGGTCTCACTGGCGTAGAGCCCTGATAGGATCCCATTCATGCCTGCCACTCATTGCCGGAGAAAGCCCAACAGCAGGCCCTGCTCTCATAAAGAGCTCTGCCTGACTCAGGAAGACATGGCTTTTTGTTCAGCACCATGGGACCCTGTGTGACACTCCACAGCCTGGGCTAGAGGCTGTCACAGTGGCCTTTCACAATTCAAAGAGTAAAGCAAAATAGCCTGCCTTTGAGCATCAGAAATGTGGGCGAGGCAGGAATGAAATCATGAATAAATAAATACAAACACCAACAGCTGTGGTATTTAAAACAGACAATCGCTATAACCACAGATGACAGCCCTGCAGCCTGCGGAATCTACTAATAAACTGTCTGCTGGGACTGGTAGCAGAGATAAACTTATGAGCCATGATTATTCAACCATTAGACCTAAGTGGAAATCAGAGGAAGGTCTGTGGCGGATGATATTTTTTGGTGCCACATGGCCTAGGAAAATTACTCATAAAATCTAAATCATGAGGTATCCGTCCTCTCTGGAACAGCCCCTTGAAACCTTGGCGCTATTTACCCAGAAGCTCTTTGCAATTTTAATTATAATTTCAGTTGGCCAATGTAAATATATATATATATATATTGTTTTCAATAATGAGATGTGATAAGTGTATTTTATTAGTCATTTTGTTAGGGTAAAGGCACAACACTGGAGAACCATCTTGAAGAAGGAAAGAAAAGAATTTCCCTAGGGCTGCCTGCTGGCCTGGGCACATTCCAGAATTGTCACTGTGGAAGAGTTTGGCCAGATGCTACTCTATTTAGACTGACAAGAGTCTCCTTTCCCTCCTTTCTGTCCACTTCAGCCTGTTCTCAGTTTACTTACCTCAATCGGTTATAGACCCCACCTTCTGCTACAGGACTAATGTGAAGAGCAGCTTGTGATGGCAGAACCATTACAGGGCAAGGTTACCGCGTGTGCATCCTGCAGTGAAGGCGTGAAGGACAGCCCAGACTGAAACATCCTCCCGCTGCTGCCTTCAGTGATACCCCTAGGACATGCAGGAGGCACAAGGTGGAAAACATCTCAACCCCACTGGGCTTTGAAGGTTTGGGTTTATCATCCCTTGTGTGCTCTGACTTAGGATTTTTGAAGTAACCCTTACTCATGAAAGTGACAGCTACATTTTTATAAGAAACCAAACTTTTAACCATTAAATTTTTGTGCAAACTGTAGTGATGCAAACACATGTAAGGTAGAAAGTTTATAAGACTTTACAGGGATGAAGTTTATAAACCTACTTTTTTTTTTTTTGCTTGGTGTGTATGTGTGTGTGTGTGTGCATGTGCATGCATGGGCAAGCACAGATACACACCCAAACACACACACACACACACACACACACACATTTGTAGGCTAGAAGTCAACTTCAAATGTCTTCCTCAATTGTTTCGCCTTATTTTTTGAGAAAGAGCCTTTGCTGAATTGGTTAGACTGGCTGACCAGTGAGATCCAGAGTCCTCCTGTCTCTGGCTCCCAACTTTGGGATTACAGACAGATGGCACCACATTTTGCTCTTTACACGGAATCTGGGGGTTGAACTCAGGTCCTCATGCCTTCACATCAAGCACGTCTAAGGAGTCATCACTGCTGCTTCAGCTTTTGTTTCTTCAGGTCCTTACTGAAGAACCCAGTCTGGCCTTGAATCTGCAGCCTCTGTGCTTGTGCTTCCTTCATAATGGCATGGCAGGTGTATGGCATCTGGCTGGCTTTTATTCTTCGTCTTTGATTTTGGTTTTGATATTTGGCTTTCAGAGATTTTTTCCCCCTTTTCTGCTCTGTCCACTCCTATGTCTGTACCTCGCTCGCTTCTTGGAAGAGATTCTCTGGGGCTGAGGTCCCTTCATCTGTGTGTGCAGGGGTATTCTAAACCGTCCTACTAGACAATGTCCTACACTCCACAGTAGGAACTAAGAAGTGGTCTGAATACTTGGATGCTGGACTCCGTGTCAAATTATTCCGGCCATGTCTACAAACAGTAAAACTAAACACACACGCATGGTGTTGGTATCACGGACTAAATAGAAGCCAAGAGGCCATGCACATCTTCACACACCCTGAGTAGGAATGTGTCCACAGGGAGCATGAACTTCAGATTGAAAATATCAGTGCTGGAGGACCGTACAAGGTAGAGTCATATGGGGACGTTTACTCTGGTGTTTGTTTTCAGTGACGAGGAGTGGACCCAGACCCTCACATACAAAGACGGGGCCCAGGGACATTCATCATAATCCAGGGAGGCGTTTAAGGAATGAAAACAGTAATTATGACAGATAGTAGGACATCATAAAGCCTGCAGTTCTTCTGTTAAATGCAAACTCAGAGAGTTGTCATTGTATTTTAAATGGCTGACTGTCCTCTACTCTGTGAGTGGCCTTTTTTTTGTTTTGTTTTGTTTTGTTTTGTTTTGTTTTGTTTTGTTTTGTTTTGGTGGGGTTACATTTCTTGAAGCAGTTTTGCTACCATGTTTTAGGTGAGACCAATGTTAGCCACAGCTCCTACCTAGCAACCCAGGGAAAGAATATGCAGAGTAACAGAATCTTGCTCAAATCTGATTACCGTGAAATGAAAGTGTACAGAAATAAACCTCTTTGGCTTCAGTAGGTAATTGCTACTGTACAATTGCAGAAATAAGCACAGGCTTTTCTTTCACACACTGGGTATCTTTATAATAAAGATTTACTTGGAAGAGTCAAAGCCACATGCTGAATGCAAAGCCCCTTTCCTGTTCCCGAGGACCTGGCCAGCAATTTGAAATGTTTTCATGTCATGACTGGAGAGCAGAGCATGCATGCCTTGTCTTTGTGACAGATGTGTTCTTTACAGCTGCACAAACCCGGGAGTTTTTAGATGGTTGGAATAATTAGATTTCTATTTAAAGAATACATGGAACAGTTTATTTTTGAAACAACAACAACAATAAAAAAACATGGAGCTACTAAAACTTCCATTGAATTCATATATTTTATCAGTTTTTTTCCCTATTAATTTGTGTATGTTGGTCTGGGGGAACTCTTGCGTGCCAAGGTACATAAGCACCAAGGCGCATATGTGAAGGTCAGAGGACAACTGAAGGAGTCATCCAGTTCTCTCATTCTTTGTATGCGTTCTGAGAGTTGAACTCAGGCCACTTGGTGGCAAGGACATTTGCCCACTGAGCGGTCACACCAGGGGCCCTGTATCTGGTTTTTATACTACAGACTTGCCTAGTAGAAATCATGTTTTTATGTTGGTTTAGTTATCATGGTATCTCCTAAGGCAGACAACCATCCAGAGCAAGGTAGCCCATCACCTAGAAACAGGTAAGATACTAGCCGTGGGCATCAATATCAATATTTCAGAAATTCAGACACATCTACCTTGTGAAGAAACTACGTGGCTAGGAAAAGGGCTGGAGGTTAGTATCACATGCTAGAGCCAATGGTTCTTAACATGGACAGATGTTAAAAATGGAGAAAAGATGGCTTGTTATTTATTTATTTATTTATTTTACCCCACACTTATAGATGTTCCTTAAAGTGTTTAGTGGCTCTGAAATTTGAGTTTACATAAAGCATTTATCAAATTTCTACACACTAGCCACCTTTTTTGGAGCCTTCTCCCTGATGAGAGATTGTTTAAAGTGTGAGCAGCAAATTAACACACTCTTTTACCCTACTTCACAGGTGGAGAAAGTAAGCTCAGAAAAATTTAAATCATTTCCCAAGTTTCGCGTGGAGTAAATGATAGAAAGGGGAATTCTTCTCACATCTCCTAGCTTCTGAATCATTTTCATCAGACCATGAATTTACAAAAAAAAAAAAAAAAAAAAGAAAGAAAAGAAAAAGAAAGAAAACAGCTTGCAAATACTAAGGACAATTCTTTTGGCTCCATATAAAATGAACCAAAAAGTGTCACTTTTGTAGGCCCGGAAATGAATTCTCAGCTCGAAATAGAATTGTCATCAATTTCCATTCAAAATCTAGAATATATTTAGATCCAAAAGTCAGCAATAACGCTTCTTTGCCTACATGGTTTTATAAAAGAGAAAGTTGCAACAAAACTGCTTTTGCTTTGAAGAACTCGTCATTAAATGGTCTGTCCTGGGCTAAGAAATGAGGAACTCATCACCTCAGATGTCCTTGTGAAAGACCCTAAGAAAAATATGACAATATCTTGTCTGCAATAAATCCTCCCCTGATGTTGTAGGTAAATAATGTGGGTGCCAGGTAGCTGCTGCATAACTGGGCTGCATGAGATAGGAAAGCAGGCAGGCAGAAGGAAAACCTTCCCCTGAGCCCTGCCGTTGGCTGGCTGGGGAAACCCATTCACAGTTTGAGAAAGGCTTTTTTTCCCTGTGATGCTCCATTTTATACAAATGCCTTCAAGATCATATCCTTTGCACTGTACCCTTTCGCTCCACACTTAATTCACTTCAGTTTCAATACTAAATCTTGTAAAATCAACAGTGAGATAAGCAAGCCTTTTTCCTCTCTCTTATAAGATGGCCTGTTCACAAAGAGCAAGAGCTCCTGATGTTGCTCCACCATCATGACTTCCCTGTCCTGAGAAGCCTGCCCACTCACTGAAGGTGTCTCAGGCTGGTTCTCAGGAGAAATTATATGGGATTTTAATAAGAGTCTCCCCTCTTGATTTAGACACAGGACAAATTTCTTTATGTTGATTTCTAATATCGTAAATGTTAAACCCAAGAAATTCTTTCATGGGTTTCTGTAAACATTGCCCTGGAAAAGAGATATTTAATTTCAATTCATAGTTATTTTATGTGTCTGTGTGAGTGTGTCTATTACCGATGTGCTGGTTGCTCATAGATTCCAGAAATTGACATGAGACCCACCAGAAGTGGAGTTTCAGGTTGTTTTGAGTCATATGGATGCTGAGAAGCCAACCTGGGTTGTCTTTCAGAGACAACCCTTAACCGCTGAGTCATTGCTCCTGAACTAATACCAATCTTTATGAACAAATTTAGTGAAGAGCAACCACATGCCCAAGACTAGTTTTTTGTTTGTTTGTTTGTTTGTTTTTTCCTGTTGCTGTAATAAAATGTCCTAAAAAAAGCAACTAAAGAAAGGAAAGGTGAATTTTGACTCAACCACTTGAAGGTACACTACACCACAGAAGGGAAGTCATAACAGAAGGGGTTTGATGTAGCTGCTCAGACTTGTATTCACAGTCAGGGAGCCAACAGAGATGAAAATGAGTACTCAGCCCACTTTCTCCTTTCCACTCAGTCTAAGACTGAGGATATCAGCTGGGGTGAGATTTCCTTCCTCCATTCCTCCATAACATAGCTCATGCTCAGAGGCATGTCTCCAGCATATTGAGACAGTCTTCCCAGGTGAACAAACATCTGTTCGCCACGGACACAGAAGCAACAACAGACACCCCTCCTCCATTCAGAGCCCTCTCTAGCTGCCACTTCCTGTTTTATAAAAGGAACATGTTTTTAGGTTGCAGGCATAAGGGAGATGACAGTACTTATCATCATCACTTGGCTTATTTCACTCAGCATAATACCCCCCAGCCCTACAACTGCTGCTATGAAAGACAGAACTTTCTTCTTTTTAAAGGACAAATGGCATTCCTTTTTATATCTATATCGCATCATGTATTTTTCTCTAGCCAACGGCCATGTGTTATCTTTGCTGCTGTGAAGAGTGCATTAATTATTATGAAAGTGAAGACATTTCTCAAGAACATGGATTTCATTTTTCTTCTTCTTTGTTTGTTTGTTTGTTTATGAGATGGAGTCTCACTACGTATCTGTGGCTCACCTAGAAATCTCTGGCAAACTTTAACTTTGTGGTGATCTTCCTGCCTCCAATGCTGGAAGGGCAGGTGTGTGCCTCCATTCCCAGACTGATTTGCAAGCTTTGGATACATACTTACAAGTTTCATGTTGAAGTATTTAAAGATCTCCAAACTGCTTCCCACACTGTCACTGCTTTACACTTTTACTAGCAGTGCCCAGAACTCTTTCCTCTCCATCTTGGACAACTGGTGCTTTGGAGACTCACCATTCCAATCCATATGAGAAGGCACGTGATTGCAGTTTTCATTTGCATTTCCTTGATAATAAGCAATGTTGAGTATTTCCTCCTTAATAAAAATGTCTGCTCAGGTATTTGTCTAGGTTTAACTGCATCTGTTTTTTTTTTTTCAGATATCAGCTTTTATCAAGTATATAATTTTCCACTATTTTTCCCCAAGCTACTAGGTTGTTACACAGAGATTTGCTGATTAATAGGCTAACAATTTCTAGTTTCCGAACTTTTTTTATTCTTTTAAAATCTTCATTATTTATTTTACTTTTGAGATTATGATATAGTTATATCAATTCTTTCCATTTCCTCCCTCCAAATTCATGACATTTTCACTAACTGTTATTTTTATTACATTTTTTAAATTTAATTAAGTATTGACTTTACATCTCTTGTCCCTGCTCTCTCTACATCTGATCCCCATCCTCAGTTCCCTCAGTGTTTCTTCTCCTATTCTGTTCCCTGTCTTTGACCACTTCTTCGGACTATTCTGTTCCCCTTCTGTGTGAGATTTGAGCATCCTCCTTTTGGCCTTCTTTGTTTTGTAGCTTCTTTGGGTCTCTTAATTACAGTATGGTTATCCTATATAGTAGTTAATATCTGCTTATATTTCAGTCCATACCCTGTATGTCTTTCTGGGTCTGGGTTCCCTCACTCAGGATGACCTTTTTCAGTTCCATCCATTTGACTGCAAATTTCATGATTTCCTTTCTTTCTTTCTTTTTTTTTTAAATAGCTGGGTAGTATTCCATTGTGTAAATGTACCACAATTTCTTTATCCATTTGTCAGTTGAGGGACATCTGGGTTGTCTCCAGCTTCTGGCTATTTTGAATAGAGCTGCTATGAACATAGTTGAGAAAACATTCTTGTGTGTATATGTATATCCTTTTAGGTATATGCTCAGGAGTGGTAAAGCTGGGTCTTGAGCTATTACCAATTTTCTAAGATATTGTCAGACTGATTTCCAAAGTGGTTGTACAAGTTTGCACTACCACCAAAAATGGAAGCGTGTTCTCCTTTCACTTCATCCTCACTAGCATGTGCTGTCACTTGAGTTTTTTATCTTAGCCATTTTGATAGGTGTAAGATGGAATCTCAGTGATGTGCATTCCCCTGATGACTAAGGATGTTGAACATTTCTTTAAGTGTTTCTCTGCTATTTGATATTCCTCTGTTGAAAATTCTATGTTTAACTTTGTACCCCATTTTTATTTGGATTATATGGTTGGTTGGTGTTTAATTTCTTGACTTTTTTGTTGTAGGTTATTAATATTTATTGTTGATTTATCTTTTACTTAAATAGTGGTTACTCCTAAACTATCTGTATACCCAGATCACCACACAGAGATTAAGATTTATTTAATTAACCTAGAGCACAAAGCTGGGCAATAATTACTCCATCCTAAACCTCCAAGCCTGCATAGCTACCTCCTATTCAGAATTTCCAACGTTTTACTTGTTTTTAGTCATATCTTAGGTCTGATTCAACTCTCCTCATGATTCCAAGTCCTCTTCTGCTGATCCCTGCTCCTCCCACTCACTTCTTTCTCCTCTCCTCTGACCAGGATATCCCACCCTATTCTCTCCATTGCACAGCATTAACTGGTTCTTTTATTGAAAATAAAAAGAACAAATAGTGTCATGCTTACACAGACTTGAGACAGGTAATGCTCAGAATAAATATCACAATGCAATGTCCAGACTGAAGCCAGACAGTGGGATAGAGAAATCAGCATTTGAATGAATGAGGGTAACTTGTATTCATTCCACAAGAATATTATACCAACATTTTTTATTCATTTTAGATATTAGTCCTCTGTGGGATGTCAGGTTGGTGAAAATCTTTTCCCAATCTGTGGGCTGTTATTTTGTTATATTTTCAATGTCCTTTTCCTTGAAAATGTTTTTAGTTTCATGAGATATTGTTTATTAAATGTTGATTTTAGAGCTTGAGCTGTTGGTATTCTATTCATAAAGTTGTCTCCTGTGCCAATGAGCTCAAGGCTCTTCCCCACTTTCTCTCCTAATAGATTTAATTTTTCTGATTTTATGTTGAGGGGTTTGATCTACTTGGACTTGAGTTTTGTGCAGGATGAAAAATATGGATCAATTTGCATTTTTCTACATGTGAACATCCAGTTAGACTGGCACCATTTGTTGGAAATACTTTCATTTTTCCATTTTATAATTTTGTCTTTTTTTATCAAAAATCAAGTGTCCACGGGTTATGGGTTTATGTCTGGGTATTTGAATTGATTCCACTGATCTACCAGTCTGTTTATATGCCAGTACTATGTAGTTTTTATTATTATCACTCTGTAGTATAGCTTGAAGTCAAGGATGCAGATACCTTCAGAAGTTCTTTTATTGTATAGGATTGTTTTAGCTATTCTTGGTTTTCTGTTTTTGTCATATGAACTTGAGAATTGTTCTTTCAAGGTCTATAAAGAATTATGTTAGTGTTTTGATAGGAATTGCATTGAATCTATAGATTGTTTTTGGTAAGATGGCTGTTTCTACTATGTTAATCCTACTGATCCATAAGCATGGGAGATTTTTCTATCTTCTGATATCTTCTTCAATTTATTTCTTCAGGGACTTAAAGCTATTGTCATATATGTCTTTCATTTGCTTAGTTAGAGTTACACCAAAATACTTTATATTATTATTTGTGGCTCTTGTGAAGGGTGTTGTTTCCCTGATTTCTTTATCAACCTGTTTGTTGTTTGTATACAGGAGGGCTTCTGATTTTTTTGAGCTAATTTTGTATCCAGCCACTTTGCTGAAGTTGTTTATCAGCTGTAGGAGATCTCTGATAGAATTTTGGCAGTCACTTATGTATACTATCATATCATCTGCTAATATGGTATTTTGACATCTTCCCTTTCAATTTGTATCTCCTTGATCTTGTTTAGTTGTCTTATTGCTGGAGTTAGAACTTCAACTACTTTATTGAAAAGATATGGAGAGAGGAGGCAGCCTTGTCTTTGAATCTGGTAGAACTGCTTTGAGTTTCTCTCCATTTAATGTGATGTTGGCTATCAGTTTGCTCTTTATTGCTTTTATTATGTTTAGGTATGGGCCTTGTAACCCTTATCTCTCTAAAACTTTTATCGTAAAAGGGTGTTAGATTTGTCAAAGGCTTCAGTATTTTCTTTTTTTAGTTTGCTTATATGGTAGATTAAGTTGATGGATTGTTGTATATTGAAGCAACCCTGCATCCCTGCAATGAAGCCTACTTGATCATGGTGGGTGATCGTGATCTTGGATTTGGTTTGTGAATATTTTATTGAGAATTTTTGCATCAATGTTCATGAGGAAATTTGGTTTGAAATTTTCTGTCTTTGTTGGATATCAGAGTGATTGAGGCCTCATAGAATGAGTTTGGCAATATTCCTTCAGTTTCTATTTTATGGAATAGTTTGAGGAGTATTGGTATTAGCTTTTTTTTTTTTTTGAAAGTCTAGTACATTTTCTGTGCTAAAATCATAAGGCCCTGAAATTTTTTGAACTTTCTTTCTGAACTTTTAATACACATATAAAGTATTACATTTGAATACCCTCATTGGAAAAAACAAAAATCTGATATGCCTACTTTCCCCTTCACAAAGAATATCCTTGACCCAAGCAGCACACATATGTACATGCCTGCTGCTACCTTCTTGTGTGGGCTATGATTTTAATCCTAAACATGAAAAGCCAATTGAAAAACATGATGCAAATGTTTTGTACATTAACATATTTGAGAGAATTTTAAGTGAGAAGAACTTTCCAGACAATAAAAACTTCTTTAAATTTCTGAAATTTAAGTTACTTTCAGTTATTTAGAAATTAACATTTTACCAAATTTTCCACATAGGCTACCAGCTTGTTAGAAATATCTTGACTTCTAAGTTTCCCTTCTACTGAGAAATTTATCAAAATCTTTCTACATGAAGAGTAAATAAGACATCAGTCTTGATGAGACCTGATATGCTAGGGTCAGATAGAAGGGGAGGAGGACCTCCCTTATCAGCAGACTAAGGGAGGGGCATAGAAGGAAAGGAGGGAGGGAGGGAGGGAATGATTGTGAAGAAAAGAAGGAGGGAGCCACAGCCAGGATACAAAGTTAATAAATTATAATAAATAATAAAAATGAGTAAATAAGAACAAGGTTTTATGTACATTTCATGTGTTTATACATATATGTAGCAATAGCAATTAAAGAAAAGAAAACCATGTATTTGAGAGGAAGCAAGGATATGATAAAGGAGGGTTTGGAGGAAGAAAGATGAAGGAGGAAACTATGTAATTATATATCAATTTTAAAAATTAAAATTAAAAAGAATAAAACCTCTGTTAATCACTCATCATATAACCAACTCGGAGACAATGAAGCATACACTCTTGAACTGAGGCCAGTAAGCACACCTCAGTCCTCTGCTTCCATATTGCATTGATCCAGTTGTGCAGTTTCCTGATTAAACGCTTTTATAAACTCCTTCCATCCTGAAGGGGAAGTATCTTAAGAGTCAATGTTTACAGGGAGGTGAAACAACCAGAAGTTATACCAGGGTACTACTGCCAGAACCTCCTTAAGACATGACATGAACAACTCAAATTAGCTTCAAGAATTCGCAGAAACTGGCCAACTTCACCAGAACCCTTCCTCCTCAAGATCATGTAAACCATAGAGACTTCTGAGATTCTCAGACTAGCACAGCCTCCTAGAATATGCAGAGACCCACCACATTGCCTAGAAGATCAGCCAAGCTGCCTGCAGAAGGCTCAGCCCAACTGAGCTACCTGGAGGAGACACTCTCCACCTGTTAAATGGCTTGCAGACTGTGTCATGTGCTCCGGGTCCAGCTTCTGTGAGCTGTCACCCATGAAGTGTGAAACCTTCATGCAGCTGTCTTTGAGTCATTTCCCCTCCGCCATATTCCTGTAGGCAACTCAGCACTCACTCCTCTAAGTAGCCAAAATCAAGCACATTGTTTCACGATTGGACATCAGTCCCTTTGTCATCAGTTTCCCTAGTGATATGAGTAGATGTTTGTTCTCTTCTGCCTTGGAACAGTGTCACATACTGCTGTATCCGATGGCAGGGACTATGCCTCCTGCTCCCCTCTGTCAGTTATAGAGTGCTTTCATGTGTGCAGGTCACCAGTTCCTGCTGGCTTTGTTCATTATACAAAGGAGCCAAATTGGTCATTAAAAAAGAAAGCTCTTCATTTCTAAAAGTTGAATATAACAGCAGATTAAAAAATCAAATAAAAATCCAGCTGGTCAGACAATTGACCATTGAGAAGGAACCTAATTTAGTAATTTTTGGCTAAAAGCCTGTTATATTTTCATATACAGTCTCTATAGTCTCATTCCCTTGCAGCTCTTGTCTACATACCCTGTAGGTAAGTGATAATACTCATGATAGGCTAGTCTAGACTGTTTCTATGACATCAATTACATACTTTGAATGTAATTTGTAAAGTTGGCTTGCTGACATATTTCCTGAGTGAGTATGCTAGCAATGCTGATCCCTCTCCATGATTTCTACTGCCTTGAACCCTTATTACCTGTCACTTCTATTACCTGGATATTTTTTCAGACATTTTAATCATCCATCCATCAATGCCTACCCCCTTCTTCTCCTGTAAAATAAAGTGACTGCATCTTTCAGGCGTCTTTCCAAAGAATGTCACCTCTTTTTTTCAATGGGATAAAAGCCAGGGGATGTTCAGATTGCTTCATGATATAGAGAGAACTGTCTTCTTTCTTTGACATATGTTGTTCTGTTTTGGTACAAAGAGGTGAAGGCAAAATAGCAGAGGTTAGGGGATGTTCAAAAGCAATAAAGGACCACTGTAGGAAATCTGCCTTCTCTAAGCTTTGTGCTCTGCAAATAGAGGAAAGACGCTTTAAAGTAATGTCAACAAGTAAGCCCGACTTTCATGCTACATTTCCTTCCCTGATTCCCAATTGTATTCTACTGGTGTTTATGACCTTAAACCCCACTTACAATTATATTCCTGCATTTATTGAGTGTGCATTCATATAAAATATTCACATGCCTAATATATCTGCCATGTAATATGAGAAGAACAATGTGGACACACACTTCTGAAAATACTGGAGATATAGTCAACAGGAGAATCAAATAGAATATAGCTTAACAATGAGCCAGGTCATGCCTTCAGCCATGTCAGTTTGAGGGCCCTATTTGGTATTAAATGAGGATAGCTAAAATGCAAATAAACTCACATATATTTTTCTTAGGGAAAAAGTCCTGATAGAAATGCAGGAACTTAGCATTTATTTTTTTTTTTGAGCAAATTGTTTATGCTGGGTAGTATTCTAAATGGCTTATATCATTATTTCATTTAATCTGCTTATTATCTCCAACAGTTTAGCTGACATGTTTCTACCTTCAGATTTGGCAGCTAAAGCAATGCTTGCTTAAAGCTACAAGTTGGTGTTCAAAGATAGGTGATCTCTCCTCCATTGCTGGTGGAAATGTAAACTTGTACAACCACTTTGGAAATCAATTTGGTGTTTTCTCAGACAATTAAGAATAGTGCTTCCTCAAGATCCAGCTATACCACTCCTAGGCATATATCCAAAAGATGGTCAAGTACACAACAAGGACATTTGTACAACCATGTTTGTAGCAGCTTTATTTGTAATTAGTCAGAACCTGGAAATAATCCAAATGACCCAGATGTCCATCAACGGAGGAATGGATACAGAAATTGTGGTACTTTTACACAATGGAATACTACTCAGCAATGAAAAACAAGGAAATCATGAACTTTGCAGGCAAATAATGGGATCTAGAAAAGATCATCCTGAGTGAGGTATCACAGGAGGAGAAAGGCACACATGGCATATACTCACTTATAAGTGGGTACTAGACCTATAAGATAAGATAAACATACTAAAATCTGTACACCTAAAGAAGATAAACAAGAAAGAGGGTGAGATGATCAATCCTCACCTAGAAAGACAAAGGGGATAGACATTGGAAGTAGGAGAAAACAAGAAACAGGACAGGAGCCTACCACAGAGGGCATCTGGAAGACTCTACCTAGCAGTGTATCAAAGCAGATGCTGAGACTCATAAGCAAACCTTCAGCAGAGTCTGGCAGGGAATCATATGAAAGAAGGGGGTATGACCTAGAGGAGTCAGGGAGCCCCACAAGCACCAAATATATCAGGGTACAGGGGTCTTCTATGAGACTGTTTCTCCAACAAAGAACCATGCATTTATATAACCTAAAATCCCTGCTCAGATGTAGCCCATGGTAGCTCAGTATCCAAGTGGGTTCCCTAGTATGGGGCTCAAGGATTATTTCTGATATGAACTCAGTGACTGGCTCATTGATCTCCCCCTACACTCCCCCCAAGGGAGGAGCAGCCATACTAGGCCACAGATAAGGACATTGCCATTGCAGCAGTCTTGGCTAGGGTTAGATGGAAGGGGAGGAGGACCTCCCCTATCAGTGGACTTGGAAGAGAGCAGGGAGGAGATGAAGGAGGGAGGGTGGCATTGAGAGGGAAAGAGGAAGGGGTCTACGGCTGGGATACAAGTGAATGACCTGTGATTAAAATAAAATAAAAAAAAATTAAAAAATGAAATTACCCCATCTCTTTTTCTGAGAGGCTGCCTCCTCTCCCCGCATTTCCTGTGCATGAACTTACCTCCACGCTTCCTGCAACATGTACTTAACTTTTTACACACCCATTTTGCATGAGCACTTACTTAGCTGCTTTCCTCTCCCTCCCATTAGAAGTCATGGTGATTATTCAATATGCATAAGTGATTCTTGTGCAGATGTTTCTGGAAGCAAATGTTTATCTGTTACCCTAATTTTATTTACAAATAATCAGAAGATGGTGTATGGTAGCTCATCACAGTTCCTTACTAGCAATATATAATGTATATCATGTTTTGATGCTCAATTGTCTAAGCTTAAAATGCAATAATAATCTCAAACCTAAACTATACTGAAAATAATTTAATCGTCCATCGATGGTTCATAAAGGGTTTTGCAGCCTTAGGGTTACCATTATCGTTGTCCTGTATGGGTGGGAAGCAATAAAGCTTTCCAGTCCATTGGCTCTCAGACTGACCAGCTTTCACTGCATTCCTTAGGCTTGCCTCACCTCCTCCTTTACACTCTCAGTTAGGAGGCACAGTCACAGCTTCTGTGAGTATGGGGCTTTGCAGAGTTCTCTATATTGATGAATGCAAAAAATCATGTTTTTGTTTTCTCACATAGAGACCAGAGTTCGCAGGAAGTCTTGTTTTCATTCCCCATCTTTCTCCTTTACTGTACTTTTCAGGACTTAAGTTATTTGAGGAACACACAAAGAGTTACCACTAATGTTGATTTCTTCATTGATGACCCAGGGTCCTTCCTGGATTTCTGTAGTATGCAGCTCATGACAGGACCTGGCAGTTTTTACCAGCACCCACTTGTTCTTAGCTCATAGTCATACAGGCTAGAGGAGTCCTAATATGAATCCAAGCATGGTTATGCAAGTTGCTTAAGAGTAGCGTCATATCCGTTACTGGGATCCATACTGATGCTCCCATGCCCAACTCCTCTTGCTGGCATAATGCTTCTGAAATCTCCTGCTAACACTGGATTGTCCCAGAACTGAATAAGATAGATTTATGACCTAACATATGGGGTACACCTGCCTTCCAGCAGCACTGAGACCTGAACAGTAGCACATGCACAAATAATAAAGAGTTAAAAATGTTTTTCTTCAGTTTTTTGAGATGAGACTACCTGAAGCCTTCCATAAGGTTCTTAGATATTCGTAGGTAATGTTTCACCACTGCGGATCTCAGCATAGTCCAACACAGTTTTCATTTTAAGGGCGTCTTATGATAGATTGCTCCACCGACAGTACATTCAGAAGTCAGGGACTGTTGAGAGCTATTCCTTGTGCTCAAGTATTAGAGAGGTTGTTCTGAATCAGATACTACTTTAAGGGTAAGAAATGAAAGGCTGTCAACACGTATGTCTATAGGAAGCACATGCTTCTCTCCCCGTGAATAAATCCTTCATTCTACTTTTCAGAATATATTTAGTCTCAGAGCTATGAACCCTTACTACACTTTCGTCGGTCTGGGGTTTCCTTAAATCAGTAGTTATCCCTTAGTAATGACTTCTTAATGAAACCTGAAATGTCTCCTCAATCTCAGATGAGCTCAGCTCATCTGCTCCTTCATGTTTTGTTGCTAAGTTTAATTTTTCTTCTCATGTTTAGCGCTGTCCTTTGTGCTACAGTTTCACTTACATCGCGCCACATTACCTTCACGGTAGGATGCCATTTCTTCAGCCCATCCAGCCATCTTCATCGATTAACCAAGCCTGCTAGGAAGATTCCACACTGTTCTGTGTGGAAACAGACTTAAGACAGTGAGCTCAAGTTACAGTTGTTACCTATCTTTCTCATGTCTGCTGGTGTCACTCTTATTTTCCTCATCAAATGATTCTGTGAGGAGATGGGATCCTGCCAAAGGCTGGTATTAATAAACTTGTGGTATAATGTACACTTGATTTTGTCATTACTCCTACTTAGCTAAAAGCATATAGCCTTCAGGAGGAATTTGGGCTAGGCCAATGAAATGGGTGCAAACCAACTGATCCGGCTGCATATTTCACCCAACAAGATATAAGTAGGCAATATTTAGGAACAAGAGGAAGATATATAAATGAAGTATCATACACTAGAGATAACATAGGTCTATGAATCTGACAAACTGTGTCCAGATTTCAAAGCCATTATACACCTGTCACATCAGAGTGGGGATATTTCTATGAGAATGTGGTTGAATTTGCTATCAGGTTTTGGACTTTGAAATTTTGGCTAGAAAAGCCATCAAGTGTTGAGAATTGGATGAGCTGTTCTGTAGGAACTAAGAAGCTAAGAATACTGGGAGCAAGGCAGACAATGGGGGCTTGGCTTGGGAAGTCGAAGAGGGGAGCTTAAGGACTTTATGAGGCCACTAATGGGTGGTCCTTAGAGAAAAGAAGGTTGAGCAAGCCATGTGAAGCAAGCCAGTGAGCAGCATTCTTCCATAGCCTCTGTATCATTCCCTGCCTCCAGGTTCCTGCCTTGTTTGAGTTCCTACCCTGACTTCCTTCAATGGTGAACAGCAATTTTGAAGAGAAACAAAATAAAAGCTTTCCTCTACAAGTTGTTTTGTCCAAAGTGTTTCATCAAATCAAGAGTAACCTTAACTTCAACAATGAGGTAAAAAAAAATTCCCACTTCAAAATTGTTTGCTTTAAGTACACACACACACTCACATGCATACATAGAAATGCACTTGATTTAGGCTGAATTATATTACATGCACATCTACATTTTTCTATTTATTTCCATACTTGTGTTTTTCTCAATAATAGCTTATAGCTCTTATATTACAGACTTCACTTTACAATCATACCTAATTTCTTTATTTTTTTTTACTTTAGGTTTGTAAATGGTATTATTATTTTAATTGTCACATTAAGCATTTAAATTAAGAGACAAGTATCCTTACTTCATTTTGCCCACATTAAAGAAATGAGCTTTAAATCCAAAGATGAACTAGATTCAAAACTAAAACAAAAGACAGTTACAGTAAAGACAACATTGGAGCTAGCTGTTAGTAATAGACAAAACAATGAAAGGAAAGTCTTTTCAACAAGATGTTTAATTAAAACACCTCTAGTGACCACTGCACTTCCAGAAGAAGGGAGATTCACTAAGAACATGAACCACACCATCTGATGTGCCCCATGGTTCTCAGACTAATACATGAGGCATAGAGCTGAGCCCCAGCACTCCTCTCTCTGCTTTCTAAGTACACATGCCATGTGTGAAGACACTTCACACTCCTGCTGCTATGCTTGCCCTGGCATAATGGATGGACCGTCTCCCCTTGAACTGTGAGCCTAATTTGAGTAACTTTTGTTGGCTATTTCCCCCCAGCCACAAGATATATAACTACTATAATGATCACATTTTCAGAAAAAAAAAATAAATCAAATGCAAATCTTTGCCTCACAGTAGACATAAATGTTTTCTAAGAGAAAAAAAATAATACGAAACAGAAATTCTAACACTTTGGGAGAGTAGGGGAGTCCTTGCAGTATCAGAATAGGAAAATTATTAAATAAGCAATAATTAGATAACAAATTTGATAACTTCAGCAACCTTGAAAACTTACAATCTTCTGCATTTCATACTTTTCAAATTAAGAAATCAAAAAATTGGGGAAATAATTACAATCCACATATATCAAAAGGCTCATAAATAAAATGAATGGTCTTTTTACCTCAGTAAGAAAGCAAACAAACTTAAAATGGGCAAAATAGTTAAACTGATACTTAAAAAGGGAAATATGCAAATAACAAGTATAAGGAGATATAGTCAATATGATCAATCACTAGAAACATGTAAAATTCAACCATAATCGCTGTATATTGTTTACCCATTAAGATGGGTAAAACTAGGAAGACTAATAACAAGTCCAGTGAAGACAAAGAACAGCAGAGATGCTCTTTACTTTTGCAAGAATATAAAAATAACAGTTTTTATCATAAAAATTGGCAGCTTCTCATAAAACCAAATGAATACATAACTCAGAATTCCCAACCCTAGATACTTACTTATGATAGGAAATAAAAACTTTTCTTACAATGAGATGTAGGATAAGTACATTCACAGAGGAGAAAAAAAGACAAATGTACTTTGTGTGAGTACAGAGAAATACTGAAATGAAAATGGACTTTAGATGTAGCATAAAGACCATGAACTATTAGCTTTGATAAATGATCCTCAGTGGGAAAGGCCAGATACAAAACAATAAATAATCTATGACTTATTTCTAACAGATTACAGAAAATGCAGCTGTAATCTATGTTGACATAAAGTTGATTGGTGCTCTGGGTCAAGGGTCAAAGGAGTTGGCAGGTAAAATGCATGAGAGAACGTCTCTGGAAATGAAAGTGGTAGGTACATAGCTTGGATGCAAGGAAGTGTATACATCTGTAAAATTCCATCAAAATATCCACTAAGTTCAATTTACCTTAATATATGTCAGTTTTAAATCCATCATGCTAAAGAGCAAAATGTTGACATCCATTCCGTTATTCCTAAGGAAGCTAAGGGTTAAAATGAAGTGGTTCCTCTCATCCTTAGAGATGAGGAAACAAAAAGTCTTCCCCAAACCTCCTAGGTCTTCGTCCCCTGATAGACTGTAGGGCTTGAAGACAGACTGCTCCTACAGAACACACACACATTTCCATTAAAACTGGAATCTGATATTGCCCTAAGGCTACTCTGGGCTTCTCTCACCAATGAATCAGTAATCTAAGAGAGGGGTTACCCTGTCAGAAAACCTGATTGATGTTGACGTTGAAGGGCAAAGTTAGACTGTTGCCTTTGGCAATGAACCATAGACCATTGTAATAATATATATCCTATGATAAAAGGTAACACTGAATTACAACAATCCCTCCACAGTTAGACCGGAACGGCCTATACTTTGCTGGAATGAAAGCTCAGGTCACCTAGCCAGAAAAGCAACCACTGTGTGCTGTGGTACTTGCTAAGAATAAAAGGAACACAGAAAGGATACTAGAAGATATTTTTAAATACTAGCTACCATCGTGTCACCAGTGGCAGAAATAACAACGGCTACTTAATAGCTCCCTCTTTGTTTTCACATCAACAAATTTGTACATGGGTTAACTACTTTCTCCCTCCTTTTCTATTTCCTGTAAGATATTTTAATAGTAGCTAAGTTAATATCTCAGGAATTAAGTTCTAGACTGCTAGCAGAAGATAGAACATCTCCAAACCTACTACAAAGACTTTGTATCCTGTCTGTCTGGGGAAATGGCTAGTGCAACCAAGTAGGAATAACAGCAGAGGGGCACACAGAAGCCACACTGACAGCGGGAAGATTGTGCTAACGCAGCTAAGAATCGGGTCTGTCGTCCCCTTGCCCTCTGCACAGGATGTGGAGATAGAAGTGAAGTGGTGTTACACACACACACACACACACACACACACACACACACACACGTGAGCTGAACAGTAGGCTCACTTGATTGAGCAGCACGGAAACCTCAAGTCCCCCCCACATTTCCCCTCAGGGAGACTCACTTCAGCCACATGTTTAACAGTTTATCAACAGGCCTGTTTCCTCCACAGGTTATGGACATCACTGGGGCTGGGTGTGAGGAGAAGATTCAGGTTCCAGCTTATTCTTTGTAATATATACACATATGTGTGTGTATACATTGTTAAAGACTATTAACTACATAAACACCGTAAATGCATACTAATTTGTGTAGACATACATATATACATGTATATATAATATCGATATAATTTGTGTATATATACAAATTAGTAGTGCATTTACTGTGTTTATGTAGTTAATGGCATTAAACAATATCCTCACCCTATCACTACACTACTGGAAGCGATGTGTATGTCAAGAAACAACTCAAAGCAATGTCCAAAAAGAAAAAAAATAAATAAAAGTGCTTCTTCTTAGAAAGGAACACGGTGTTTTTCTGCCCTCTGAATAAAAGTTACATGATCATACAGTCATCTTTCTTGTGTAGCCACTTAGAAAACCCTAAATCACTCACTCACTCACTCAGCTAGCTAGTTAGTTGGTAAGCAGTGAAGAGGCACACACATGTTAGAGTGAGTCTGTGGCGGTCAGAGCACAACCTACAGAGCCTAGTTTTCTCCCACCATCGTAAGGTCCTTGGAGCTTGAACTCGGGTCAACAGGCTTCACCGTAGGCACTGTGCCCTGGCACCCAAATCACTTTTTAAAATTTTAATTCCAGGAACATTTCCTCCGCTTCATATTTCACTGGTTGTAGTTTTTGAAAAAATTATAATTTCTCAAATTGTAATATATTTTTACATCAACTAGCTGAAACATTCATTAAACGGTTTGAAAAAAATAAATTAATGCATATGTAAATGAATATATGCATGAAAAGCAAACATATTTGATAGATATTTTTAATGAATATCCCTATGTAACTGGACTTGTACTTAAATACTAAACATTTATCTTCCCAATTTACTTTTTTATTTGTAAGATGTCTTGCTCATTAGAGGAAATCCCTCTTAATCTATTTCATCTAAAATGTATTATAAAATGCACGACCAAATTACACTTGCTGATAGATATATTTAACACTCAACCTTTCTCCCTGGGTCTTTTTATCGTAAGCATATAATTACCACAATCCAAGAACTATTCCTGAATGTCAGTTCGGGTAGGTAACTGTTGACTTAAAATTATACAGCCTAGGTTTCATTTGCAGACACTTTGGAATATTTGAAATGTTGTATTTCATAATTGTGTTGGCGTATTTGAAATGTTGTATTTCATAATTGTGTTGGCGATTTCATTGTATGATCTAGAACAACAGCTCAGAGAAACTCTGGGTGTATAGGACAGGTCTTGTGGTCTGCTCGACCCACCTTTCATGGCTGTCTGCTCTCTTGGGGACACATTCTTGGCATTTTCTAAATCAGTGTAGTTATAGGACATGCCTTCTATGGAGGGCAGTGCTACAGTCAATCCTTATTCTGCCTGTCCTGGTATCACCATCACCCCTAGTAGATGATGTCATTTATTTTAAAGAGAACTGCTTTGCCTATTTCCAGTTCTTTCAAGAGCCTTCCCTCCTAAACCTGCAGTCAAGTCTGTGGGAGTCAACAAACCGGGGACTTTAAAAAATTTTCATTTCATATGTCTTGGACTGAATTACTCTTTATTGGCATCTAAGGCAGAGGGATATGCGGCTCTGCCATGTTCTGTCTTCCTTTTTCCCATCCAGTGACTTCTATAATGGTGTTAACAAATTGTCTCTTCAGTGTTCTGATAACTCCTGTATCAACTTCTCTGTTCCTTTTACGTCTCGATAAACTGTTGGGATGTTTTTGAAGCATCAGGGTCCCACTGCTTTGGTTGAAAGAAACCACAGTACCTTACATCTGAGGGAGATGGTATTTGGCAAGGGTTTGAATGCCGTTGATATTTAAATGATTGAAGTTCGCAATAAGAAAGCACAAATTCTAAGAAATTATGCCACTGTTGGAATGGAGCTGCCATTTGCTAAAGTATAACACCCATTTCTTGTCAGAAAATTTTATTCAAGATGCTGAACTACAAACCACAGAGGATGAGATATTGGCACCGAGGCTATAGAAAGAACAACAACAAAGAAAATCCTGATGGATTCCTTAATCATGTAAGTCACTGGTGAACAATAAAACACTCTTAAGATTGCTTTAGAAATTAGGTCTTGACCCGACTTTTTGAAAAATAGCACAAAGTAAATTGAAAACATAAATGGATACGTGCTTTTGAGAGCAGTTGGAAGAACTGCCTTTCAGCATAATGAAGATGGAGGATGTTTGTTCTATCAGAGACAAACATTAAAATTAATGACACCAATCCAAAAGAGAATGAATTATTCAATTTTTAAAGAACATATGATATGTTCGCTCCATTGGTATGTGTATGACGGGTGTGACTCCACTCAAAAACAATTTGCCTAGAGCTAGGGGCGCAGAGACCAAACAGCAGGTCCAGAGGCGCCTGTCCACTCTGCCAATCAGAGACAAAGATATAAGAACCCTGTACGCACAGCAGTGCTGTCCTCGTGGGTCCCACAGGCCAGCTTCTTTCCTCCCAAGAGTCTTGGCTGCTCTCCCTATTCTTCACACAGTTTCCCTGCCTGCTCCTGCCCTCCCCTTTCTGGCCCTTTTCACCACTTGTCCGGTTACAGATATATGGGTGTTTTCATCTAGCACCAGCTAGGGACTGCTGAGCTAGCACAATGCATTAACCAGAGGCAACACTCCCCCGGTCCTTAAAATTCAGCGCCTCTTGCTGCAGGGCCAACTGCTGCATTGCTCATTATTGTTTGAGCCCGTTGAAAACCCCAACGTCCCAGAAGCCTAACCAAAACCAGATCCCTTGGGTGTTTCTGTCCTCCAGCACAAAGAGCAGCCTAGTGACGTGACTGTTTACATGAACTAGACTCAGATGACGAGCAAAAGTTAAACATAGAATAGTTACAGACAACATGTGCAATTTAGGCACAATCAATCAAAAGCCCAACCCACACAATGGTAATTAAACGTAAATGTTCAAGAAGAGTATTTCTGAATATATGACAGCAGTAAATTTCACATGGTTTCAATCTGCTAGATGTTTCAGGGACTGCAAAATGCCATCAAAGTGATCTCAGAAATCTGCCCAGGTCTGTGCCGCTCAGGACTGGCCTATTTAAGATACCAAACCACCCCGTGCTACAGTTTCTGTATCAAAATAACACCTACTTCGAAAAGTGCTTTAGGTATGTAAGATTCCTATGAAATGAAAGTTACATATGTATATATGCACATATGTGTATAAGTAATATGTGAACATATGTGCATATGTGTATAAATAGCTTTCATGAAATTACCTTGCACTCTATACACACATGTCACATACATATATACACATATATCACAGTGATAATGTATATATATATATGCATATATCTTATATGATAATAAAACAACCTTTCATGTTCATCACATGGCCACTGCCTGTACCATTACACCATTGTGCCCATTTCTCTCTTCTCTCAGCTCCCTCGTCCCTCTGTTCCCTTTGCTGAGGAAGCTGAGAGTCCTTCTGGTCCTCCATTTCCTACAGGAGAAAAGTAATGAAATCTGCATTTTGTTCAATATGTCCAGCAAGGAATAAATGCTTTTCAAAGTCTGCTGCTGTCCCTTCCAATCTGTTTACTCAAGTGGCAGTAACATGGACAGATCAGAGAGAGGTGTGATTTTGTGGTAAAAATAGTCTTTACTTGAAATGCAACTCCAATCTTCCCTGTGCCTTTTCAGCTCCAGGCAGCTCTGCTAGCTGGGAGGGCTCTGTTCCTCAATTTGCACCTTCCTGCTGGATCCCTTTGATGACACAGCTCGCATGCTAAAGCTGGCATAATCAGGTAAAAATTATCCTTATTTTCTTGTGCTGGTAAATGTATCTATTCCACAGCCTGCTGTTAACTGGTGTCCTTTCTTTATCTGTCTTAGGAAGCACCCTTTCCTCAATTCCTTGCACGTGTTAAAATTGCTTCCTTACTTAACATGTTTTCAAGGCTGCTTTAACATAATATTTTATGGGTATTTTGTTGTTGGATTAGAAACAGGAATTCCCTGTGTAGCCACAGCTGACCTCAAACTTGAATATCCTTGCACCCGAATCTCCTAAGTGTCGGGAGGATATATTGCCACATATTTTTAATTTATTTCAGATACTATATATATATATATATTTCAAACTATGTATATATAGTTTGAAAGTACATCAGATGCAAATAACTTGCAATTATAAAATGATAATGGTAAAAACATATTTGTTTTCAAGATGATCCGAAGGCAAGATAATTTATGGGGACCTGGGAAGGGAAAGAGTCCTTCCCCCGGGGTCTGGGTGACATCTACCACCAGTTGAGGAACACGAAGTCCAGCTCAAGCAGCATTTGTGGAAAGGCTGCTGGCACAGAAATGCCATTGCTTTTAAATACAACTGTTTTGTTTTAAAATCCAAATGAGCTAGGGTTCATGTCTGAATATATATGACCTTGGGCAGGGCATTCTTCATTCCTTCAGATCATTTCTAAGTAACTCAAGCAAAACTGTTAACTTTGTTTTCAGTGGGGAGCCTGCCTCTTTGAATCTAGAGATTTGCCATTCTGTCAACAGCCCCTCTGAGCTACCTGGTGGTCTCATTGGGATCCTGAGCCAAACTTCAAAGGTAATAGCTTCAAACCCATCAAAATCCTAGACAAGAGTACTGTAGAGAAAAGCCCACACCCATACTCTCAGCCATCTTACTTCTTTCTGAGGTCCTGTCTTTCTCTTAACCCTCATGCTTAAGCCTGTATTAAAATGTGAGGCTGTGAGGTGATTCACTGAGTTCAAATGTATAGGCATGGAAAGGCTACATATCTTACCTCAGGCCAGATATGATACAAGCCAACCTCTGAACCCTGGTCTGTTTAAGACAAAGCCCAACTTCGTTCCACACATAGAATTTCTTCAGGTAAGATCATGAAAATGCTAGTTAATGTCACATCAGGAAGTCGTGATAAGAAAGTGAATTTCAAAATGATGTGTTGTAGACATTTACAGATGGAGAAAGACCATATTTAAAGATGCCCACAAAGAATATGGACACAGAAGTAGCCATGGGGATATCTGAGCCATAAGTGGAGAAGGTCAATCCTTCCATTTGACTGCCTCAGCTAATGAAAGAGACGCATTCATAGGATGATGCTGAGGACAGCCCAAGGTCATCGAATCCTGAACCGAGAAGTGGGGATTTTATTCCATCGATGTTGGGGAACATTTCAGACACTTGAGAAGAGGAATGTGTTTCAAGAAAAGTTAAATGAAAAGATACTCCAGGCAATCAATTTCTGCTGAGAGAGGAAGGATGCTTTTCTCCTATCTCTTGATAGGTTAACCAATCCCACATGGTCAGCCCTAAACATATGACATGTACACACAGCCAATGACAATCACTGAAGGGCACACACATAGACACACAACCACACACAGGCACATGCTAGGCCTATGCACCAACACATACACAAAAACAACCACACAGAGACACACACATGCATACCTTTGTAACTATAGTAATTGAAGATGAGACCATGAGCTGGAGACTGGGTGTGTCAGGGGTAAGGGGGACTCAGCACAGACACTTCAGCTGGAGTGAAGAATTACCACATTACCTCAGTGCACTGAGGATGACAGTGAGGTTTATTTCAAAGCAGAGCCCCTTGGAAAGGGATGAAGAACACTCAAGAAGTCAGAGGACTATCAAACGTGGCCCGGGGTGGGGGGTATTTTACCTGGTTTTCTCCTGACAACCTGTGCTTTGTATGAAAGTCCTAGTCAATAGTTAGCAGCTTAAAAAAAAAGGAAGAAGAAGATACTGTAGATTTTAATCAGGAAGCTGTTAAAAAGTTTGAGCTATACTTGGGGAGACAGGACTGTTCTGACTCAAAATGACCTGTATTAGAAATAAATATTATACTAGAGAAAGGGTAGAATAAGAGAAAATGAAGCTAACAAATGAAGCTATTTAAATAACTAGATATTTTTAAATTGGAATTGGGGGGGGGAGAACAAGTATACAGTGAAAAACTTGAAGGATATTTAATGATAAGTCCAAAAGAACAAAGAACCCAGTTGTTGGTTCTGGGCTCACTCAGCCACTGCCCTCAGCTGCCCAGCCTTTCTCTTGCCAGTAAAGACAAAGTACATATAAAAGTGAAATCCACATACAAAGCAAATCCATACAATTTAGATAAAAGGTGATAACACGCTGCAAAATCAACAAGATGAAAGAGCAAACTAAAAATTCAGACTAGATAAGATAGAGTAGAAAAGATAATGAAACAGAAAAGATTAAAGAAGTTTAAAGTACATAAGCCAACTTAAAGGGGATTCTAGGAAGATAGATCAAGGCTGATGGATTCACTCAAAAGGGCTCTTTTCAGAGAAAGAAACAATGCACAGTCCTTGGGGTTAACCTGTGGGGCAGTCTGGCCTGTCAGCTTGGAGCATTCCCTCTGCCAGATTTCCTCCTAAGGTTTCCAGGCTTCACTTCATCATCCACCACCAAGAATGAAAACCCTGGCAAAAACCCTGGTGTAGAACTCTGAAGCCTTTGTTCTTGGGAAGAATAGCATCATTTCTAGTAACTGGGTTTCTTCAGCTACTTGACATAGTAGCATCATAATGCCAGCCAGTAGTTCTAACTTCAAGTTCACGAAGTCTTTACAAACAAGGAGACTCCAGTTGGAAATACAAAGACTAGTTCTTAAATGTGTGCATGGGGGTGGAGCAGCCAGGAAAGGCTCTGCCATGATAGTCTCCAACTATCCAGGATATTCAAATGTCCTAGAATATTCCAGGCTCCAACAGAAACTTAAACATGTGAGATTTATTCTCTTCTAGGAGTGAAACCGTTGATGTTAAAAAGAGGCAACTGACAGGTACATCACAGAGAGGCCAATCAGCAAGAGCCAATACTAGAGAAGCAATTTGTGACCACAGCTAAGTAGACTATTGGAAAAAAAATTGTACTTTTCACAGTAAATCTTATCAAGTTGTTGAGAAGCCAGTGACAACATTTCTCATGAGTTCCCAGTCTTGTGTTGGGGCGGGAGCTCCTATTTCCTAAAGGAAAGCAAAGGTAGTAGCGAATTGTAAGTATAGCAGGAGATGTTAATAACCAGCTTGAAGGCCAGTCCCCTCATCCTGCCCTGACCCAGCCATTGGTAAGTGGGTGGTCTCTGCCAAAATACCAGCATGCTCCTTCAAGCTTTTCATCTGTCAAGTGCTCATAATACTATTAACGTCTCGATGTTCTCTCCGTCAGCATAGCTCAATTACTTTAAATTTCCTTAATCTTTTGTTTTACTCCATCCTTATCATTTTAATTATCTCTCATTTTGTCTGAATTTTTAGCTTGTCTTATCATACTTAATTTGTTCCAAGCCACCACGGTTAATCCAAATGGCATGTTTTTGTCTTATAGGTCATATTCCTTGAGGAGTAGGTGCAAAAGTCCGTGTCGACTATTAATCCGCAGAAATCATGGTGCTTCAAATGCGGTAAATGTTTACCATCATTATTTTTCTAATGGCAAGGGCTTGTTTGAAGTTTGGAAAAATACCATACTTGGAATAGCTGAAAATCACACAGGAGATCTCAAAATGGGAAGCAAGACCCGGAGAGCAGCATAAACCCAGGGTGGATGGGAGGCGAATGACACGATGCAGCTCTGAGAGAAAATTCCTAATACCAACAGCTGACCTTTCTAAAGAAAGTTTTGACAAAATGTCAGTTAAAGATAAAGGGCACAAAAGTAATAAGAGCTAACATTTATTGCATGCGACGAGTCAGGCATGGTTCTAAGCTCTTTGCATTTATTAGCTTATTGATTCTTTTAACAGTGTTTGAGGAAGCGCCTGCTGCACACCAGGCTGCCTGTGGAAAACACAGAGCCTTCTGCAAAGGTCATGTGGAGAAGCCAACACCCAGCACCAAACACAAGCATGGAGCTGATTGTCTTCCTAAACCCAAGACAATTCTCTTCTCCTGATGAAGAAACCCTAAGTCGATTCCCTCCCTGAAGAGCACATTGGGTGGATAGTCTTCCCTTTAACCCGTATTCCCTCAGGATTTCTGAGCTCACACTTGTTTCTGTGAGCTTCAGGGCTGTACCACTTGCTTTGTTTGCTCTGCTCTTCCTGAGCTGTCTAGGTAAGAACAGCTACATCCAAAGCTCTAGAGCTGTGATTCCCAACCTTCTTCACACTGCGACCCTTTAATACAGTTCCTCCTGTTGTGCTGAGCCCCAACCGTAAAATTATTTTTGTTGCTACTTCATAACTGTAATTTTTTACTGTTATGAATCATAATGTAAACATTTGTGTTTCTCAGTGGTCTCAGGTAACCCCTGTGAAAGGGTTGTTCAACCCCCTAGAGAGGTTGTGGACCTCAGGTTAAGAACCACTGCTCTAGAGAAACAAAGAAAAAGCCCAGATCAGGATCTACACAGCAGGGCATATCCTTAATTTAGCACGTGAGATATAAAGGCACAAAGGTGGAGAACTTTAGGGAAGCCTGGTTACACAGTGAGAATCTACTTAAAGTACACACACAGCCAAACAGTCTTTCTCTGTCTCTCTCTCTCTCTGTCTGTCTTTCTCCCTATCTCTCTCTCTGTACACAAGGGGACTGTCTTTATTTCATATTTATTACACTGAAGCTTTTATTTACTTTTGGAATGATTTAGAACAGATATGTACTTGTATGCATGTATACACACATTTATATATATGAAACACTATGAATAAAAGATTATTTTGAAGTAGGTTTTTTGTTTTTTAAAAAAAAATCAGACTCAATAGATACAGATTTCACTGATAGTAAACTTGCATTTTAATTGGCATTTCTAAGAATTCAACCATCTACAGCCATAACACTCTGACTATACCCAATCAGGCCAGTTGCTTTTCAACCATCCCCACCCTCTCTTGCCATTTTATGACATAGGCATAAAAACATAAGATTTGCAACAAACTCAAGGGAGGAAATGGCCTCATGGCTGAGAAAGACACCTTTGAAAGAAAAAAATCAGATGAGCAGTGAATTCACCAATTGGTATGGAATGGTCACTCCCTCTCACAGAGCGCCTATAGCACAAAAAATAGCAAAAGAATATTGTCATCACCATCCCTACTCACTGATTTATGAAGCAGGGCTCCAGGGGTCCATCACAACTGGAATCCCAAAGTCACAATGCTGCATTGCCTAATCAATTCATAGGGTGACCCTTCTACATCAGTCAATGAAAACCAGCACTCATTTAAATTTCATTGTGAAAGAATAGCTTTTAAGGAAGCCCTTAATCAAATGTAATCAATCTAAAGGGTGATAAAGGATCCATTTAGCCATTTATGCACATTAATACATGGTAACCTTAATTGGGGCTGGCCATGGGGCATCTTATTTACCGAATCAAGTTCTCTTTAATCCAACAAACTTCTTGTTAATACCTATCTGATCCTGACCCATTGCAATGACCAAGAAGGCCCTGAACTTTGTCTTTCCACATTCTGCCCTACAGTAACAGAGAGGAATGACACAATACTTCGATGACACAGATCTTTTCTTTCTTGGTTCCTTGCTAACAAGACATTTGAAAACTACAGAGTCACACTCAAGAATCATGTAGCTCAGCTAGCATTAATATTCTAAAATTTGGTCCTCCGGTTAATACTTCTTTGTATTTCTGTAGATTAGTAATATATTGATATTTTATTTTCTATGTTGCTTTTATCCTTTGGGGCTTCTCTTACTTAGGGGAATGTATAAGGCCTCCAAGAGAATTCAGAGTTCTAAAACAAGGAGAAGAGATGGTAACTAGCAAACTCTACTGGTATTGACCTACAAAGCAGGCAATTAACATGAAAGCAAAAGGGCTAAGAAGATGCTGGAACAGCTTGTGACAAGATTAGAGACCATGGCGAGAGTAGAGAACCACATGTTCCTCCTTTAAGGTACTGATTATGGGTCACCTGGGAGTTGGGACAAGTTGTGGGAGGGGTGAAGTGGTCAGAGGATGGCCACACTAAAAGAGACACATTCAGAGCATTTGTGTGGGAATGGAGGCCCATATCCCTCTTCCTCCTCCTCATACCTCAGCCCTGCATGTTTAACCAAGGTCTTTAGAGCCCAGTGCCAGCAAGCCATCACGGTTTTCGTCTGTGCAAGGAGAGGCCAGACAGCTTTCTTCCTGAAAATAGGCCTTCCAGTGAAAGTAGGAAGCAGGCTAAGTAGCCAACACCCTTCCCCACAATTAAAAATAAATAAATAAATAAATAAATAAATAAATAAATAAATAAATAAATAGCAAAACAGGGGAGCCTGCAATGTCCACCCCAGACAAAGGTAAATAACTTGCATTTTCATATTTTCCTAATGATTTTGAGAAGCTAACCGGATGTCTTTTTGTTATTGTGAAAAGATGTTTAATTTCCATTTAGCTTAGAAAAACAAGCTCTAAGGAATTGCTTTATATCTGAAGTATTTTGATATATATATATATATATTCCTCATTTAAGCTTGAGACGACAGGATTATGACTTTAATTAACATAAGAAAGATGACTCAGAGCTTTACAGCTTTTTGTCACCGTGATCATATTGTACCCAAGCATTTTATTCTGAGAGCTGCAAAGAAATGATTTTGAATGAGCTTGACATGCAGTAGCGAGCATCAAATTGACAGACATATGGACAAAAATATGTATGGGGTGCATATGGAGAGAGTTAATGGCATCATTCGCTCAGCCTCAAACCCTTTGGGGAACAGACAATTCAGCTCTTCTGGCTCTGGCAAATTGGTGCTCCATGTGTGAGAAGTGCTCCTTTCACCCTGTCTCCAGTCCCATCCATCAGCTTCAGTACATCTCCCTGGAGGATGCCCGACGGAGCACAGGGAACTGGCTCACTGCCGTTCTGCTGCTTCCCAAAGGGCTTGGCTGGTCATGGGTTACCATGTGACCACGGGAGAGCTTCCCTCTAGGGAAACTAACAGACCGCTAGTCTGAAAACCAGAGTGTCTGAATCTCTATATTTTTTTAATCTGTACATGTGCACAATGCTATTTCTGCTTTATCAATAATGGATTGATAGCACTAGGCTTATAACCCTCCTCTGTAACTTGCAGATCATTTGTGACTGAATTCGGGAAACCTGGCTTCCAGTGTAAATATTAGGGTACCTTCTCCTTAAGTCCATGCTCACCTTTCTTGATTTCCTCCTTTCTCCTGTTGTTCCATTTTATAACCTTGGTGCATGGTAACTGACCTAGGAATTTTCGTTGATTAAATAATAAGTAAAATTGTGGCTCTGGGCCTACTGCTATTGTCTTTTGAAATTTAATCAGTCATATAAGTAAACAAGAGTGGGCCAGATCACTTCTAAGTTGTCTTTAAAGATACAAAATGTCCCGTAGTTATATCATTAGCACCTCACCTACCTATGGGGAGGTGTGCAAGAGATTGCAGTGCTCCCAGAAGCCAGAAAATGAGACTGGGTACCCTGGAGCTGGGGTTGCAGGCAGTGTGTGCTGCCTGAAGTGAGTCCAGCCCCAAATATGTACTCTTTTAATCAGTGGGAAAACATATTTTATAATTTACTAATGAACATTACATTTTAAAGCTTATGATTGTCTAAACAATGGCTACCAGATAGTAACTGGGCCCTTATCTTTAGAACCTGTGAAAGTCGTTTTATATGGAAAAAGTGGCTTTGCCAAATGTGACTGAACAAGGGGGCATTTGACATTGCGTGTCTGAGTAAAGGTCCCAAGCAATTGACCTCAAGGATAGAGGAGTTGGCCAAGAGCCATGAAAGGCACAGTGATGCTAGCAACAGCCCACCAAAGGCAAAGAGATGCAGACCAGGATTACCCTGTAACGCTCCACGAAGAAGGCCTGCTGGCATCACCACTGTAGTCCAGTGAAATTGATTTTGGACCTCCAAAGTTATAGGAAAAAATAACATTACGCTGCTCTAAGCATTCTGGATGAATTGATGAATTACGTTTAAACACTGTCAAGAAACTAACACAAGCATAAACTGTTTTGTGATAAAAGTTCCAATGAGTTCCAAGAGTCTATTGCAATCATCTAGTGTCTTAGCTGTGTTTCTCTTCATTGTGACAAAAACAAAAACAAAAACAAAACTTCACAAGATGGGATGGGAGTGTTTACTTCAGCCTACGGTTCGAGGAGGGAACATAGTCATCACGGCACGGTCACAGCAAGGTCAGGAAGTCAGATGGTGCCATTGCTCCCACTGGCAGGAAGCAAAGACTGAGTAGGAAATGGTACTGGGCCATAGACTTCAAAACCCACCCCCAGGCACTCACTTCTTCAAGCAAGGTTCCACATCCTTGAGCTTCTCCACCCTTCCCAAAGAGGATCATCAGCTGAGGACCAAATACACACAGGCACCAAACACATTTTTTTAGTTATAATTTTTCCTTTTATTAAGCATAGACTTTTTTTGGCTCAGTAATTGTATTTAATTCAGTTTTAAATCCTTTTTTAAATTTTATTTTTCTTATTAGTTACATTTTGTTAACTCTGTGTCCCAGCTGTATCCTGCTCCCTCATTCCCTCCCCAACCCCACACTCCCTCCCTGGTCTCCTCCTTGCCCCTTTCCAAATCTACTGATAGGGGAGGACCTCCTCCCCTTTCATTTGACCCTGTTTTATCAGGTATCTTCAGGGCTGGCCTAACAGGTCCTCCTCTGTGGCCTAACAGGACTGCTCCTCCCCTGGGGGGAGTGGGGAAATCAAAGAGCCTGCCATTGAGGTCCTGTTAGAAATAGTCCTTGTTCTCCTACTTTGGGAAACTACTTTGTTACTGAGCTACCACGGCTACATCCGAGCAGAAGTTCTAGGTTATATCCATACATGGTCCTTGGTTGAGTGTCAGTCTCAGAAAAGACCCTGTGCCCGGATATATTTAGTCCTTGTAGAGCTCCTATCCTTTCCATATCATACTAACTCCCCTTCTTTCATATGATTCCCTGCACTCTGCCGAGGGTCTCATTATGAGTCTTAGTGTCTGCTTTGAAACAGAAAGAGAGGTAGGATGTGAATTTGGATCAGTGGGAAGATGGTGAGGATCTGGGAGGAGTTGAGGGAGGGAAAAAACTTTATCAGAACACATTGTACTCAAATTTTTTTCAGTTAAAGAAAAAAGAAGAAATGGAAACAAACAGCCTACTTTTGGGAGATATGAGTCAGAGCACAGAAGTGACAACCTTTCAAAAAGTCTTGTATTTTTTTAATAATGTTGATTTTGAGCCACACGCTTCTTCAAACTGAAATAGGACACAACTTTCCCTAATACAGGTCTCTGAAACAAAAAAAGAAAGAAAGAAAGAAAGACACCAGCTCATTGATTTTGTACCTAACTATGAGAAATGAAATAGGATATAACAAAATATACATATAACAAATATACATATTAGTAACATAGACACTTAGTGTCGCTCAAATGCATCTATCCCCCTTCAGTTCCATGTTCCAAAGTGTCCTTATTAATCCTCCGGAACCTCAGTGGCATCAGATCCTATCTGGACTGGATGCTAGCCTCGAATTTTCAAACTTTAATATGCATATATGCATATGAATCACCTGGGGATCTTGTTAAAATGCAAATTCTGATTCTGTGGGTCTGAGGCAGGACCCAAGGATCAACACTGTAATAAGCTCCCCAGTGGTGTGGAGACTCAGGTCTGCACCCACACCTGAAGCAGCGAGAAGCCAGAGAACGTTCTGGAAATGTCAGTCGAAAGCCGCATCAGATCAGCACTACCAACCCAAAGCAGTCTGGAATCCTCAAACTTTTGCCAACTTACCTTGAGACCTTACTGTCTCCGGGTGGGGTGCTACCTGCGAAGTTTCTGGTCCTGTGCTTACCTGCGAAAGACTTCCTGTATTCCTCAACCCACACGCCACCCATGTGTCTGCCCTGGCCTTCTTAGACCTGTTCCTGAAGCCTTGTGGTGATATCAGCAGCTCCCAGTAACCCTGTCTCTCCCCTGTTTCCCCCTCTACACGGTTCATGTGTTTCTCTAGGTTGAAGGACTTGCTCAGCTCTTAGATAAAGACTTTTCCTCTTGATTTGGGTTTGAATCTAGGCAAAAGACTCTCCGGAGTATGGGTCCCGTGAGCAGTTATAAGACCCAGCTTCACCCCACAAACTGGCTTGCTGTTGGAGATTTCCACCAGCATCTAAGAGCGCATGTCCATTGCTCCTGTTTAAAACTGAGCCTCCTTGTCTAATCCCCAGTGGATCGCAGTTTCTCGTTTGAGTGATGGCTCCGATTTTGGATATTTGCGGAGCAAGACGACTACATCCTTTGCTCCCTGTAAAGGCTCAACATTTTCTCAGTCAGCTTCTGCCAAGGATTGTCCAGCCCCTCTGTCCCTCTGCCCGGCGGAGAAAAGCTTGCCAGCTCTCTGCTGCCCTCTCATGGCAGCTGTCAGTACAGTGTTTACATCTGCCCTTGGCTGATGCTGATGACCCCGAGCACTTTTGGGGAGGCAGCAGATCAAACAGGCAAGGTCAGCTGGACGTCCGCCACCCTCTTACCGTTTCCTTTCAAATCCAGAAAGTGAACAGCCCCTAACAGAGTTTTGCTTCTAACCTTGAAATTCACAAAAGCTCCGAGGAGGGAAACTCTGGGGGCATGTTTTAAAGATGAAAGAGAAGCCCATTTGGCTAACCAGTGCCTGCAGCCCAGCCGGAAGGATTTCAAGAGAGCTTGTTCCCTAGGCCCCACTCTAGTTGAGCCGAATATAACTGTCTGAGGGTGGTCCTAATGGCTTGTATTTCAGCAGCATCCCTAGTGATAGCACTGAATACGAAGAGTGCCTTTGCTGGACTGTAAAGCATAATCAAGCAGTGAACTAAAAGGCGGTCATATACAGACAATAGTAAAGGATACGTTGTAATTTTTAAATAATAATAATAATAATAATCAGTTTTCACAAAACGTCCCCAGAAAAATCCCAGTCAAAAAGAGATCTGCTTTGTGCCTAATGTCCTTTGATCAGTTCTTCAAGCTGCTCAGGCCACCCTCTTCCCCTGCGCTGTTCAGACCACCTCTGTGCTTGGCATTGAATCTTCATGCGGGGACACAGAGGACAAATGGCCCTGTCTAGTTGCTGTCTCGCCACTGTCCTCAACGTCATGCTCTCACACTCCTGTCCTCAGGTCAGCTGCTTCTGTGCAGCAGACTCAGATGTTGGATGTTTGGATGGGTGAGACCAGCAGAGCCAAGAGCACACGTGGTACAGCTGCGTTTCCCAATTGGCTTGTCCTGCTAATGCTGAGTAGGCTGTGCCCAGATTCCATGGAAATCGTGTCTCTCTCCTCAACTCTAATCTTTTTCATCCCATTCTTCAGCAGCACTCCTCAACTCCCCTACTTGGTTCTTTCTCTTGGGTACCGGTAAGTCGCACTGGGCATATGTCATTTTCTTTGCTTCAACACATTATGTTAAATCTCCACCTTGCCGACCTAGATTGCCTCTCATCTTTCTTCTGTTTCAGTGTGGATAATACTTCACATGCTTGTGCAAAGTGGGTGCTCCGTAAATATGTGCCAGGTGTATTTCCTTTAATTAGAAACAGTCCGGTCCTTGGGAATAAAACCCAAGTCCTGCTAGATATCCCTTGATTGCTCCCATGATTGCACTTCTGCCCCATCACAGATCCCTTCCTCCCTTGAAGCCAGACTCTTCCGTGCTTCCTGTAGCACACAGGAGCCTTTCAGTTCTCTATGTGACTTCACCCTACCTTTTCTCCCCTCTTCTGCTTACTCTGCTCGGCTGGGAGAGCTCTAGCAACTTCAAATTTGTATTTTTAATTAGGCATTGCATCGGATTTCAACTCTGTTATTCTGAGTTCCTCTTGCATTTAAGCTACCAAGGACTATATGAACAGCTGTATGCATATGAATAAGAAAATGGGGTTTTTTTTAATCTCTTAAGCGTTAACATTGTATATGAGGCAGTCATTTTTTTTTCTTTTTCACATGAAAAGGTTGCTTATTATTTTTAAGGTGAAAACAAAGGTTCGCCCCAGGCAAAAACCTTCCTTACTCTAGACCCCCTTCCAGCAACACACATTATTTAAAGTAACATAGAGCATTGCCTGGATGTCCTTTCCAGAGAAAGTACAACACGGCACTCCGTTTTGCTCAGGCCTGTGCTGCATGGCTTAACTCCAAGTCTTGCCTGCTGTGACCTCTCCTACTCCCACATGGGATGTTCTTTCTGGGCAGGAATAAATCTCATTCTGGTGACTGTTTACTGAACACCCCACTGTGCGCAAGTGTGCAAAGTTTTATCCACAGCCTTTCCTGGACCACACAGAAAGAGAAGCAAGATGAGTGACAGCCTAGGCCAGCCAGCTGGAGAACTTAAAAAGAAAATGATAGTATGCTGACTATAACCTTCTGGTACACAAAAGAAGGGACCAAGCAGAGAAAATGCTGCTGTTGTTACTGCTGCTGCTGGTAGTGGTGGTGGTGGTGGTGGTGGTGGTGGTGGTGATGATGATGATGAAAAGAGTAAGAGACATGAGCTCTCATAGAATCTGGATATAGCAGATACAGCATTAGCAGAACAAGCCAGTTGGAGAACCCCAGTGCCTGGGTTCCTCTGCCATCTAACTAAGCATCTTTCACAGCTTCCTTCCCTGCATTCGGTCACTGCTCTATCCCCACCTGCTTTCCTTCAACAGAATTAGCAATCTGGGAACTGTTGAAAGCCTTTCTACCTTCCTCCTCTACACTAGACTATACTGTACTACTCCAAGTCTAATGGTGATGATGAACACAAGATAAGCCCGAGAATGATGTAGCAGGAAATGTGATTTATCGCCCTTGCTCAAATTAACAGAAAATGCAGAATAGCCACCAACCAGGAACAGAAGGTGGGGCAGACCCAGCTATGGGAGCAGGTGATAGAAGGGAAATTGTGTTTTAAGTGTTCTTAACTACCAGCTCTATCAGTGAGCCTACAGGCCACTAGTGGCATTTCTCGTGCCAAGTCGTCTAGCTATTTATGTTAAGTGTTCACATTCACTAAATGTGACTAATATTATTTCCATGCTATTTTCGTCAGCAGTTCTACTAGGAACTCTGCAAAGGCACTTACATATATATATATTTTTTTTCTTATTCCTCCTAATATTCACAGAAGATAAAAAGTATTGCAATCATGTTCTACAGATTTAAAAAAAAAAGCTGACTAGGGAGACATGTTAAAAATATCTCTGCATGCTGTGTTGACTATGAGTTATTAACAAAAGGAAGCTAAGTAGTTAGTGAATCTGGAGACAGGAGACTGGAGGGTGGTGACAGGCTGATGTAAAGGCCAGGTACAGAGGGACAACTCCAGAAGAGAGGACCTTGCGGTCATGTATGTATGGAAAGAACCAGTGTTGAACACCAACTTCCTAGGCTGACATTTTGTTCTGCATTTACTAGCTGCTCCCATAAACTAACCGCTTTCTGATCTTTGTAAAATGAAGATTAAAAATAAAAGCTACCTCACAGATAAAATGCTTAGCAGAAGGCCTAGTAGAGAGTAAGTGTCAGCTGCTGCTATTGGCTTCACCATTTGAGAATCCACACACTTTCTCTCAGTAGATGAGAGATAAGACAAAGTCATAGCCCCCGAATGTTATTTAACATTCAAATAAAGCTGAGTATGGTATTTTTAAGGGCAGTTGGATAGAGGCACAATTTGACTTACTAAAGTATAGTGCTGAGGTGGCCACAAGGGCAACCTGACTACCAAGAAGAAAAATGTGGGGAAACTGCAGTTTTCTTGTTCTGCCCTTACTAAACACACACACACACACACACACACACACACACACACACACACACACGCACACATACTGTACATGGGTCTCTTTGCATGGCTGAGATCACTGACTCACAGCCTTCTCCTCAAACTTCTTCAGATCTTCGAAAGTTCAGACCTTTATTTGACACTGCAGCCCTGATAAAGGTCCTCAAACAAATACAAAACAAAACAAGCAAAACACCTGATGGGCAGGTAGGAGAGCCAATTCCCAATAGCTTCAGCAGTGCATGGCACAGGAAAGGGCACAACAGATTCAATTCCTAAGACAAAAAAAATCAAGCTTTATCTCTAATGGGTCAAGGCTGGCTAGCAACCTCCTTTCCACTTTAGGACTCCGTGAACCATTAACTTTGGCAGTGTGTTTTTCTTACTCCCTAGCTACCTTTTCTGCAGCGTTTCCCCATAAACTCCTTGAAAAGGAAAAAGCAATGCACTTATTTCACATATGTGGGGAAGAGGGCGATTTTGTTAGTAGTAAGCTTTGTCTACTTTGCAGTCTCTTCCTTAAAGGAATTCACTAGCAAAGACCTAGCTGCACAGGTCAGCCAGCAGAGTGGCTGTCAACCGTCATGATGTGTCTAGTAAGCAAAGACTCATGACTTAACCTGAAGTGAGAACAGTCAGCTGACCATCCTCTACCAATAGCTGAAGCTAAATACCAAAGACTTTTCTCTATCTTTCCTATGTAAATTATGTTTAATTCCCAGATGGCTTGTGGGGAGTTTCACGAATAGGAGGTGTGACCTTGTTGAAGGATGTGTGTCACTGGGTTTGGCTTGAGCACTTGAAACCTCAGAGCTCACCCCTAATGACACACTTCCTCCAACAAGGTCACATCTCTAGTAGTGCCACTCCCTATGAGCCTGTGGGGACCATTTTCATTCAATCCACCAGGGACAGGCCCTGAAGCCTTGAGTAAGCAGTTCCTTATTCTAAGTGACTGTGGAGCTGAGGTTGACAAGCGAGAGCAGAGAGCACATCTCTCACAGCTCTGTGGGCACTTCCTCACAAAATGTTTGCAGTGACGCCTACACCTCACTTCTTACATTTTGGCTGCAGTGTGTGTGTGTGTGTGAGAGAGAGAGAGAGTGTGTCTTTGTAGTGGTGGTGGAGATGATGGCATTCCCTGCTTCCCTTGCCTCGATGACGATGACCTATAGTTGTTTGACAGGAAGACTTTCTTTTTCATGCAACCGTATGAAATCATTAGGATAGACCTCAGAGTGAGACCCTCCCTGAGACTTTGAAAGGGTTTGTTTTGCTGGAAACTCTGAGCAAAATCTTTTTTTTTTTTCTCCCTTTGGTTCTTTTTATTCATAGGTGCTTTGATGGACCTGCAGTGTTTAAAGATTTTATTGTTTCTGTTTTTTTTTTTTTTTTTTTTCAATTGTGTGTGTATGTACGTGGAGGGGAGGGATGCACATGAGTGAGGTGCCCGAAGAATCCAGATGAGTGTCTTAGATCCCCTGGAACTGGACTTAGAGGCGGTTGTGAGTTACTGAGGTGGTTGCTGGAGATTGAACTCTTTCTCCTCGGAAGAGCAGTAAGTGCTCTAACCCCTGAGTGATCTCTCCAGCCTCTAAGTTTTGTAGTTTTATGACTGCTTTGGACTAAACGTGTAACCCAGGAAGTGGGATGTATTAAATATTAAGAACAAGCTGTTACTGCTCTGTAAAAGGAGACCTCCCAGCAAGACACTTACCTCTCTTTCCCGAGGCCCAGAGACCCCCATTTCCAAAAATAACTGTGACAGAGACCTACCTATGAGCCAGGTTAGGTACCCAAGACCTTCAGACCCTCTGTGAAAAACTCCCACAGACTAAGTGGCTTATGAGGAAGAGAAGTTCACTCCCTATAATCATGAGACCAGCAGTGCAAGGTCAAGGCACTGGCAAAAGCTGTGTCTGATGAAGGCCACTTGTCTAATTTATAAAGTGTAGCTGTGTCTTTACATGCCAGAAGAAACTGGTTAGTTCCCCAAGGTTCTCTCTTATTCATCGCACATACAAGGATTCTGTTCTTGTATTTGATCATTTCCAAAAAGCCCCGGCCATAGATACCATAGTTTGGGGGCTAATGATTTAAAAAGATTTGGATAGTCCTATACATTCAGACCACAGCACCAGGCTAGAGCTAGGATGAAATGTGAGAATAACACACAGGTATGGGAGCCTCTTGGGACAATCGGCCTGGATGGGTTATAGAGACAGAACAACCCAGAGGTAGAAAGAAGAGTTGGAAGGCACAAATGAAAGTCAGTTCAAACGTTTTCAAACATACCTTTTATATGGTAAATTTATTTAAATTCAGCCATTTTAATGGCTAAATGTTACAATGCCAGACTCTTACAAATAAAAATCTTAAATATTCAGTTACTTAAGAGTAGATACTTTCATCCCTTCAGTGCCTAGGCTGATTGCATGACTTGGCAATTTAAAATTGTGCCAGGATAAACATGGGCACGCAGCTGTGTCAAGAGCAAGCTCTTGGCTACCCACACAAGAGCTGGTTTCGTATGTTAGTTCTATTTTTAGTTTTGTGAGGGACTTCTATTCTGGTTTCTATAGCAGCTGAACTAATTTACATTACTATAACCAGGGCATAATCATTCTTCCCTTCCCCCAAAAAGTCATTGTTATGATCTTTTCTTTTCTCTCTCTCTCTCTCTCTCTCTCTCTCTCTCTCTCTCTCTCTCTCTCTCTCTCTCTTTTTAGGAACATGGTCATCCTGTGTAGCCCAGGTTACCCTCAAACACATAGCAAGTTTCTTCCCAAACTTCGGCCTCCTAAAGTTGTGACTTTAAATGTTTGTTTGTTTTATTTAGTTTCCCTCTATTTTTAGTTTTGAGACTGTTGTGAACATGGTGGTTTTCCAACATCTGTTTTAGTGTGTTCATTGTTGGTGTGTAGAAAAGCCACAGGTTTTTGTGTGTTGGGTTTATGTTTTGTTACTATGGTTAAAGTGCTTATCAGATGTAGTGGTCTTTTATAAAACATCGTCGTTTAAGCATAGAATTATGTCATTTTACAGCAGTGATAGTTTCACTTCTTCCTTTCACAGTTTAATTCTCTGTATTTCTTTTTTCTTGCCTTCTTGCTTTAACTAACACTTCAAGCACTCTTCAGGGATATCTGACATTTTGATAGAGTGATACAACCTTGTCATTGACAAAGTATGTATCTTAGAGGTTACACTACTAAGAGCATCCTTTCAATATCTCAGAATATTGTAAGTAAGTTTATGATCTGTGGTTAGGCCACATTTACACCCATGTTCAGCCACGTGCCTGCAGGCTGCAAGCTGGACACACGTGAGTATGTTGAGTAAGAGAGTGAAGACTCTCATGTTGTTCCTGATTTTAAATTTGTGCTTTTCTTAGAAGGTCTTTGTGCATAAATTTTAAAGGATACTTTTTCTGCGTATAATAATTTTGGTCAGTGATTATTTATCCTTGAGTTTTGAAATATGTCTGCTCTTTACTGGCTTTTAAGAAACTAGGGCCTCCCATATCATTGGACTAAGGGAGGGACATAGGGAGAGAAGAAGGAGGGCGGGTGGGCCTGAGAGGAGAAGAGGGAGGGAGCTACGGCTAGGATACAAAGTGAATAAACTGTAATAGATAATAAATAAACAAACAAAAAATAACCTCAAAAAAAGAAATTATATAAGCTAAAAACAGTCTATGGAAGCTTGATTTCCATGATAATGAACTGTGTCATCTATTTTCTCTTATTTAATACTCTATTTTATTATTCTTCTGTTCTTTTTAAAAATAAAAGTGGGGAAAAAAAAGAACCCCCCCTGCCCCGCTCCAGCTTCTACTGGAGTCTGTTAGTCTGTCCTTTTAAGTCCGTTGGCTGCACACGTGTTCACTCACAGGTGCTACCTCTCTCCACAGAGCTTGTGCTGCAGTTCCTATTTTCACATCCACAACTTCCCTCTTCATCAGTACCTGAACTTTCCATCATTTAGACCAACGCCCCCAGTGGATGCCCACACCACATGAGATTCCTGAGCTCATGGTGATTCTCGGGATGATTGTTTGTTTAGCTGTTGGAGATGGGAGAAGGCTGGAGTCTTGCGGGCACAAAAATCCACACAATTCTGCTTCCTGTGACTGAAAGGTTTGACCATAAGACCTCTTTCAAGATGGCGCACCACCATAGCCCCGGGGAATGAGGTGGGAAGTGCAGGGCCTCTTTGGCAGGATCTCTTTCTGCACAGATGGTAGTTACCTCGTTTCAGGCTGTATTTTTGCAGAGTACCAGACTGTGTGGCCATGGATAGCACTGGGGTTGTCTTTTCTCCTTTACTTAGAACTCGACTGTAGGGTTTGCCATTCCCTCTCTTGCTGCTTTATCTAGCTTCCCGTGTTAGAACCCACTTCTTTTCCAGATCTTAAGTTCAATGTTCTGTTTCTCCAACTTTTTATCTGCTGTATACTGTTGCACTCCACTGTCTTTTCCCACCATCCACCTTTCCTGCAGCCACTCACTATTTTGCGTGTTGTTCCTCAGACTAATGGAGAAGCAGTGAAAGCGTCAGGTGTCTCTGTAATGTGACAGCTTAGGTTTCTCAGGCCTCAATATTCTAAGCACTAATGTGACTGTCACTACCACCACTAAGCCACCACTACACACTCTTGCTGGACTCAGTTTACCAAATACATTTCCTCTAACTAACCATTTTTCCCTAGAATCCCTTGTCTCTGCTTCCTGAGGGCTGAGATTACAGGCAGGCTGCCATGCTTGGCTTTTACATAGGATACAGGGACTCAAACTCTTGAAGTCATGCTTGTTCAGGAAGCACTTTGTCAACTGAGCAAGACATGCTCATTCTGATTCATAGAAATAATATTCAATAATAAGTTTTTGAGGGATTATACACTTACAGCAAGTTAAACTATGGCAGTGTATTGTGCTGCCTGTATATGAGCATGGCACATGCTCTCATTCATGCTTATACATGAGCAGGCATGCATACACACATACACACACACACACACACACACACACACACACACACAATGGCCCAGACCATGCAGAAACTGAGACTTAGAAAAGACTTCCTATACGCACGTCAGGTAAACGCTGCAGACTTGAAGGCCTGGACTCTTGTAGAGAGCCCAGAGTAAAGTAGCCATTACAAGATGGCGCTGGCATCCGGCTCTCATCCTGGTAAACACGTGGAGTTGCACATGCACTAAGGCGAAGGTGCACCAAGTCACTGCCCAGCCCGGGGCGTCATATGGGGTGATGGGTGAGCAGCCAATCAGGGGATGATACGTCATCTCACACCACTCTGGTGCGAGCAGGGCTTATATAAACAGTGCCACTTCGGGGCTGGGGTCTTCCTCCTTTCATCGCTTGATTGCAATAAAGCTTGCTGCAAAAGGCTCCTGTTGTCCGCGTGAGTTCTTGCTGGCGAGACGATTACGCGGGTCGCAACAGACTCTGTCCTAGGAATATGCTTGTGAGGAGGCTTTCCACATAGGTGTTCTAGTGACACAGAGAAACAAAGCTTGTCTCTGTCCATCACAAGGCACAGTTCTTGCCCAACCTCAGATTCTTTTCATTGTTGAGAGTTCACCTTGTGTCCCCATTCCCCACATGCCTATTCTTACCAGAACAAAAGATCATCTTTTGTGGATAGCGTTTTATGTGGACTGGGGTTTTCCATGACATGAGTTCTGTTCCCTGCTAAGTGGACTTCTCATCGGAGACTAACCGAGCCCCATGTCAGCATACCCCTGTTCTTCCTCCTCACAGCACACCCATTAGAAACTGCCTGAGGAGAAATGTGAAAGAAAAGTGACAAGAACATTTTCCTTTCTGTCCTCTCCCGTAGTTTTCTTTTTGAATGATCATCCTAGAAGGTAGATATTACAAGGTAATTCATCACTTATGCTATTATTTATTAGGTAGCAGTGTTACTTGACAATATCTCACATATCCTCTTTGTATCATGGCTACGTAGAGGTCCTCAAACAAGAGGTAGGATTCAGGTATAGAATACCAGAAGGAACAGTAAGAAAATACGAGAAAAAAAAAATGCTACCCAGTATAGGTGCTTTTTAATTTTCTGAAACTTTATTTTTGCTGAATGAGGTGTTCTGGCCTTCTAATTTAAACCACGCATAGAGTTGTTATGTGTGTGCAATTTATCTTTTAACATATAATGAATTAATCGCATATGCCGTGCTCCTAGTCAGTGCAGGGCATACTTTGAGGAGCTGTGAGGAATACAAAGAAGAGAGGACATGTTCCTGGCTCACTGGGAAAAAGATGGTTCTATAGAAAGAACTAAGTGTGTCTCTGAAAAGAAAATGTGCAGCAGTTAAAGCTGAAAGCATTTCAAGTCATATAGAAAAGCAGTTCTTCATGGTGGGGAGGAAGACGTAGGTACTGTAAATATGGTCTCTAGCTAGGTAGGCAAAGTTTGAGGCTGATCTGAAGAGTGGTAGTGAAGTGGAAATTTCTGGTTTCCTTGAAGACTCGTTTTTGTCATGTGATATTTTGCTGCAATCTGGGCACCTGGTGTTTTACTGGAGGCTGGCTTGTGAAAGTGCGCGTGATGTTTTGCTGTGAGCTCTCTCGTGCGAGGGGGGTGACTTTGGACAGCTGAGAATTTTCTGTGGGTGCACTCTGAGGAGAGGAGACTTATAGAGGCCCATTCAGGGTGAGACATCGTTTTTTGGATCAACATCACTGCACTGATCTTCCTGCTGCAACCCTTGGCTTCAAAGAGAGAAAAGTTCCGGACAGCTTGGGGCAATCCAGCTGAGTTTGTGGCTTTTGCTGACTTATCCAGATCTTCTGAACCATGTTGCTGCTTGGTGTTGGTCTGTGGACTGGACTGCCTGTATCTTGATAACTGAGTTTGGTAATCCCCTAAAGACTCATCTACCCTAATCAGCAGAAAGTAGGTAAGAGAGGTTTATAGCCCTTTCCCCTACTAATCTCCTATCTAAGGTTAGGGAGATTGGAAGGTAGGAAAAGGTGTTTAAGAATCCTAAATAAAGTAGATTTGGTGAAAAACCTAAGCCTACATGTAACCCAGCTGTGGCTATGGCAGAGTGGGTAACTTGGCTTCTAATGCAGTGGAGGAATCGCCAGGTTTTGATAGGTTGGCAATGTTGTTTAAAGAGGTTGGCAAACTAACAGCTTTTGTTGCTGGGTGGTCTCCTGCCTTGCTCCTAGAGGGGGTTTTCTGGTTTTGCTTTGTCGTCTTCATTTATATCATTTTGAAAAAGATTGGAAGGAAAGCCAAAAACTCAGAAGGTTCACTCACTTGTCTGGTGTTGGAAAGGATTACAGAGCTGGCTATGCATCTAGAGAGTTGGAGAATAGAGGCTGGTGCACTTGGAAAGCAAAAGGAGCCAATGAGAGGAGAACGACAGGGTTCAGGCTTGGTGTCCAACACAGGGAATTTCCCACATGATGAAAGCAAACTAGGCGGGAGGGCAGCCGCCCCCTGCTCTATGACCTGTTGCTACCAGGTGCCCAGAGCACCACTGTAAGGCACGTAAGGCACGGGGCTAGAAAGGGTAATTGGGTTACTGTGAAGCCAAGGGCATCACCAGAGGAGTTGCCTAGGCCTATACAGGTGCCATTAGCCTTTCCAGTCTTTGTGCAGCATATACCTGCTAATGATGGTGATGGAGCTTATGATGAGACGAAGTGGCATCCAATAGATATACTAGATTTAAAAAAATTTAAAGACCCTATTTTAAGGTATTTTCAGACTCTATTTTAATGGGATGCATTCATCATTCATTGAACAAGTTTTAAATAAGTGGGCTATACAAAACAGACTTATTCTCCATGATTGGAAGAATTTGGTGTCAGGTGTTCCAGAAGCTGGTCAGCAATTGCCATGGTTGCTAGAAGGATGAAGCCATGAAAATGGAACGGCATAATAAAGGAAAGGAGATAAATGTTGTTATAGACCAACTGCTTGGTAAAGGACATTATGCTGATTTACAAGAGCAAATCCATTCTGATAATGTCATACTTGAACAGCGTCACTATTCAGATTTTTAAAATTTATTTATTTATTATTAATTACAGTTTATTCACTTTGTATCTAAGCTGTAGCCCCTCCGTCATCCCCTCCCAACCCCACCTTTCCTCTATGTTCTCCTCCCATGCCCCCCCCAAGTCCACTGATAGAGGAGGTCCTCCTCCCCTTCCCTCTGATTCTAACCTATCATCTCTCATCAGGCTGGCTGCATTGTCTTCTTCTGTCGCCTGGCAATGCTGCTTCCCCCTTGGGGGGAAGTAATTAAAGAGTAGGCCAATCAGTTCATGTCAGAGACAGTTCCTGTTCCCATTACTCAGGAAACCACTTGGAGACTGAGCTGCCAGGGGCTACATCTGTGCAGGGGTTATAGGTTATCTCCATGCATGGTCCTTGGTTAGACTATCAGTCTCAAAAAAGACTACTGGGCCCAGATTTCTTGGTTCTGTTGCTCTCTTTGTGGAGCTCCTGTTCCCTGCAGGTCTATCTCCCCTTTCTTTCATAAGATTACCTGCACTCTGCCCAAAGTTTGGCTATGAGTCTCAGCATCTGTTGTGATTCCCTGCTGGGTAGAGTCTTTCAGAGGCCCTCTGTGGTAGGTTCCTGTCCTGTTGCCTGTTTTCTACCTCCTCCAATGTCCATCCTGTTTGCTTTCTGAGTGAAGATTGATCATCTAACCCAGTTTTAAGAGCATGAGACATGGTTGAAGAACCAGGAGGAAAAAAAAAAAGAAAAACCTACCTTTTTTACTAAAGTAATACAATGCCCTGGAGAAGTCTTCACTGAATTCTTACAGAGATTGACTTCCACTAATAATAGAACGATACGAAATCCTGAAACCAGAGTCATTGATAGAGATCTTGGCATTTGAAAATTCAAATATTGAATTAAGAGAGCAATTAGATCATTAAAAGCAGAAGAAGCCCCAATAGACAAATGGATAAGAGAGACAACTGATATTGGCTCTCAGGAGCATAATGCCAATATCATTGGACAAGCTGTAGCTAGAAATCTCAAGCTCAGTGTTATAATTACAGTGAATTTGAGCATTTTCAGAGAAACTGTAAGACTGGAAGCTTCAGAATTCAAAATAGTAGGTGCATTGACTCTGAAGAAAATGGTATTCATAGAAGAGAACAAATAGTTTCTGGCTGCAATGGAGTGCAAAAGCTTCCGGAGTTTTGTAGCCACTGTGGCAATAGAAAACATAGTAAGTCCAAAGAGGCATACAAGGTAACCTCTTGCTATCAGGAAACTAATGAAGGGGCCTGTCGGCTCAAGGCCCAGCAATGAACAATACAGGTCATCTTCCCTTGGCCAGCCAGGAGGCACCAAGCAAGCAGAAAAATCAAAACTAAGTACTGATGATTTAATGCATTCTACTGAAGTTAGTGGAGCTTTGGATGTGGCCACAGATACACTTCTGGCACTATCCAAAAATGTTGAATGTTACAAGATAACCAGTGGTGTTTATGGTCCTTTACCTTCAAGGAATAATCTTGGGAAGAAGTGGATTAACTTCTCAAGGATTTATTTTGCATCCAGGCATCATAGATGGAATCTGGATTGCAAGGAAGAAATTAAAACCATGGCTTATCTGAAAAGGAGATGCAAATTAACGCAGGGAATCGAATTGCTCAGCTGTTACTGTTTCCCTGCATCAAGGACAAGGCCACTCCAGTAGAAAGACCAGGAGCTTTGGGGAGTACTGAGAAAAGTGTTTTCTAGCAAATAGTGGCTAATGATCAGAGACCCAAATTGATGCTACAAATGAATGGTATTTAAATAGAAGGATTGATGGATACCGGAGCTGATGTCAGTATACTTTCCCAAAAGTCTTAAGTACACATTGGCTACCTCGGAAGGTTTATACACAGTTTATAGGAACTGATAAACTATCACAAATAAGTTAATCTAAGTTTACATGATAGTTAGCAGTCAAGCCATTGATGATTGGGAAAATGGCTCTTGAATGACCAATAAGGCAAATTGCAAAGAGGAAGTCTGGAATCCTTTGGGGAACAATGAGTAAATCCTTCCGATGACAATAGGGTCCCCAACCCATCCTCTAGGTCCAGTTCTGGGCTGGACCAAAGGACTTGGTGTCACTACATGCTCAGGTCCTCAAGACAAGACACAAGCAAGTCCTTTAACTCTGTAGTTTGTCTCTTCCACTGTCTTAGGATTTCTATTATAAACAGATGCCATAACCAAGGTAACACTTATAAAGGAAAACAGTTAATTGGGGTTGGCTTACAGTTTCAGATGTTTAGTCCATTATCATCCTGGCAAGAAGCATGGAAACATACTGGCAGACATGGTGCTGGATAGAGTGTCACACTGGGCTTTGCTTGAGCCTATAAGACCTCGAAGCCTGCCACCACAGTAACACAGAACTTCCAACAAGGCCACGCCTACTCCAACAAGGCTATACCTCCTATTAGTGCCACTCCCTGTGGCCAACCACATGAATCTCTGGGGGGCACCTATTGAAACCACCACGTTTACCATTTAAAACTGTTGAATACAGTCTGTGAACAATTATTTCTAGAAGCCCTCCAGGAAGCTGTTTAGCTCAGCTTGGATTTGTACAAAACACGCCTTGGACTCTATAGCTAACAAGTGACTGGAGAGCAGACCTGTATAGTGATTGAATAGTAGTCAGACGGAGGCTCACTTGATAATGCTTCAGGGACCCACAGTGTTGTTTTGAGATCCCTCAGCTTTTCCTTGATAAATTAGTTACACTACTTATAATATGCCAATAGTCTAATTATAAGAGCATTTATCTCCTGTGTGTGGGAGGTGTGTGCGCTGAAGTAGGGAACTGTAACAGTCCTCCGTGTTGCTGCTAACTCCTCGTGCAACCTTGAACAGTCACCTCCCTTCCGTATGCCAAATTGCCTTGTCTACAAAAAGACAAAAGGGATGAGTCTTTATCACAATGACCGTGGGGATCAATTTGGGGAAAATATACAGAAAATTGCAAACTCTACGGCACGGTGTCGTTTCCATCCTAATTTGTTAAGCTGCTGATGGATGATGTCACAGAAAGTTACCATTAACATCCTGCAACATCAGACTCTAGAAAAACCAGCCTGAGCTTTATCTGATTACAGTTGTACTGGCAATGCTTACTGCTTGACCAGCAAAATTAGGAAGGATCCCATGACCATACCATTACTTTCGTTGTCATCCCTTCTCTGTTGATGGAAAGGACAGAGGACTCAGCCAACTTGTCCTGTCAGGATCAGAGCTGGGTTTGCAACCCACCCAGTTTGACTCTAACAACCATAATTTAAGCAATATACTTCTCTGAATAAATAGGGACACCCAAACCTCACAGTTTCTTTGAAGTTCTGTGGGCCCCAAATATAAATGAACAACAGCTCACAATTACTCTTTTTCAGAATTCAAAATTCAGCCATACATCTTTCTGATACTGCCACTCTACTCCAGAAAACACAAATGCAGTTCCAGAATAAAACTTTTTATTTCCTGCCTCCACTCTGTCTCTTTCCATCATGAACACCCATGAACATCTAAATTTGGAAGTATTAAGGCTTGAGTCCAGTGTGCTCCACTCTCCTTCAGTCCAGAGGCTTGTCTCTGTCTTCCAGCTCCAGGTAACTTCTTTCAAAGAACTGCATATATGTTGTCACCCAGAGCTGGTAACTCAGGACTCTCACCTTAAGGGAACTCACTGCTAAAAGAGACCACATGGAGCGACTCTAAAGAGCTGTTCATAGAACCATCCTAAACAGTTTTGTCCAGCTAACAAACCTTCTTTAGCACTTTAACTGACTACTTCTTGCTCCCCCAACATCTCTCCCTCTCTCCTTTCCTCCCTCTCTCCATTTCTTCAGGAAATGAAACCTTATCAGGTAGACACCTAGACTATCAGAGCAAGCCCAGGTGTGCTGGGGGACCCTTGTGGCTTGGGAAAATCCTACGGGCATCAGTGATCCTATACATCACTGAAATAATAACTCCCATTCTGTAAATTCTGTACTCTGTGAGATTTATTGTTAAATCATCTTTGTGGGATTAGGACTGATTTCAACAACAACAACAACAAAAAAACAGCACCCATCTTCTCTTCCCCATGAAGACATTACAGCAAAGTTACCTACAGAGGGAAAAGTGGCCAGTGTTTCTCTCTGCAGCTGGCATTGCAGTGACACAGCTGAGAACTTAACCTTGCTGCGCCATTCTCCCTCCTTCCTGTCTTGTCAAATGATCTCATCATTAGCCTGAAAAGAATTTTCACTTTAAGAAGAGACCTTTCTGGTTGGAAGCTACAGTGTTAAAAGTCCCTTAAGGTTTCAGTTTGAAAAGTCAGGCTGGACTTTAGATTGACTTTCTAGGGAAGGAAACTTAAACCTTGTTCATTTGGGAGAACAAAGAAGAAGATTTGGGAATCCCAAGGCTTCAATTGCCAGCTGTTTCACATTTTTTTTACTCATTTTTTTCCTTCTCCCCAGAAAGATTAAGATGAGTGAAATAATTCCTTTCTCTTTAGTTATCATTGAAACGTTCACGTTTTCCATTACTGTCAATTTTTTGAAACTTGTCTCATTAGCATTTTTAGAACAGTTTATAAAAGGAGAGAGAGAAAGAAAGCTTTCACCAAGAAAGAAAGAAAAAAAATGTGCCTGATCTCTAAATGCAAGAGAGTCCTCATGCAAGAGAATCCTCAAGGGATGTCACTGACATCAATTTGTCCCCTCCCTTCTTCACTTCTGCTTTCTCAGTTCTTTCTTGATATTGTGGAGACTGGGAACCAAACCCGAGGCACTTTGGCTGAAAAGATAGAAAAAAATAAATGGTCTAGCTTATAAAGCAACCCATCAATAGGCTATGAGAAGCAACTGTGTGGGTTCCGACGGCGTTCAAAGAGCTTTGAGAATGAAGAAAGCAACACCCAAGCATCATGGTCTTCAAGTCTGTAAGGGTGATAAGGAGAGAACTGGGTTAGAGAGCAAAGGTGCCTCCTTATGGCAGCATGCCCACTAAGTAAGACTACCCAAGGAGAAGGAGCTAATGGACTCCTTATTTATTATAATCTGAAGTAGTTTCCACCACTGAGCATCATTTTTTTTTCCAGGAATGGAAAATCCAAAATCCAGAGCAGGCTCCCCTTTCACAGCATTTCCCATAGTCACCTTGGCTGACAGAGTGAACTTCTGGTGAAAGCTGGATATTGTGTGTCATTCACTGTGGGTCTCAGAGCTGGGATCAATCACAGGCAGGCACACGTCCTTGCAAACCAAAAAGCAGGGTTGGCCCAATCTGCCAATCTTGCCTTAACTCTTCAATCTCCATCACCTGCACCATATTTTGCCGTCAGTCCTATTGTGTGTGCCACAGCAGTTTATAGAAGGTCATAATTTCTGTTGGCAGTTTCTACCTACTAGGATAAAGGGTAAAACCTGACCTAGTCGCTACCCATAATCTGCGAAGAGCAGTTTGCTAGGGAAGCAGTGCTTACTGTGTGTGGCAAATGCCCCTTGGGCCCATAGTCTTAGGCCTTAGTCATTTCACAAAGCCCTTACTGATGAATGTGCTTAAGCTTTTTCCATTAATTAATGTGTTTTCTTGTTGTTGTTTTTGTTTTAAATTCCCCGTGTGATTGTGATTTAGCTTGCTGTATAAAGGCATTGTTTTGTTGAACAGTATAGAACATTCATCTGTCACTCATCCTGTGCTTTTAAAGCTTCCTGTCCTTCATTAATTCAGAAAATAACCATTCAACTCCTTCGGTGCTTCAGACATGGCTCTCCAGACCTGGGGTGTTATTCATTCATAAACTTACGCAAGTGTCTGCCTCTACAGAGTTTCCAGGCAAGGACAAGCTTAAGATTTATTATTAAATTATTATTAAATTTATTATTAAAATTATTATTGCCCTCTGAATCAAACATCACAGGGGACATGAGACCTGGAGGGAAAGCAGGGAGATGGCCCAGAAGGAAGGCTTGACCTCATGGTGTGATCAGTGGTGGTCTGTAATGGTGCCATATGCAGGAGAAGGCACCAACTCTGCAACCATCTGTAGCCAGAATGACCACAGCAGTGGGATGTTTAGAGGAATCTTGGCTATAAGGCAATGTGCAGGGTGAGGGTGGGAGAGATGAGTGAGAGAATTAGCAGATACCCTGGTCACGTTGGTTGGCTTTTCCTGAGACCTTGACTTTTTATCTGAAGTACAAGAAAAATCCTTGGAGGATTTTAATGTGGGAGTAAAAAGCTCTAATTTAATACTTTCAAAAGACCTTTCTGAGTCCAACAGTGAACCTAAACTCTGGAGAACAGAGGTAAAACTAGGAACTTGTATTTTTCTGACAATTAAGATAAAATGCATTTTTGTAAAATAAATGCCGAGGTAGAGGGCACAGGGTTGTAACTATATATTCTGTCTTCAAATGCTTCCTTTAGGTTTCATAGAAGCAGATAGTTTCACTGTCACCCCTTCAGCTTGCCAGCCTTTGAAGCTGAATCAGTTTTCATCAGAAATATTTTAGGTGTGGTGTCATTGCTTTTGAGGAAAAAAATTTGAGAACTTATGACCTTAGGCCTTTTTCTTAATGTGAAAGTAGTATAAGTATGAAATACAAGTTTTCCAAATGCCTAAAAGGATAATAATTTAAGAATTGATTATCACAGAAGGCCTCTGAAAGACTCTACCCAGCAGGGTATCAAAATGTATGCTGAGACCCATAGCCAGCAGGGCAGGGTGTAGAGAATCTTATGAAAGAAGGAGGAGATAGAAAAACCTAGAGAGGACAGGAGTGCCACAAAGAGAGCAACAGAATCAAAAAATTTGGCCACAGGGTTCTTTTGTGAGACTGATACTCCAACCAAGGACCATGCATGGAGATAATCTCCAACCCCCAAACAGATGTAGTCCATGGCAGCTCAGTGTCCAAGAAGGTTCCCCAGCAATACAAACAGGGACTGTCTCTGACATGAACTCATGGGCTGGCTCTTTGTCCACCTCCCCCTGAGTGGGGAGTAGCCTTACCAGGCCACAAAGGAAGACAATGATGCCAGTCCTGATGACACCTGATAGATTAGGGTCATATGGAAGGGGAGGAGGACCTCCCCTATCATTGGACTAGGGGAGGGGCATAGGAGAAGAAGACGGAGGGAGGGTAGGATGGGGAGGGACTGAAGACAGGGGCTATAGATGGGATACAAAGTGAATAAACTGTAATTAATAAAAATAAAATAAAAATTAAAAAAAGAATTGATGACACTTTTAAAAGAAAGAAGGAGGACCCTGGGTAGGATGCTCAATCCTCATTCAGAAAGGCAAATGGGATGGACATCAGAAGAGGTAGAAAACAGGGAATAGGACAGGAGCCTACTATAGAGGGACTCTGAAAGACTCTACCCTGCAGGGTATCAAAACAGAGGCTGAGACTCATAGCCAAACTTTGGACAGAGTGCAGGGAATCTTATGAAAAGAAGGGGGAGATAGAAAGATCTAGAGGGGACAGGAGCTCCACAAGGAGAGAAAAAAAAATCTGGGCACAGGGGTTCTTTCTGAGACTGATACTCCAACCAAGGACCATGTATGGAGATAACTTAGTACCCTGCAAAGATGTAGCCCCTGGCAGCTTAGTGTCCAAGTAGGTTCCCTAGTAATGGGAACATGTCATGTCATATCTCTGACATGAATTCAGGGGCCTGCTCTTTGATCACCTCCCCCTGAGGGAGATGCAGCTTTACCAGGCCACAGAAGAAGACAATGCAGCCACTCCTGATGAGACCTGATAGATTAGGATCAGAGGGAAGGGGAGGAGGACCTCCCCTATCAGTGGACTTGGGGAGGGGCATGGGAGAAGATAAGGGAGGGAGGATGGAATTGGGAGGAGTCTAGGTAGGAGGCTACAGCTCAGATACAAAGTGAATAAACTGTAATTAATAAAACAATAAAAAAATTTTAAAAATAAAAAAGAAAGTATCTTAAATTGTTCTCAGCATAGTTTCCTATGGACAGGATCCTCCAATAAGTTTGACTGTGGCCATGCTTCTGTACATAGGTAAGTGACGGGAATCTTGAGAGACCCCTCTCATTTACAAAGGAAGAAACATTTCCAGATAACACAGCTACCAAGTGCCACACGTGAGATTTTGCTTTATTGAGCTAATCCTCTTTCCATGGCTCTAAGTGGGGTATTCTATGGGCTTTCCTATAGGAAACATGTTAGAATCTATATTGCCATCTTCCACGTTGTATACTTCCCTAGAAAATATTTCATCCTCTTCAAGATTTAAATAAAAAGTATGACAAAGTGATGAAGAGGAAGAGGAAATGGAAATTAGCCGATATGAACCACTTTGGAAATCCACTTGACCCTCTTAATGCATTTAGCTACAGCACAACTGTCCGAGCCACATGAGGAGTCCTATCACCCAGAGGCCAACTGCCACCTGAAGACGGTCCGAGTCTGTGCTTTCTGATGCTGCAGTTTGTTATTGGGCCCTATCACGTTCCCAAGGTTGGATGTGAAGCAATAACCTTCGTCCTGAACTGTGATACAATGTAACAGTCAAGACCCAGCCATAGAGGAGCTTAAGGAGCAACAGGCTATCAGCAAATAAAACAAGATTCTACTAATGATCAAACTCCATATTTTTCCTCTTGAGATGCAGATCTTCTGGATAGTAGCGTTTGACTTTTAAAAGGAGAATAACTGGTAAATTAATATCAATTAGTGTTCCAGTTACTATTGAGTTGTTCCTTCTCTTGAGTTAAAGCACTCATTGTATAGAATAATGGGATTATTTGGGCCATATATATATATATATATGTGTGTGTGTGTGTGTGTGTATATCCATAATGTATTTTGATAATGCTTTTGTATAAACATTGGTTTTTATTTTAATTTTTGAAATTTCATTTTATGTGTTCATGATATCAGGTAAGTAAGGATATTTCACACATGCATATATCATAGATTAAACACATTTCACTCTTAGTTTTCTGTCCTCTTCCTATTAGGTCTTCTGCTCCTCTGCACATTTCCAACTCTGATGTCATATACACATACATGATGTTATATATCGTATAAAATTCAGGAATGGCATAGAATAACCATCTGCTTTTCATCTTTCTAAGGCATGAATTAATTCACCTAACCACCTAACGGTGCATTCATTTTCCTGAAAATTTATCAACTTTTTTTTTGTCCACCTCAATGTGGAATAAATACTGTTCTGGAAAACAATAAACAATTTAATTTTTCTCTAAAGCATTTCAGTTGCTCCTGAAGGACTTTCTTCTCTGTCTCCAGAGCATCTGCCACTTTAGGAGCACTGTAAATGCTGCCTCCCTCTCTCAAATGAAGGCCTGATGCAAGCTGCATCTCCAGGGCCCACCTTCACTCAACCCTCCACTTCCAACGTGCCTCATTAAAATTTCAAGTTAATTTGTCAGAATATCACAAAGAAACCACTTCAGGTGTTCTGGGAACAAGAACAATTTAAACAGTGAATGGTGATGATTTCAAAGAGTGGTGCTAGGCATCATGGCAGCTCTCTTGGTACCTGCTGCAAACTCCTGTATCATTCTTCAAACTGACTCTCCCACTGCAAAAGGGCACAAAGAAAGCAAACCCAGGCAGGCAGCTGCTAATTTGAAACCAATCACGTTAGGGAAACCAAGAATCCAGAGCTTCAGGCAGGAGCTCTCTCAGAGGTCTTCATCAGAACCCCTCCCATCAAGACTGGGGTTTGGGTTGCTTTCCAAGATGCCAGTCATGTGGGAGATGGGGCAAAGATGGGCACTTAACCCATTTGAGTCTTAAGTAGACAGTGTTGAGGTGATGTAGGTGGGCCAGGCTGTTGGGAAGCTGAAACTACACGTGCTAATGGAGCAAACAGGACAGCAGCAACCTTGTTCTGTATCCCCCCTGTGGTTTCCTCCCTCCTCCCATCCCAATTCTTCCCTTCTTCCACCCTCTCCATGCGTGCCCCTCCCCAAGTCCACTGAGAGGGGAGGTCTTCTTTTCCTTCCTTCTGATCCTAGTCAATTAGGTCTCATCAGGAGTGGTTGCATTGTCTTCTTCTGTGGCCTGGCAATGCTGCTTCCCCCTCAGGGGGAGGTAATTAAAGAGCAGGCCAATCAGTTCATGTTAGAGACAGTCCCTGTTCCTATTACAATGGAACCCATTGGGATACTGAACTGCCATGGGCTACATCTGTGCAGGGGTCTTAGGTTATCTCCATGCATAGACCTTGGTTGGAGTATCAGTCTCAGGAAAGACCGCTGTGCTCAGATTTTTTGGTTCTGTTGCTCTCCTTGTGGAGTTCCTGTCCTCTCCAGATCTTGCTGTTTCCCCCTTCTTTCATAAGATTCCCTGCACTCTGCCCAAAAGTTGCCCATAAGTCTCAGCATCTACATTGATAGTCTGCAGGGCAGAGCTTTTCAGAGGTCCTCTGTGTCAGGCTCCTTTCTTGCTCTCTCTTTTCTCCTTCTTCTGATGTCCAGTCTCTTTGCCTTTCTGGATAGGAATTTAACATTTTAGCAAGAGTCCTTCCTCTTGATTAATTTCTTTAGGTGTACAGATTTTAGTAGGTTTATCCTATATTACATGTCTATATGACTGAGTATATACCATGTGCATTTTCTGCTTCTCGGATAGCTCACTCAGGATGATCTTTTTCAGATCCTACCATTCACCTGCAAATTTCATGATTTCCTTGTTTTTTATTACTGAGTAATATTCCATTGTGTAGATATAACACAATTTATGCTTCCATTCCTCCACTGAGGGGCATCTGGGCTGTTTCCAGCTTCTGGCTATTAAAAATAAGGCTGCTACAAACATGGTTGAACAAATGTCCTTATTGTGTACTTGAAAATCCCTTGGATATATGCCTAGGAGTGGTATAGCTGGATTTTGAGGAAGCGCTATTCCTAGTTGTCTGAGAAAGCACCAGATTGCTTTCCAGAGTGGTTGTACAAGTTTACATTCCCACCAGCAGTGGAGGAGGGTTCCCCTTTCTTTACAACCTCTCCAGCATGTGTTGCCTCTTGAGTTTTTGATCTTGGCCATTCTGATGGGTGCAAGGCTGCTCACTCTCTCCGTATCTCTTCAACATTGTTCTTGAAGTCCTTGCTAGAGCAATAAGACAATTGAAGGAGATCAAGGGGATACAAATTGGAAAGGATGAAGTCAAAGTATCACAGATGATATGATAGTATACCTGAGTGATCCCAAAAATTCTACCAGGGAACTCCTACAGCTGATTAACATCTACAGCAAAGTGGCTGGATACAAAATTAATTCAAAAAAATCAGTAGCCCTCCTGTATACAAAACACAAAAGGGCTGAGAAAGAAATTAGGGAAACAACACCCTTCACAATAGCCACAGAGGACATAAAGTACCTTGGTGTGAATCCAACCAAGCAAGTCAAAGACTTGTATGAAAAAAATTTCCAGTCTCTGAAGGAAGAATTAGAAGAATATATCAGAAGATGGAAAGATCTCCCATGTTCATAGCTATTCTAAAACAACAAAACAACAACAACAACAAAAAACAATCAGGGTAGGGATTGATTGCTAGGTTTCTATACTCTGAGACTAGCATCTATGCACAGTGTTTTTATTTTACAGATAACAGCAAAAACACCCCCCCACACACACACACACCCAGTGGTACAAAAGAGCTTTTGAAAATGAGGGTTTCCCTTTTCTGTTAATGTGAAGAATTAAGAACTAAAGCAATTAATACATTGATTTGTTCCCAGGATGAATAAACTAAAGGAAATTACCCAGGATTGATGTGGGGGTGCTGGGCAGCATGCCATGCCCCCGAAGATATTGTCAGTGTAAGGTGTATCCCACAAATGGAAAGATTCCCTAAAATGATGGTGTGGGGTGGAGGGTTAGTCAGGGAGAGAAGAGGGACAGAGAAACTGTCAAGAACCAGCGACTGCACAACTGTCAAGTTGACACTCAGTAGATAAACCTCCCTCTGTTTGCTGCTGTGTTGGTTTCAGTTCTGTTGCTGTGATCAAACACCCTAAAGGGCTAGAGAATTGGCTCAGTGGTTAAGAGCACTGGATTATTTTCCAGAAGACCCATGTTTAATGCCAAGCACCTATATGACAGCTCTCACTGTAACTCCAGTACGAGGGGATCCAGCAACCTTTTTCTGGTCATCATGTCATGGACACCAGGCATACATGGTACAGAGACACATGCAGTCAACACACCCATACAAATAAATAATTAAAACTACTTTTTAAAGAACAACCTGAACACAAACAACTTAAGGGAAACGGGGCTCATTTTGGCTGACAGTGAGAGGTACAGTTCATCACAGTAGGGAGATAAAGACAGCAGGCACTCAAAGCATCTGGTTACCCCGGACCATATCATTTCCACAAAGCAGAAAGCAAAGACTCATGAATGCAAACTTCTGCTCAGCTCCTGTCCTTCCTCCATTTCTCTCCAGTCCAGGATCTCCCGTCCAGGAATGGTCCTGCTCACAACCAAGGTGGTTCTTGGTTTTTCTTCAAGGTTATACCTCAGGATGTCAACTCTGTCCTAGTGTGTGGCCTTGTGCCGATGTGTATACTGGCAGCACAAATCGGACTTGGTGAATTCTTAAGGAAAAAAGAACTTACAATGGGGAGGGTAGGATGAATGAGAGCTAGGTAATGAGGAGTGAGGGAGAACGGTGGCGTGTGAACATGACAAAAATAAAACATTTCAAAAATATGTGTCTTCCTACATCACATAACATAACCAAGTATCTCCTACAGGCATGCCCAAAGGCCCATGTACCAGATGATTCTATAATCTGTCAAACTGAAAATGCAACCCTCAGGGCTTCCAACACTGTAATTATATGTATAAGCACGCCTACTTAGAAAACAGAATTTTTGAAACTTTACCATTTTATCAAAATTAACTTTTAAGATACTCAGAGTTCTTTTTCATTTAAAGACATCTCCACTTTCAAACTGAAAAAAAAAAAGTTGACAGTAACACCAGTATTGAGTAAACAAAGCATTGCTGTTCTCATTGATGACGTGTAAGTTAATGTGATCCTTTTAACTTAACAAGTGTGAGGAATGTCTATAAAATATTTTAAACTTTCATCATATTTTTATCTATTTATAGTGTGTAGATGTGCGTGTGGTGGGGTGGCATGCCATGGAAAACGTGATCAGAGGTCAGAAAACAACATTCAAAGTTGCTCCTCTCCTTCCAGGATCCAGGGGATCAAGCTCAGGTGGATAATCTAGACATAAGTGGTGTTTGCTCAGCTGTCTTGGCAGCCCAGTCAAAAGCTTTAAATAAAATAATAGACCAGTCGGGGTGGTAACTTCCAGTACCTGACCCTGAAGGAATGGGTGGGTAGTTTTTAATTATTTTATTTTATTTTTCTTATTAGTTACATTTTATTAACTCTGTATCCCAGCTGTATCCCACTCCCTATTTCCCTCCCCAATTCCACCCTCCTTCCCTCACCTTCTCCCTGCCTCTTTCCAAGTCCACTGATAGGGAAGGACCTCCTCCCCTTTCATTTGACCCTGTTTTATCAGGTAGCTTCAGGACTGGCTGCAAAGTCCTCCTCTGTGGCCTAACAGGACTGCTCCTCCCTTGGGGGATGGGGAGGTCAAAGAGCCTGTCATTGAGTTCCTGTTAAAAATAATCCTTGTTCCCCTTACTATGGGAAAGCAATTGGTTATTGAGCTACCACGGCTACATCTGAGCAGAGGTTCTGGGTTATATCCATTCATGGTCTTTGGTTGAGTGTCAGTCTCAGAAAAGACCCTGTGCCCAGATATATTTAGTCCTTGTGGAGCTCCTATCCTTTCCACATCATTCTAACTCCCCTTCTTTCATATGATTCCCTGTACTCTGCCGAAGGTTTGGTCATGAGTCTTAGTATCTGCTTTGAAACACTGCTAGGTAGAGTCTTTCAGATGCCGTCTGCGGTAGACTCTTGTCATACTTCCAAAGGACATCCGATTTGTGCTTCCTCAAGACCCAGCTATACCACTGCTAGGTATATACCCAAAATTTGCTCAAGTACACAATAAGGACATTTGCTCAACCATGTTTGTAGCAGCTTTATTTGTAATAGCCATAACTTGGGTGGGTATTTTCATTTGCTACTGCAATAATCCTTGCAGGTATTAAACAGAGCTCTTTTGACATAATGGGAAGTGAATCTAAGAGCTGGCTCCTGATTTGACCTCTGACTCTGACAAGGTATGGGCTTTCTTAGCTCTTCTCATAATCACCCTGCTGAAAGGAATGAAGTAGCTAAACATTTGACTTTCTTTCTAATCGTTCAGATACCAAAACAGAGTCAGCTGGCCAGCATTGCTTTCCACTGGCATCTGTCAAATCCTGGTGACCTTGAGATTCTGATTTGACAGCTGCCTAAGGCCGTCCCCCTGGGGAGAGAGAAAATAAAACACAAATCCACCTGAGAAAAATACAATGGAAACCCACACATTAAAGTAGAGGCCCAAAGGTGCACACTATCATCAGAGTACAAAGGTAAGAGGAGACCCCCACTGTGCTCTGATGGGGAACAACAAGAGGCTGATAAACAGATTTTCCTTGAGAATGTGTAACCAAATATTCAAAAATATTTATGGTTAGAAAAACCTCAAGCCGAGAAACCTAAGTTATTTGAGATATAGGTTCGAAATGTCCTAGCCAATATCAGAAGCAAAGGCTACTCCCCTCTGGAGACTCTCAACGCCAAACTTGTCCTTACACAATTCCTCCAAATAAAGTTCTAGGAAATACACACCTGGAGTCAAATATCACAACACTCCATGAGAAACTGCCAACCAGAAACTAGAAACAGAAAGCATCAGAATCCCTCTTTCCAAAAGGAGCGGGGTTGGGGTGTGGAGAGAGACTATAAAAAAATAAGAAATAATGGACAACTCCTCTAAAAAAGGAGGAAGTTTGGAATCAAGAATGGGAGACAAAGAATTCTAAGAATCACGCAAATAGCTGTGAAAGGCCTAGTTGTCTCAGAGGGTAAAAGTGGTTGCCAACGATACTGACCATCAGGGTTTCATCATCAGAACCTAGAGAGAGAGAAAGAGAGAGGAGAGAGTAGATTTCTGCAAGTTGTTCTCTGACCCAACAAATACACACACACACACACACACACACATGCACACACATCAGAGAGAGGGAGGGGAGGTAAATTTTAAAAGTGTAAAAGTAAAGTGACATTACTAGAAATAAAAATATATTTGCTGAAATAAAACAGAAACAATGGGCCAATTCATTGATCAGGTACAAATGATTTAAAAAAAAATTTGTGAGTCTCAGCATCTGCTCTGATACACTGCTAGGTAAAGTCTTTCAGAGGCCCTCTATAGTAGGTCCGGTTACTTGTTTTCTCCTACTTCCAGTGTCCATTGCGTTTGTCTTTCTAAGTGAGGATTGATCATCTTACCCCGGGTCCTCTTCTTGGTGAGCTTCTTTAGGTGTGCAGATTTTAGTATGTTTATCCTATCTTATAGGTCTGGTATCCACTTATAAGTGAGTATATACCATGTGTCTTTCTGCTTCTGGGATAACTCACTCAGGATGATCTTTTCTAGATCCACCATTTGCCTGCAGATTTCATGATTTCCTTGTTTTTAATTGCTAAGTAGTATCCCATTGTGTAAATGTACCACAATTTCTGTATTCATTCCTCCGCTGAGGGACATCTTCAAAGCAGATGCAGTGATGCATAACCAAACCTTGGGCAGAGTGCAGGGAATCATATGAAAGAAGGGGGAGTTAGTAAGACATGGAGAGAACAGGAGCTCCACAAGGATCAAATATATCTGGGCACAGGGGTCTTTTCTGAGACTATTTCTCCAACCAAGGACCATGTACGGATATAACCTAGAACCCCTGCTCAGACGTAGCCCATGGCAGCTCAGTATCCAAGTGGGTTCCTTAGTAAGGGGAACAGGGACTGTCTCTGACATAAACTCAGTGGCTGGCTCTTTGACACCTCCCCAACTCCCGAGAGAGGAGCAGCCTTGCTAGGCCATAGAGGAAGACATTGAGCCAGTCCTGAAGAGACCTGATAAGCGAGGGTCAGATGGAAGGAGAGGAGAACCTCCCCTATCAGTGAACTTAAAGAGGGACAGGGAGGAGATGAGGGAGGAAAGGTAGGATTGGGAGAGAATGAGGGAGGGGGCTACAGCTAGGATACAAAGTAAATAAACTGTAATTAATATTAAAAAATAAAAATTTAATTAAAAAATTTTGTCAGTGCAATGAATTTAGATCTGGATAAGTTATTTAGAATAAAAGACAATGCTTGCAGTACAAAATCTGAGGAAAGATTAACAAATACTGACGACAGAGTGAAATGTGCTGATATATGCCAAGCTGAAGTTTCAGAAGAAACAAAGAAGATGTTGAGGGAGGAATAGTTTTGGAAATGATTAAAAGTCTGCAGAAAGTTGAGACACACAGGGTTTGATGAGTCCAAATAATCCCAACAGTGTAAAGAAAGAAATCTCACTCAGGTTTAAGTCTTGATGAAGACCTCTTCAAGGCAGCTATGCAATGTTTCAAATTGATGATTTATGGGTATTTTTATTATGGTTCTGAGTGAATGATACGTGTTTGGGGTGAGGATACGATGGTGCACTGTGGCGGTCAGAGCAGCTTCATGGAGTCACCTTCATGTAGGTACCGAGGATTGAACTCAGGCTGTCACGCTTGGGCAACAACGGCCTTTCCCCACTGAATCATCTCCTTTTTCCCTAATTAAAAAAAAAAAAATACTCTATCGTTCTTTCAAATGTTTTCCACTTAGAAATACTCCGTTTGGGCATGCTGTATGAGTGTGGGTGCCGTTAATAATTCAGTGGATTTTTCTGATGGTGAATGAGCTTCTTGCTCGAGGCCAAGCTGCCACTTCTCCAAGGCGCCGCTGCTAGATCAATACGTCACACTGGAGGAGAACATACTGCAAGGGAGGAACGCGCAGCATAGCTAAAAGGTGAGACGTCCTTTGTCAGTCGCCTGCATCATTAATGCGGAAGTGCACCTGTGATTTCCGCGTGACCCCTTGCCCTGCCGGAAGTACCCTCCTTTCTTTCACTCTCCTGACATCTGATGGGAGCAGAGCCAAGGGTTCAATTTCTGTTCAGCCTCCGGAAGAACCTGAAGCGTGTCCAGCCAGCAGCCCTTTGCCGGGATGCCGCAGTGGACCCATCCGTGTCTTTGTCTATTCGAGATTACTCTACTCTCTGCCTTTTGTGTTACGTGTCTTAACGACCCGAAATGTGGCCTTGCCAGACTGTTATGCGTGGGCTAGTTACCTTCAAAATTAGGGAGAGGGGAGGGAAAATAAAACTTTGTCTAGCCTTCCTAATTACCAAGTCTCTTCATGACACGGAATGTGCCTCTAAAAGCTCAGACTTACACTGACTTCACGCCTCGGTCACTGCAGAGGGCAAAGCATGCATGAATCAAAGGAGACTACCGGGCTGCCCTGGGCTCAGGTGTGAAAATCACACGGGTGTTCCTTTTTCACAACTTCTACTCCTCTCTAAAGCATCTTTATCAAGAGCAGAGGAATTTAACAGGTAGGGGAAGAGATGGGAGGTATTGTTCAGCGAGAAGATAAAACTGTCATTTGCAGCCTCAGTGTCAAGGCATGTGTGTTTGCATCATAAACGTGTGGAGCCTTTGTCATCTACTGTCTCCGTTAGTGTGTAAACCATCCTGGAAGCAGTTGCCATGTGTTCTTTCTTCATAGGCAAGACAAATATTTCTTGCAAAGAAGCGCAAAACTGTTTTGAATGAAAGTAATTTTAGTGCTGGAATATTCTGGTTCTTTATAATTTGGATTCTCTTAGTTAGCACATATGAATTTGCCATTGGTGGATTTATGCAAATCCTTTTATGGCAAGGGGACTTATGATAACATCAATCCATTACAACTAAGTAGGCCAGCCTGTGAAAATAGTTCCAAGTAGAAAACAGGACTTCCTCATGTCCCTCCCCGACTCCCCACTTTCCCATCCTCTACCTGCTCTTCTTTCCTTCATGCTTACTTGGGGAGAGGGGGTGTTGATGTGTTGTTCAAGGGTGCTCCTGATGGCCGCTATTGCTCTGTTGTTTGAGAAATGAGTTTGCATTCACACATTCCACTTAAAAATGTTTAATTTTTAATCACATCTTTTTCAGTCTTTGACTCTCCACTAGCTTTTTACTTAATTATGCCTTCTTGCATCTAGTCGGGCAGATGCTGCCTAGATTCCCAAAGCCTATGTGGCAGGTAACTGAGAGTGGTCCCTCTACTCTAAGAATATTAGAATCAAGTAGGCCAGGCTGAATACATGAGACTTCAATTTACTCTCTCCTGTACTTAGTTCCTTGAATCCTGTGTGTGTGCATGTGTGTGCTTTCTTTGTGTACTTTCCAGCTCCCTTTCTAGGAATGTATGAACACTTCATTCTATTTCTTACAGCACTTGAAACACTATCTTAAAAATACAGCATCTAAAAAGTAAGATGTTTGCAAAGAGGATAAGGCAATTCATTTGTTCTATGTTTTGAGCCATTTTAATATTGCTTTATCTAACACACTCCGGCCTCAGAGTGTGATGGCTTTTAGAAAATCTCAGCTATGATGTGTTTGTAGGCATGGTTCTGCCTTTCAGCATTCTCTAAGACATTGTGCCTGGGACTGTGTGGACACTGATGAACCCCTGGCTTACACAGGCTCCCTGTTGCTGGTTACCTCCCTGAACATAATTAGTAGTCCATGTGACCCACAAATAAGCCTTTTTAATGAAGTATATCCTCATACTTTTCTCCCAGGACTCCCTTGCTATTTTTGTTTTCATTCCCATAGCTCAGAATGGTGTTCTTTTTAAATTTTTTTCCTATGGGAAGCATGAGCTCCTCCTACCTTGTAGCCCAATATCCCAGAGTTACACTTGACCGATCAATTCAATGTCACATATGAAAATACAGATTACATGCATTTCCTCCTGGAGATAATCTATTACACCAATAGCAAAGAATACATCCAGACTCCTGTTAATCTTAGGAGTCACTTTTCTATCAGAGGACACTCTGGCTCTCTCTTTGGCCTAAGACTTAGGGAATTGAGTTGGCTCTGACTGAGCTTTCAGAAAACAGTTAACTTTCCTCATTTACATTACTCAAATATATCCTGCCTGTCGTTTCCATCACGTTAATTAAAGGCTCTCATTTTGTTTCTTGACTTGAGTAAAAATGGTACTATTGACTTAGATTTGTAGAAAATTCTTCTCAAGTGCTCAAATCTAAATCTTCATGGAAGGGAATGTTTCTGATAATTGTTAGTGCCATTTTGACAGATGTTCAATACGTAATAATGATCTACTGTTCTGACTAATGCAGGGAAATCAACACAGCTTCAGACAGAATCCAAAAGCCAGTTTGGGAACACTGCCAATACCTATTCCAAGAGATTTTAACAATATAAATCTTCAAACGAAATAAAAATGGGTGTGTGTGAATCATCAGGCTATTTCCAATAACCAAGCAAGCATAACACCACACAGCAAGAATACTAAGCAAAAAGCAAAACAAAAATATGGCCAGTATAATGTTCCCCAAGTCCAATATTTACCAGTTTGTTTACCATCTGAGCTATTTCCTTTCATCAAACATGCACATGGCTCTTTTACTCTCAGGAGACATTATCGCCATGACAACTTTATCAGACTAAACACTGAAATGCGGCATTTGGAGTGATCTCAATTTGGACAAGGATTAGAATACTATTTATAATGCTATTCTTTAACAGCGCTCTCAGTTTGCCCGACAGAGATGAGAACATTTTTAAATGATGATTACAATCACAATAAAAAATGTAAAAACTTTACAAAGAGAAAAGGAATAAGCCATTAGGCTGAAAAATGGGCAATCAAAGGAGTCATTGCACTCGGCAGCTGGAGAGCAGCAGGTGCTGTGGTGTGACGGGACCTTGCTTCCCATCATGCATGCTCTACAATGATGCAGGCTGACAGCAAAGGGAATTAATGTGTCGGAGCAGGTACTTTCTGCCCATTAGATGATTCCCTGTACGTCCTCACAGACTGCTACCCGTGGCTTTTTGATAAAATGGCTTACGGTACACAACTCCAAAAGTTGTGTGGGGAAACACAGCTGTCAGTGGTGCTGCCTACAATACCTTGGCTTAACAGAATGTGAATGACCAAGCAAATATTTCTTTACCCCACACTGGGATATGAGATTTCAGTCCATGAATAAATTATTCGGCTACAGATGCTGTGAATACATTAAGATGACCAAGGGCCACAGGGTCTCGGGGTGGGGGATGGAAGAAGACACTGATGAAGATAATTCTCAAGGTAACAAATTAGCTCTAAAACAAATGAGATTCTCATAAAGACCATAAGAACATAGTCCTCCCTCTGCTCTAGAAGGAAACATGCCAAATAGTGAATCAAAAGCCTGAATCAGTGGGCCAGCTTACACAGCATTAAATCCAGGATAGCAACCACTTGTACTCCAGGACTTTGTCACCTGTCAGCTGCTTCCTTTTCTAGTGCATCTCATGGCTTCTCTTTTCCTTTTTAGCTTTAATTTTGTTTTCTCTTTCTTCTTTTCTACCATTAAAATCCCCCTCCTCCTCTTCTTTGTCCTAATTTGTCATCCTTCTTATTTTACTTTTCTTCTTTTTCTTCTCCTCCTCCTTTTCCTCCTCCTTCCCCCTTTCCCCCTCTCCCTCTTCTCTTATTTCTTCTCTGCCTCTTCCTTCTCCTTTCCCTCCTCTACCTTCTATGTCAAATTGTTTTGTAAGCCTGTTCTCTATTATTAACCTGTCTGTGTTGACTAACATTTTTTGTCAACTTCACACAATCTAAGGTCAGCTGGAAATTTAAAAAAAAAAAAATCTCAATTAAGAAAATTCCCCCCACTCTGTACTGGCTGTGAATCTGTTCCAAGCTCCTGTGAGGGGGCATCTGCACATTAGAGGCATCTCCTGCCCAGTCTGCCCACTCATGGAGCCCTGCTCTCTGGGAACTCACCGATACCTGATTGACCCCAAAAATTCTACCAGTGAACTCCCACAGCTGATTAAGACCTACAGCAAAGTGGCTGGATACAAAATTAATTCAAAAAAATCAGTAGCCCTCCTGTATACAAAAGACAAAAGGCCTGAGAAAGAAATTAGGGAAACAACACCCTTCACAATAGCCAGAAAGGACATAAAGTACCTTGGTGTGAATCTAACCAAGCAAGTCAAAGACTTGTATGAAAAAAAAATTCCAGTCTCTGAAGAAAGAATTAGAAGGAGATATCAGAAGATGGAAAGATGTCCCATGCTCATGGCTTAGCAGGATTAATACAGTAAAAATGGCCATTTTACCAAAAGCAATCTACAGATTCAATGCAATTCCCATCAAATTACCAACACAATTCTTTACAGACCTTGAAAGAAAAATTCTCACCTTCATATGGAACAACAAGAAACCCAGAATTGTTAAAACAGTTCTCTACAGTGAAAGATCTACAGTAAGTATCTCCATCCCTGATATCAAGCTGTACTATAGAGCAACAATACTAAAAACTGCATGGTACTAGCATAGAAACAGACTGGTGGATCAATGGAATGGAATAGAAGACCCTTACATAAATCCACACACTTATGGACACTTGATTTTTGACAAAGATGCCAAATCCATTCAATGGAAAAAAGACAGCATCTTCAACAAATGGTGCTGGTCTAATTGGATGTCTACATATAGAAAAATGCAAATAGATCCATACTTATTACCCTGCACAAAACTAAAGTCCAAGTGGATCAAAGACCTCAACATAAAATCAGACACACTAAACTGCTTAGAAGAAAAATGTGGAAGACCCTTGAACTCATTGGCACAGGAGACAACTTCCTGAACAGAACACCAACAGCACAGGTTCTAAGAGCAACATTCAATAAATGGGACCTCATAAAACTGAAAAGCTTCTGTAAAGCAAAGGACACTGTCCTCAGAACAAAACGACAGCCTACAGATTGGGAAAGAATCTTCACCAACCCTATATCTGACAAAGGGCTAAAATCCAGTATATATAAAGAACTAAAGAAGTTAAACAGCAAAAAATCAAGTAATCCAATTAAAAAATGGGGTACATAGCTAAACAGAGAATTCTCTGCAGAGGAATATCAAATGGCAGAGAAACACTTAAAGAAATGTTAAACCTTATTAGCCATGAGGGAAATGCAAATCAAAACGACCCTAAGATTTGACCTTACACCCATCAGAAAGGCTTATATCAAAAACTCAAGAGACAACACATGGTGGAGAGGTTGTACAGAAAGGGGAACCCTCCTCCACTGCTGGTGGGAATGTAAACTTGTACAACCCTCTGGAAAGCAATCTGGTTCTTTCTCAGACAGCTAGGAATAATGCTTCCTCAAGATCCATCTATACCACTCCTAGGCATATATCCAAGAGATTCTCTAGTACACAATAAGGACATTTGCTCAACCATGTTTGTAGCAGTCTTATTTGTAGTAGCCAGAAGCTGGAAACAGGCCAGATGCCCCTCAGTGGAGGAATGGATGCACAAATTGTGGTATATCTACATAATGGAATATTACTCAGCAATAAAAAAACAAGGAAATCATGAAATTTGCAGGTAAATGGTGGGATCTGGAAAAGATCATCCTGAGTGAGCTATCCCAGAGGCAGAAAATGTACATGGTATATACTCACTCATATAGACATATAAGAAAGGATAAACCTACTAAAATCTGTACACCTAAAGAAACTAATCAAGAGGGAGGACTCTTGCTAAAATGCTCAATTCCTATCCAGAAAGGCAAAGAGGCTGGACATCAGAAGAAGGAGAAAAGAGGAAACAAGTCAGGAGCCTGACACAGAGGACATCTGAAAAGCTCTGCCCTGCAAACTATCAATGTAGATGCTGAAACTTATGGGCAATCTTTGGGCAGAGACCAGGGAATCTTAGGAAAGAAGTGGGAAGCAGTAAGATCTGGAGAAGACAGGAGAGCAACAGAACCAAAAAATCTGAACACAGGGGTCTTTTCTGAGACTGATATTCCAACCAAGGACTATGCATGGAGATAACCTAAGACCCCTGCACAGATGTAGCAGCATTACCAGGCCACAGAAGAGGACATTGCAGCCACTTCTGATGAGACCTAATTGACTAGGATCAGAAGGAAGGAAAAGAAGTCCTCCCCTATCAGTGGACTTGGGGAGGGGCAGGCATGCAGAGGGTGAAGGAAGGGAGGGAATGGGAGGAGGGAGAGAACCACAGGGGGAATAAAAAGTGAATAAAGTGTAATTAATAAAGAAAAAAATAGAAAATTCCCCCCATCAAATTGGCGTGTAGTCAAGTCTATGGGGTATTGTCTTGATTAATGATTGATGTGGGAGGGTTTCATCCATCATGGGCAGTGCCACCTCTGGTCATGTTGTTCTTTGTTACATAAGAAAGTAGGTTGAGCAAGGCATGGAGAGAAATCCATTAGCAGTGTTCCTCCATGGTCTCTGCTTCAGTTCCTGACTCCAGATTCTTGCCTTGCGTTCCCACTCTGACTTCCATTCATGATAGAATGAGAACTATAAGAGGAAATAAACCCTTTCCAAGTTGCTTGTTGCCCATTGTCTTTATCACAACAACGGAGAACCAAACCAGAACAATGTGAAATCTTAAATTAGCTTCAAATAAAAGGAAAGTTTAAAATTATGTTATTGAAGCTGGAGAAATGGCTCAGCAGTTAATAGCACTGGCTGTTCTGGCAGAAAACATGAATTCAGATCCAGCACGCATCTAGAGGAGCTTACTTACAGCTGTTCCATGTCCAAAGGATCTAATGTCCTCTTTTGACCTTTGTGGCACCTGCACTCAAATGTACCCACTCAAAAATACATAACATAAACACACATAATTTAAAAATAAAAGAATGCTTTTGAAGGCTTGTAAGATTGCTAAGATTTGCTCTTTCCAGATCTTTACATAATTAGTCAGACTGCTGTACTGTTCACTAACTTTGGCTGTGATGAAGAAATGGCTGGCTTGATTTTCTATTTTACACCTAAACTGAAAAAAAAAATTAAGGCTAGCTCTCTCACTCATTATGTGTAATCATTAGGGAATGGGAGGTTAAGCTAAGCTGACATTTGTATTAAAGCCTTGTAAGTCAAGCTCATGTCCACACATGTTAACAGGTTCAGGAGTCAAGCCTAGCTGTCTTCATCTTCTAATCTAGGCATCTTCATCTTCTAATCTAATTTTTGTTCTGTCTCAAAAAATATCTTCATGTTTTTATGCACAGTGCTTTTCAAAAAAGCATTTCTGAATAATTTTTATTTAGTGTATAAAATCTATACTAAAATGTAAAGGAACATAAGAGATGAGAAGAAAAAAGGTAGGTATATCATGGTTACTATTGTATCTTCAGCATTTAGCAAAATACCTGTCACATGGTGGCTCAGGTCATCTTAGAAGCAAGAAGAATTTGAGAGATTGCTCAGTAGATAAAGCATTTGCCATGGAAGTTCAGATCTTCAGTATCCACATAAGAGTCAAGCAGACATGGCAGCCATCAGTAATACCATCTCTAAGGAGACGCAGACAGGTTCCCTCCATCAAGCTGGCTAGTAAGAAAAAGAGAGTCTTAGAGCTCTGGGTTCATTAAGAGAGAGAGCCTGCTTCTGTAAATAAAATGGAGAGCAGTCAAAGAAATTACCAGACATTGACTTCTAGCCTATGAATGCATTCGCGTGCGCGTGTGCGCGCGCGCACAGACACACACACACACATCAGCAGATGCAAAACAAATATATGGGGAAATAAAGATAAAGGAAGGAAGAAGACAAAATATAAAGAGAGAAGAGGACTAAGAAAGATCCAAAATATAGACTATTTTCTATATATATAAATATACATATATGTATATATATACATATATATAAATATACATATATATGTATATATATATACATATGTTCTTTAGAATTATGAAGTTTCAAAAGAAAACAAACAACAATAACCATGACAAGAGGAGATGAGGGAGGGGGCTACAGTAGTGATACAAAGTAAATACATTGTAATAAATTATTATTATTATTATTATTATTATTATTAGGCTAGTTGGTTGATAAAACTGTTAGTGTGGAGTATTGGTAAGCTGAACATTCTCTTGGGCTATCTTTAATACCCCTAATAGCTGTTCCTCACCTGCCTCTGTGTCTGACCTAACTTTCTTTCAATTAGCATGTAAAAGCTCTGGAAGGTATTAATAGATTGTTAGGTTCTGCCGGACCAACGTAGAAGAATGCCATCAAGTAATTTCTAAAACATTTAGCAGAATGCTTCTTGCTTTGCTGCAACACACCTATCTGGTGTTTCCACCAATATGCTGGAAAATGCCTCGATTTAACACTTTTGTGTGTCCCTATAAAAATTCATGTGACCTCAACTGTGTTGCAACATTTTATTCAGAAAAAAATATTCAGCATGACCAGGCTGTGGTCACTTATTTTTTTTTTTTTTTCAGAATGATTGGACACGTTCCTTTTGATGTGAATTGGTTTTTCAATGGTAGAGCATTCTTTAGAAACATCATATTTTCTGTCATGCCTAAAAAATTCTACACTGAATTACAAGAGACAGAGGATTAGTATCTAGAATATACAAAAACTCAAAATCTGAACATCAAGAGAATAACATAATATTGAATAAATGGGATACAAAAACAAATTAGTCCCATAAGATGAAACACAAATGACTGTAACATTTTTTAAATGTTCAACATTTTTAGTTGTCAGGGAAATTCAAATTAAAAATACATTGAGATTTTATCTCACTCCAGTCAGAGTGGCCAACATTAATAAATCAGATGACAGCAGATGTTCATGAGCATGTAAGATAAAAGTAACACTTATTCACTGTTTGTGGGAGTACAAACTTGTACAAGCATGGTGGAAATCAATGTAGAGGTTCCTCAAAAAGCTGAAAGTTGATCTACCATAAGATCTATCTATACCACTGCTGAGAATGTACCTAAAAAAGATATTCCATCTTACCACAGAGATATTTGCTCACCCGTGCTCATGGCTGCTAAAGTCATAACAGGCAGAAACTTGAAACAACTTAAGTGTCCATCATCTGATGAATGGATAATGAAAATATAGTGCATTTAGAAAAAAGAAATTATGAAACTCACAGGTAAATGGATGGATCTAGAAATAATCATCCTGAGTTAGGTAGCCCAGATCCAGAAAGACAAATACTGCATGCACTCTCTTAAGAGAATGTTAGCTTCTAAGCTTTAGATATATGTGTTGCATTCAGAATACCCATAGAGGTTAAGTAGCTAGTAAAGGACAAGGCAGGAGGAAGAGGAAATAGGACATTTTGTCATAAAGGAATAAAGGAGAAACTATTACTAAAGGATTAAATGGAGAGAGTGATGGGATGGCTGAGCACAAGAATGATGTGCTGTTAAGTTGCACCAACCAGAGACTATACATGGATTTGACCTAGGAACCTTACACATATGTAGCCAGTGGGTAGCTTGGCCATCATATAGGTACCCCCAGAATGAGGAGACAGAGCTGTCTCTGACATGGACTCTGTTGCCTGCCTTTCTATCATTTCCACCTGGCGGGGCTGCCTGAGCAGACCCACAGGGGAAGAAGATGAACTCAGTTCTGATTCGACTTGATGTTCTGGTGTGGGTTGGTCGGCGGAGGAACTTCCCTTATCTGAGAAATAGAGGGGTAGAGAGAAGATGGAGGGAGGATGGGCACAGGAGGAGAGGAAGGAGGGAACTACAATCAGAATGTAAAGTGAATAAATAAACAAATAAATAAATAAATAGAAAAGAATGAGAGGAGGGAAAATTAAAACTAAAGGCCTTTTAAAAATCATATAGAAACCTACTATTTTATAAGCCTACTAACACACAGAGACACAAAAATATATATATATATATATAGATAGATAGATATAGATATATAGAGATATATATATATTGGGATTGCCATATAATGAAGGGAGAAAAAGCCCCAACTGGATACTAAATGCTACCAAATATGCTCCCAGCGAAAGCAATGGGTTACACCATTTTGAATCATATAGAATACTAGCTGCACATTTGCTAGCCACTGTGCTTTGGTTATTCTGTAGTACAGAGAGACCCGGTTAGAAACACTTTACATCTTACCAAAAGCCCAAGAGTGTTAAATGATTCACATCTTGCTTAGACAGGAGTCCCCAGAGCTCTTCTCTGTGATTCAGAGACCACCACGCTTTGTGCTTGCTAAATTAACTGCAAGCTACTGTTAACTCTAAGACCTGAGCCCGAGGAGGCTGGTCCCCTGCAACACCCTTCATCTGGGGAAATTTGGTGTACCAGAGCATCTACCCAGCAGAAGCGGGGTCCCTGAGCGCCAGTCCTGCTGAGGAGGCCAGTCAATATTGCCACCTCCTGAAGCCTCCAGAGAAGCTGGCACTCTGGCTTTCTGTCATTTTAGTTTCTGTCAGTTTCAAAGGAGACAAGCTTCGGGGGCTGAAATTGTTGTGCTTATGTGACTGTTCCCATCAGCTGAAATTGACAGTCTGGAAGGGATGAAAGTAACCAATTTGTCAACTTCAGCAGAGAACAGCTTTGCAGGTGGAGCCTCGCTAAGCCTGTGTCTTTCCATCTGATCAGAAAGTTTAATTTTCCTCTTGCTTCAAAAAAAAAAAAAAAAAGTTTTGTGTTCACTTTCAGAAATTATTTTGGACTCTTCTCTAGACACAACAGGAATTGGCCTAACATGGAAACAGATGGTCAGCGCTGTCAAAATGCAACCCCATGTATTGTTCAACAGAACTTTGCTCCACATTGGATTGACTGATCAATTTGCTCAAAATGGGTTTCTGTTGTTGATGTTCTAAAACAGACACAAAATATGGAATCGTTTTCAATCCTGCTGCCGATGAATTTTGATGTGTTCCACAGGTAATCTGCCTAGTTTTGATTAACCCATCATAAGCCCAGTCAAATTACTCTGAAAGTCCCCAGTGTATCTTTCAAAGACCTGACTTTGACAAGCCTTTGATTGATTAAATCAAAATGGTTTGTACAGGATTAAAAGACTTTCCCAGGAAGCATTGGGGTTAGAAGTTCCAAGATCTACAGTGAACTAGTTCTATGAACTCAGTCAATTCCTAGACTCTCCTCCTGTGCGTTAAGGAAGATGGACCATAGCAGCATTTTACAACTACATTCTTTATTAAAGTATTTTCATAATCTACATGTAGCTCTAACAAATGTTTCACATTTAAATTACTGTGGAAGACACTGAGCGTGGTTAATTCAGGCAGTACTTGCCAGAGATTTGGTCATTTTAATATCAGGAAGTGATAAAAATCTTAGTCACAAATATTGGTGTAAGGTAATATTAATGGGGCTAGAGAGACAGCCCAGTGCTTGAGAGCTACCTTTCCAGAGGAGTTGGTTTTAATTGCCAGTACCCACATGGTGGTTCATAGCCATTTGTAACTCCAGTTCCAAGGGATCCAGTGCCTTCTTCTTGGCCTCCACAGGCACGAGGCACACAGTTAATGCACAGACATACATGCAGACAAAACAAAAGTAATAAAATAATTTAAAATTTATATTTTTACTTTACACCCCAAGGGTGTCCCTCTCCCTCCTTTCTTCTTTCCCTCTCCCTTTTCCCCTAGAAAAGGGGACCCCCTATCAAACCTCCCCAGTACATCAAGTCACATCAGCACTGAGCATATCCTCATCCGCTGAGGCCAGGCAAGGCAGCCCTGCCAGGGGAAAGTGAACCAAATAATCCAAAAGCAGGCAATAGAGTCCAAGTTAGAAACAGTGACCCCCTCCACTCACCATGCACCCCATATGAAGACCAAGCCATCCATCAGCCACATATGTGCAGAGGGCCTTAGGACCAGATCATGCATGCTCCTTAGTTGCTGTCTCAGCCTCTGTGAGCACCTGTGGGTCTGGGTTAGTTGTCTCTGTTGGTCTTGTGGGGTTCCTGTCCCCTTCAGGTTCTTCCATCTTTCCCCCTAACACTTTCAGAAGAACTCCTCAGCTCTGTCCCATGCTTGGCTTCATTTGTCTCTATCTGCTGCTGGGTGGAGCCACCTAGACAACAGTCATGTTAGGCTCCTGTCTGCAAGCGTAGCAAAGCATTTTTAAAAGATAAATTCACTATTCTTTCCAGACTCCATCTTAAAAAAAAAAAAAAAAGTGAGTACTCTGTGCAGTAATGCTGAGGCTGCAGTTCTAGAATCTTTCAGGCTTACGGTAGGTGTTAGACCAGTTCATCCTCAGTCATAAGCCCAGGATGTTTACTTCTAAGACTGTCTTTATTAAAGAATAGTGTGTTTTATTTATCTGTAAGGGGTAAAGTGGGAAATAGTTTAGACTAGGGAGGCCACTTTGACTTTATTGTGACTTCTTTGCCAATGCTCGGTGTTACCACTGCATTGCAATGGTACGCATATGTGTAAGAGTTTTTGTACTTTGTATTTCTTTTTGAAAAACCATTTTTAAAGTGTTAAAGGGAACTTGGGGTGTGGACGCAAAAAGCAGAGTCGGCTGGATTGTCTTACTGGCTGGAGTTGTCCAACCTCTGGTCTTCATAAATACACCATTATGAAGCATAAATAGTTCAAAAATACTTGCACAGGAAACCTTGCAAGGTGGTTGATGGATGTTTTCATCTCCCCAGGCATGTCAAGTCCATTCCTTATTTGAGATCTTAGCCTTTCATCATCTCTACATGGGAGGCCACGCACTGATTTGTTTTCTTCTGAGACCTCTCAACTCCGCAGTGCTTCACATGACTGAGTTTTATCATCTTTAATTTCCCACAATTCACAGGGAATTTAGTTTCTTATCACACCGTGACAAAAACTCTCAACTTCCCTCTCTAGGTTATTTCTCCTTTCGACCTTATTCAGTCCTTTCTGAGATGCTGAACGTCAATGAAGGACATGGGAAACCACAGGAGAGGATAACAGCAAATAAGTCTCCCGGTAGACATCTTTAGCATATGCACTTTGAGCTCCCCAATGGAAGACAGCATTGTCCAATGTCCTTGGCCGTGGCCTTTGCATGAACGTCTTGTTTTCATTGGGTACACTTTGCATATTATCAACTCAGGGGATGTTGGAGGTTTCTTTCAGCATTCCTTAATACCCATTAGCATCTGGTGCTCTGCGGAAAGGACCAGTGAGTATGTACGATGTAAACCTAAGGGCTGCATTTCACTTGTAGTTTCTCATACTTTCTTCCACTCATCTTTTTCTCATATATAATTAACTTTTAACTTTTGCGTATTTAGGAGCATATTTGGTGGACTATAAGTAACAATATATTTATAGTCATGGTTAGTCTATACCTTTTATATGTAATATTATAATTCAATCATTGGCTAGTTGTATGTATGAATGATGAATGAGTGGGTTTTCTTCATGCTATTTAATCATTAGTCTCGAGTTTCTTGTGCAAATCACTTCTTCATTTAGTTGAATTAGTGATCTGTATTTCTGAAGATTATCTCGAACTAGATATATCATATGACCATTGTGATTTCATAAACCATCCATCCATGCCCAAAACAATACCCTTTAAATGTTCCCTCAATCTTTGAATAAAGTAAGATAAATTTAGAAACAGCCTCATTTTGAGATCTCTGATCACTAGGCTCTCTCTCGGCAGTGTCCAGTCTCTCTACTCCCTGTAGACAGGAACAAAGCCTGGTGGTGGCTCTCATCCTTCATACATTCAAAAAACTCTCCACATCCCACAAATTCAGTTTGATACCGCAACTACCAAATATGATTCCTTTGACTCCCAGCACTTAGCTTGCTGCTTTGTTTATTATTCATTCTTTCGATACTTACTGTATGTCTAGAGACTATCATACATAATAAGGTCCAGGATGTGCAACATGAGCAGAAAAGGATACAAAACCATCACCCCTATTTGGCTTAATAAGGGAGAGAGAGAGATTCCAGAAGCAAGCACACAAAAACACATGTAAATAGAATTCAAAGTTGGTAAGATCTAGCAGAAGAGCAGATGACCAAAGTGCATCTATTACTGTTCAGGTTTCCACTCTGCAGGACTTCTGTTCCAGAAAAGCTCTTAGTCTAGGGCAAAGGAGGTTATCTGATAATTCTAGAGAAGTAAAACCTGATTTCTCCAAGATCTAGAAGATAAAATTCTCTACCCAAGTGGATGTTTTTTGCAGGACGTCTTCCCAGATAGGGCCTTTTCGCTGACATCTCTCAACCATACTCACCACACCTAGAGCAGTAGAAAGGCTGCTTCTTATATACTCCAGGACCATAGACTACATTCCTGTAAGAAGGGAGGACATTTGTCTTACTTAGGTGTAGGCTTAGATTTTCTTTTTTTTACCAAACCTACTTTATTTAGGGTTCTTAAGCACCTTTACCTCCCTTCTAACTGCCCTCCCCCCAACCTTAGGAAGGAGATTAGTAAGGAAGAGGGCTATAGTCTTCTTTTATCTATTTCCTGCTGATCAGGGTCCATGGGTCATTAGGGGGTTACCAGACTCAGGATACCAGCAGTCCAGTCCAAAGGCCAACATGAAACAGCAAAAGCCAAAAGATTCAGTTGGATTGGCCAGGGAAGTTCTCCAGAACATTTCCCTCTGCAAAGCCAAGTGTGGGAGCATGAAGATCAGCACAGCAATGTCAAGCCAAAGAGCAATGTCTCCTGTGCATGGGGCCCTATTCACATCCGTCCTCTCCTCAAAGTCCACCCACAGATGTTCTCAGCTGGCCAAAGTCGCTCCCCTCACACGTGATGGGTCACAGCAAAACATCACATGACAAAATTCAGTCTCCAAAGAAACCAGAAATTTCCACTTCACTTAGGTTTCTACTGCTGTGATAAATACCATAGTCAAAATTAATTTGAGGGGGAAAGGGTCTATTTCATCTTTCAGCTTATAAATCCACCACTGAGGATAGCCGGGGCAAGAACTCAGGGCAGGGATGTGGAGGCAGGACCCAAAGTGGAGACCACGGAGGAACACAGCCTATTTGCTTCCCCCCCCCGCCCCGTGGCTTGCTCATCCTGCTGTCTTATAGCACCCAGAGCTATCACCCCGGGGGGCAGCAACGCTCTCAGTGAGATGAGCCACCACACGTCAATCATCAATCAAGAAAATGCTTTGACAGGCCACAGAGGAAGAGGATCCAGGCAGTCCTGATAGGAGACTTGATAAACTAAGGCCAGGTGGCAGGGAAGGAGAACTCCCCCTTTCAGTGGACTAAGAGAAATGGATAGGGAGGAAGAGGAAGGGAGGGTGGGACCAGGAGGAGTTGAGGAAGGGGATTACAATCAGGATATAAAATGAACAAATTGTATTCACAAATAAAATAAAGATAAAATAATTTTTAAAAAGCAAATGCGCCACAGGTTGACCACAGGCAGTTCTGATGGGAACAATTTCTCAATTGAGGCTTCCTTTTCCCAAATGTCTCTAGCACATGTCAAGCTGACATAAAAGTAGTCAGCACAACATTTCTTATTTAATAACTCAGAGCATCTACTTTGCATATGTGATGCAATCACACACTGTTTGAGCCGTTCTAGCATACGTCATAAAAACCTGTAAGACCTGATATAGATTCTGTTGTTTGGCAAAGTCTGATCTATTATGACTAGGACACTTGATTAACCTTCATTAACAAAGCTGGAAATGAGAAAGTATCTATTGACAGACATTTCTAATTCATGGAGTACATACACCATTATAATTAGGAGTATGGTTGGTAAGTAATGTGTCATTGGATAGGAAAATCAGAATTATATTTCATCATTTTCTTATGTGAAAAAGTACCCTCATTTAAATGTCCTGAGATCATCCCCAACTGAGACCAAAGAAGAGAACTGCTCTACAAATTTGCCTTTAGTTACTATGATAATACATCAACTGGACACCAAATAATTGTATTTATTAAAATTTATTATGAGAGGATAGAGTTCAGCAGTATCCAGGAGGTCTTCCAGCCATAACTTCTCATCCCATACTCACCACCTCTATATATTTAACTTTCAGAAACTACTGTTTAAACGCAGATGGCTTTATAAATTTGCACTCCTAGCCTGAAATGTTTCCAGCAAAATAAGACATGACTAATTTGTACTTTGGAGTGCCTATTTTTCCCAGAATGATAGGCTCTCCTGACAGCACACTTCCCTCGGCCTCTGTCGGAATAGCCTCTCACAGCAGCACCGGACATTTCATCTTTCTCTCCCAGCACAGTGAGATTTTAAGTCACATCCAAGAGTTAGCAAAGCTCTTGGATTGGGAAGGTCATTCTCCTAAAGTTCAGAAATTCTCAGTCATTTATTTCTCCCTTTTTATTATCAAACAGTAAGCTCTGTGGCTCTGACTATGTTCATCACTGATGAGTGTTGACAAGCCACAAAAACTGTCACTGACAGTAGTTAAAAATGTAGCTGAGTTAATGCTGGTATATTGCTGCCTTCTGATGTGTGTTCATTTATAATCTAATTGCATGTCCACTTTTAAAAATCAGCTCCCAATGTGGAATGGATAAAAACACAATTACCAAATGATATGTGTAATCATTCAGTGCTGTTAGTCCTGAAAGGTGATATTGCAGTGACATTGGGGAAATTAGATCTATTCTTCTCACAATTACACAGCTACATCTTCACACCACTGTCATTCTAACGAGAAAGGAGCACCGAAATGTGAAGCTGGGAGCACCCCAGTTGCTAATTATCACCGAGCAACTAGTTCTTCAGAAAGGTTCCTGGAGAAGAAGACCACAGAATGCTCTGATAGTTCCTAATGCTCACTGTTGCTTTCATGGAACATAAAGCTTGGTTTCCTTCTGCAAAACTGGGATTGCTGCTGAAAAACGACAAGGGAGAGACTGTGGTGATGTATACAATTTAATCTATGTCTGTCTGTAAAGAGAAAACATTCTTGTAAACACAGGCCCCTCTTGAATGATCCCTCAGCATGTGAGTACTTTTCCCAAACTTTATACCAAAATATTCAAGCCACACAAGCATTGTTATTAGTTATTGTTGAGAAAGAGGAGGAGGAAGAGGAGGTAAGTGGTGAGGAGTAAGAAAAGAGAAGGAGGAGGAGGATAACTTAACAAGTGTCAGGACTCGGCTTTATCAGTTAGTTGCCTCTGTGGACAATGTCTGTAAAACTTCTGGTTAGACCAGTATCACCTGCTTTAATTCAGTTGCATTCCCTATTGTACAAGGCAAGACTGTTTTGATATGTGTGTATTTATTCAACCTTAGTCCCCAGTCTTGGAGTCACATATTTATTTTACAGACAGTCTAGCTTAAGTGGCATTATAGCTCATCAATTATTCTACAAACACTAAGAGGAACAAAACTCCATCTCTACACAGAAAACATCGACAAAATAGCCCCAGACAGTTTGGGCTGATACATTCCCATTACATAATTCTAATATGTATGAGTTTCTCTTCCTTTACATCACTGAGCACAGCTATGGCTGCTTTATAGTTTTGGCCAATAGATTCTAGAATATCAGCTATTAGATATGACGGCCTAAGACTTCATTATCTATTTTCTTGCTTTAAAATATGTAATATTTTCTTTATTTTAAAGTTCTGTTTTATATCTAGATATCAGGATTGCTATTGTAGAGATGCTGGATTGTAGCATGTTCCTGCAAAGATTATCTAGTTTTCGTGATTGTTTCTGCTACTCTAATAGGAACTTTGGCCTGGCTCACACTAAAATTCTCTTCTAATTAATAACACATCATATCAAGCTCTATTAGTGGCTGGCCCTTGCAAGCTGAGCGCAGTCTGTGCTGTGTCCACAGATCATCCTTGTTACCTCTTTGGGCTCTTTTTCAGAGCTCTGCCCACCCTTTTTAATGACTGTGTTTGCTCCAATTCTGTCTTTTAGTTATTGATGCTAGAGAGATCACGTTTCCATAGTCCTTTTAGATTCAGGATATATGTTCATTACATCCTTGGGCTAAAATTAGCAAGACACAGGGATCTCACACCATGCAATTCCTTCTTCCAGTGCCAATGCTACCTTAGAACCTGCCTCCCTTTTTCACACATCAGAATGATGGTTTTCACAGTTCAAAATTTTTATCTGTAGGAAGGGTTTTCTTCTTTTTTTCTTTTTTCTTTTTTTACATTATATTATACATAATAGAAATAATTTCAAAGGGGTTGTATGATTCATCTGAAGTTGTGGAGGTAGCTTTTTTCTCTTGTCACAGCCATACAGCCATGCCCTGAAATCCTGAAGATCTTATCAAAATATTCTTTTTAGCCGAGATTGCTCTCCTTTGGGTTGGGGGAGCCTGTGGTGAGAGTTCCATCTTAGTTTAAGCTTGTGTTAGGCTAAAGTTTGAAATGTCTCCAAGTGTGCTCCAGTGGCCTGAAGGATGCTTCTTCTTGTTACTGAAATTTAATTCAAACTTTAATTTCATGACTACAAAGATGGTTTCCAAACACCCAACCAACAGTTGCTGACCACTTCAAATGAAGCTATGAAGCAGCCAGGTGATTAGCCCAGACATTAACTCAAACAACAAAGCAATCATGCATGTACTTTACAAATTTAAAATGTACTAATCAGTATAATATAATAAATATAATATCTATATCTAAAATTAATAAATAGTCACAGTGAGAAAGTTTATGGATCTGATTCCCTTTTTAAAAGTAAAAAAGCTAGATTAAACAGTCTAACATTTTAGAGTTTTAATTTAATACTACACCAAGCCTGTAAACTATTATTTAAATAATATCCTCTGGCTCTTGTAACCCAATACTTTTCTTCTGCGGTATTCCCAAATACCATTAGTGTCAATATTCTCAACTCAGATTGCATGTCTAGAAATTTAAGATGAAGGAGAAAGGACAAGAAAGCTGAAATTGCGTGGTGTGTTTTAGGAAAACCAGCAAATAACCTTCTAATTAAGCTTCTTGTTTTCAAAATGTGGGCATTTGTACAGATAGAACAATATCCCTTTTCTTAATGTTTGATATTCCAGGAATAAGCTTATTCTTATCCTGGGGTTAGTGAGTGTATTATGTGAGAATTTAGCTGTATTTTGTATGTTCACTGAGAAGCAGCTTCTGACTTGTTTTTTTTGCTGTTGCGTTTGAGATTTTGTTTTTGTTTTTTATTTGTTTGTTTTACATTCTTTGAGCTTCTTACATCGGTTATTGAAGGAGAAGAACAGGTATCAATGATGCTAACCCTAGGATTAGACCAGCCCTCCTATAATTTATATCCCTCTATGAAGGAAGATGTTGTAAAGGCTCCTAGGACTTGTAGATAGTGCATTGCTCTCAGAGTAAAACTGTAATCTAAATATTTAGTAAATGGGTAAGAGTGCCCCTTAAGAAACAGAACTAGGATAAAATCACAAAAAGTTATTTTTGACACAAATCTAGCATTAAAATAGACACTACTCCCTGAAGACACATTCTGTGTTCATGAATTATTCACATGACAACTTCTCTGAATAGAGGATGCTGCCATTTCTTTTTTTTTTTTTTTTTTTTTTTTTTTTTACAAACAAATAAAAGCCAAAGCAAACCTTATGAAGATTTGTCATTTTGAACAAGGTCATTTGTCTGGTCAGTATCCAAGCCAGGAGTGAAATCTCACTTTATAGACTAGTAAGCCTTCACACCTTCCAGCTCTGGTGATCACAAGGCCTCTGAGAATGCTAACATCAAAATGTCCCCAAAGGACAGGGGACAGCCACAAGTTGTTTTCTACAGATCAGAAAAGAAAGAACAGAGGAGTCCAGGGGCTGTTGATCGGGCTTTTAGAAGAGCTTGGCCTTGTCACAATGATCCTTTGTATCCCAAACAAACTCTCAATGCCAAACTTCATCCCACAACGTGTTAGTGACCTTCTTGGTTGTAGGCACCGTCCCTTATCTTGTGATGTCCTCCAGCTCTGGGGCCTGTTTCCAGGAATATTGCTTGTCTTAACTACTGGCTTCCTTTTTGACTCTTTGCCGGGCTCTGCCCCTTCAGTCTTAAGATGGACTGGGTGATCTTGATGGAATGTCCTTAGGATCCTATGTGAAAACAACCCAGTGTGACCTAGCCTGCCCAGACCATCCATAAAACTGTAACTTCAATATCATGTCCACATTGACGGACTAATCCTTTTTGTGCATCGATCGCTGCTTGACTGACCTACATGTTCTTGAGGATTACTTATTTTCTCATGTTCTAGTACGTAGTAGAATGCAGTGAGTGAGGCTACAAAATGTATTCTTAAACACTATCTTTGAATAAAAGTTTGTCAGAAAAAAATATTCATTCAGGATATCAGTCAGACAAACATGTCACAGTTTGGTTTGAATGCAAACTGTTTAATCACCAAAGTACTTGTTGGTGTCCTTGTCTTCCTTATTCCACTAATTTAAGTTATAATACACACTCTTTGTACTAGAAAAAAAAGTGAAGTGCTTTTTTTTTTCTCTTTAAAGATCTTTCCTAAGCTAGGGGGCCCATGGGAAATGCAGAAGTCTTTGTGAAATGCAAACACACCTCTTTTACCAGTGTTCAGTTTTGTTTCCATTTTTAAGGTTAGCTTACTGACAGAATACCCCCAAATCTTGCTCTTGCTAAGAAAATGGCATCATTTTGATTCAGAGACTAATCCAGAGCATGATATGGACCCAATATAAAATCTCCCAGAAAAGTCTCTTCTTCCTGGTGAGTCAGGTTATCCTACACTGTCCTGTTTCTACAGCTAATAAAGATCTTCTCGGACTTGTGTCATTGTGTATAAACTATTTATCTAACTACGGACAGTGGATAGTTTCCCATGTGCTTATTTAAACCTCCCAAGTGGGTTATATTTTCAAATGCATTTTATATTCATGTCAGTGTTCTTCATTGAATTAGGTTATTACACGTGATTTGTCTGTGTGTCACAGACAAATATCAATTACTTAATCTAACTAATGACCATACATCTATATAGTTGCCAATTTTGAAATTTGTGTTTTGATGATTAACACTGATTGCCACCTAGACAAGATCTAGAACAGTCCAGAGGATGGTTTTCTTTCTGCCTTTCTATGAGGGAGATTTCTCTTAAGTTAAACGATATCATCCAAAAACGTGGGTATCACTATTCGATGGTCTTTAGTTCCAAGCTGAATGAAAAGGGAAAAAAATGAGCTAAGCAAGAAGAATCGTTGCTCTCAAGCTGCATGCTGCTTTCTGACTTTGGCTGATGTGATGTGACTGGTTGCTTCATGCTACTGCCTTTATACCTTCCTTTCTAAGACAGACTAAGGGGAAGGGAAAGGGAGCAAGAAAAGGGAGATAAAGATGAAGATACTGAATGAAGTTGTCTTAACATTACCACACCAAACAGTCCTATCAGACACTTAACTCCAGGATCATCTCTTTTAAAATGAAAAGATTTATTGGTGGGATCTGTGAATAAAGGAAAAGGTCAAGATTCAAAGCAGGGCATTCCTAATGTTCTCATTAAATATTCCAATGGCCCCATACAGGAACGGTAGCTGATGGTCACTTTGGAATACAGCCACTGCACAGCATTCTTCTGTGATTTTTGCTTTGGTTCCTACCTAAAAGCTTATGCCTTGAAATTCAGTCTTAGTTTCCCTTGATGGTAGGCTATCTCCTATAAGCTAAAATAAGCCCTTTCTTCCCCCAGTTGCTTTGGTCTGAGTTTTATTACAGCGATAGGGAAAACAAACCCTCAAGCTTGCATTTTTAATGCCTGCTATACATGGATGATACTGTCATGATCTATGCCATGACACGTTAGCTTTATGTCTGTACTTTTTGGAACACATCTGCCTCTGTGTGCTGACCTTGGGCAAACACTTCCCTAGGCAGCTGCTTCCGAGAACAGAAAATCCTGTTAAGAGCATTCTAAACAATGCTCTCTACTTTCAAATGAATTTGCCTTGATGAGTAGGTCCTTGCCCTCAGCACATCTTTCCTGTTGTTCCAGTGTAGAACAACAAATGTTTCCTCAATGGTGCTCATCTCTTTAACAGCCATCCCTTCTCTCATTGCCTACTCTGCTTTCAAACCTCCACCAAACAAACTGTCCATTATCTTTCCATTAAGCCTCACTCAACCTCTCTGGACACAGGCAGAATACAGTACAGAAAGACAATTCCTGTGTGCTTTCAATCATCTGTGGAACATGACAGCATCTAGAAGTTGAAAGGAGAAAATGATGGTTTTCAGATGTAGGGGGCATAGGAAGGAGGGAGGATTAAGGATTGTTGTGAGAATAACAAACTACATAGTTTATGTAGAATATTTGATGTGGCACTGGATAGTCGTTAACTATTGATAACAACTACACACACACACACATATATATTTATATATGTTTTTTTCTCAGAAAGGTGAGAAAATACATCCAACATTAACACCATAAAGGCACGGTTGATATTTTGGATATGTGTAGCATAACTGAAACAGCACATACGTTTAACATACTGGGCTTGGGTATATCAAAATATTCATGAAAATCCATTCATAAAAATAATTTTTTATTTTTTTATGTATCAGTTTAAAGTGTGAAACACAAAACAATAAGTTTTTAGAAGAGCAACTAAATATGAACAAATGTTCCTGAGAAAGCTGGCCAGGTTACTGGCTGCCTCAAAACTAGTTGTGTGCACACAGCAGCAAGGAGACACTCCACAATGTGTCTTTTCAGCCACGGGGACCGTTGCCATCAAATCTGTAGCCTGGATATAAGTGCATGGCAAATGGATTGCCATAAACCAAAACAACTTAAATGCATGGCAACATGAAAAACTCTAACACCAAATGCTTGTGCTGCTTTGCAACAAATCGTAGAAGTATCCCAGGAAGAGCCACACAAGGCAGCAAATGAAGGAACAACTTCTCCGCAGGAGTCATGCCTAAATCAGATAGCAGCTACTCACCATGATGCAAGACTTCAAAATGCAGTTGATGGTCATAAAATCCAGGAAGTGCTCACAAATTTTCTCCATGAGATTATCCGTAATCTAGCTCTGGGGATGATTTTCTGTCAATTTTTAAATTTTTACTTTTATTGATACTTTTTAAATTTTTCCCCTTTTTATCACTCTTTTAGCTTGTTTGTCCTCTAGTTTATCCACTGTATTTTTGTCTTGGAATCATCCCCCAAAGCAGAGAAATAAATCATGTAAGAACTTTAAAAGTATTCTAATGCATTTTATGTCAAAAGTTAAACTCCATAAGGGTGAATTATATAAAGACTATAGGCGTGCATTGTTTGTATATGTAAGGATATTAAAATTTCCTCAGTAAGTGAATAGAGATCATTTTGAATATCTGTGTCTGTGAAAGATAAAATTTCTTAAAATGTCAGTTATTAGGAATCAGCTTAATCAGATATGATCAATTGGTGTTGAACAGTTTTTTCACAAGGTAGGCTGTTCAGAGAGCTGCAGTTCTAACTTAGGTACTCACAATCACAAGCCACAGGAACACCTGTTTATCTATTGCATTTTGACGTATATTTTTGTGAATGTATTTTTTTTGCTTTTCATTTTTGTTTTCTTTTCTCTTTCTCTCTCTATTTTAAAACAATTTTATTCACTTTATGTTTAGGTCATAGCCCCATCCCTTGTATCCTCCTGATCCCACCCTCCCTCTGTCTTCCTCCCTATTATCCTCCCCTAGTCCTTAGAAAGGGAGAGACCTCTGCCCCTACCAACTGACCCTAGCCTATCAAGTCTCATCAAGACTACCTGCATGCTCTTCCTCCATGGTCTGGCAAGGATGCCCCACCAGGGGGGGAAGTTATTGAGGAACAGGCAACAAACTCCATGTCACAGACAGACCCTGTTCCCCTTACTCGGGAGTCCACATGGAGCCTGAACTGCCTAGGCTATGTCTGAGGAGGAGTCCTAGGTTCTCTCCATGAATGGTCCTTGGTTGGTGCATAAGTCTCCATATGTCATCCACATGCAAGCACTTACACCTATGCTACTCCCTATACTCTTGAGTTTTGTTTATTCTTACAAAAATGTGAATGCTAGTTTACTTAGTTTATTTTCCAAAATAATCTATACAGTGTTCTGTCGTGTTTCTAAATAAATGTCGTACTAGTGTAAATAAATACCAAGAATACTTTATTAACCTTATCAAAATTATATTTTCAGGATTTGAGTATTTGGAGGTTATAGATATTAAGGCTTTGGATCTTTTGGTATTTCATCATTCGGGACTGCTCACATTTGTGGTGCTTATTCACATGGTTGGCAGAGTACCTGCCATACCTGTAACTATTTTCCATTTGTTGTGCTCTGTTGTAGTGTGAACATGAAATGTACCCCATAGGCTCATTTGTTTACGTATTTGATTCCTAGCTGCTGGTGCTCCTGGCAGTGGCTTTGAGAGCTTTAGGAAGTGGGACATAGCTGGAGAAAGTAAGTTATGAGAGATAGTTTTTAAGTTTGTATGTGAAGACCAGAGTCACATACAGGAGACCATCTTATCTCTCTCTCTCTCTCTCTCTCTCTCTCTCTCTCTCTCTCTCTCTCTCTCTTTCCTCTCTCTTTCTCTCTCTCTCTCTCTAAGTGTGTGGTGTGTGTGTCCTGGTCTTTTAGGATAAGAGCTGACCCTTCAGGCACTCCTGGACATAGAGGATTTAACTCACTGAATCGTGACCTAGAATCAATCTTTGTTCTCAGCTATGCAATAGCAGCTGGCACACCCTTTTATCTCTCTGCCTTTCATCATCTGCTTTTCTGTCTTTCCTTATTTTAATTGAACATACTCTAAGAACTTATTTTCCTAATATCTCAGCATGTCAATTATGTTTATATTAGTGATGTGGATATGAAGCCTGTTTTATTATGATCTGCCCCAATGTTTGCTATATACATTTATAAATTATTTAGGTCCACTCAGTAACACCACACAGCTTCACAGGTGGTATGAGTACATTACAACAAAGGCCTCCCAGCTCTCCTCTCCATCCCTCACTGTGATATAAGTGAGTCAAAGGCAGCATTTGCATATTGGTCTTCAGACTTTCGCAACATGCTGAGACCCATCTGCTCAAAAGCCTACCAGGGTCAAAAACACACATCCAATTACTTAATAAATACTGCAAACAAGTAGATTTTCAGCTATTTAAAGAAACTTGCTTTGCATTTTACATGAGACTTCGCCCCTTGTTTGCCAGATGATGACAAAATACAGCCTTGTGGCTTTAAGAACTCAAGATACAGGGCTCTCTTGAGGACTCTGGCCCTGAGACTCTTTGCTGGCTAAAACTGACAATGGCTAGGCAGATGAGCTTGCTCAGTTTCCCTGGCCCCAGCCTCTGCCTTTACCTTCCTCAGATAGGTAGAGATACCCTTAGCTGCTTGTTTCTTCTACAGAATTCCTGACATCCTGTAACAAGTTAGCTTGTGTGTGGTCCTGTCATTGGAATCACAATACCTTTCCTGGGCCATTCTCCAAACCAAGTGACTCTCCTTTGAATACTGTCATTCATTCCAGTTATCCACATGGTACCATTACCCAATACATCATTACCATTACTAATTTGGATAACTTTTGGTAGATTAATTAGACTATGAAAACCAAAATGTTCCATTTCATTTATTCCTCTTTCTTTACTCAGAAACCAATTGCTTACCTTTCTATTTATCTGCTTCCAGAGAGCTCTGTTGACTTTTGAGGGTCCCATGATGTATTGCTCTCTTACTTGTAAGGCATGCTGGTGTTGGATGCAATTTGTGCTTGATTTCTGATGGTTGGCCTGCTCACCTCTGCCCCTCTGTGGTTATGGGATTTTCTTTATCTTCCACTTCCCCAAGTTTCATGTCTATATGTAGGATGCTTGGGTTTGATGTTTCGTTGTGTCTTCTGAACTTGAGCTTTCCTGGCTCTCTTAAAGATCCCTGACATTTTTTCTGTCCTGAGTTAACTGAGGTCCCATTGAAAGCTTTCACTTCTGGAATGTCCTATGATCCTTTCTCAGTCTTTTCACATCTTTTTACGACCGCCTGTTATTTTATGCAATGCTATTCATTGGAATTTTTGTATTAGCTATGATTATTTTTTGTGATTCTGTCAGATGATACAAAAAAACTATCTTCACTAACTTAAAGTTTCTTCACACCATGTTTACGCTGGCCTGTTAACACACATTGTCACTGCTTGTGGAAAAGTGAATGGGCCTTTAGCATCAGGTATGTTAACCTTACCTACACCTTGTCTAGCTTCTGCTATGGTTTAGTGTCAGGATGCCTGACCTCCCCTTCTGTCTTTAGTTTCCCCTGGAAACTTTGCTTTTTTCTTTTTTTATTGCTATTTTATTTTTTTATAATTTATCCATTTTAAATCCCAATTGTAGCTATAGTACGCTCCCATCCTGTTCCCCCTTTTCCACCTCTTCTGCTGTCTGTCTTGTTTGCCCTTTGAGTGAGATTTAAGCATAGTCCCTAGTCCCATAGTCCCTTTCATTTAGCTTCTTTAGGTCTGTAGTGTAGTTATCCTGTATTATATGGCTAATATCCTCTTATAAGTGAGTATATACCATGTGTGTCTTCCTGCTTCTGGGTCTCCTCACTCAGGATGATCTTTTCTAGTTCCATCCATTTGTCTGCAAATTTCATGATTCCGTGTTTTTGATAGCTGAATGGTATTCCATTGTGTAAATGTGCCATAATTTCTGTGAAAGTTGGGCTTGTTGCTTGTCCCATAAACTGAATCTAGTACTGAGACACTTGAGGTTGTATGAAAAAAGGAGAAACATATAACTTTAGGATTGAGATGGCCTGTGCTAGTGGATCTTCCCTTTACCTGTGTTTCTAATGTTTTCTCCATGTGGTCCTCAAAGAGGTGACTACAGTGATGATTTGGTGCATAAAGCCACTTACTGCATGCTTTTCTAGAGAACAAGAACTCAATACCCAGCACCCACACTGGACAGTTCACAACTGCCTATAAGGCTAGCTATCTCAGGGGTTTGGAAATCTTCTCTGGTCTTCATGAGTACCTGCACATATATGCTCAGACACATACACAGGCCCATAAACACATAGACACACAGAAACACACATATCTCCGCCTCCACACACTTCAAATGTATATTAAAGTCTAAAGAAACAAGAGCTGAGCAATGTCCATACCCTCATCTCCAGCAAGACTCTGGTGACATCTTTTCGTTTGCTGAACTTGACTTTGTGCACAACATTCTAGTCATATTGCAAAAGATTCTGTCCTTCCTCTCCCCTAGCAGAAACAGGGTTTTCTCTAGCAAATGCCCTGGAGTTAGCTCTCCTGAAGCATCCTATCTAAAGCAAGATGACTTCAGCTTCCAGGACCCCTCTGTGGTATTCCCCTCAGTTCCTGGCACCATCAGCCTCTTCTCCACTTAGGCTGCTCTCAGTTGAAGTCTTCTGCATTCATCTGTCTCTCCAAATATCAAGAGAGCACTTTGCCCTGAAATCTCTGTTTTCTGTGAGTCCAAGAAAAGCCATTGATTTTTCAGTTTGTTCAGCTTTTCCTAGTCAAAAGTACTGTAATGAAAATGTCAGAGCCGGAAATAAAAGCTCTCATGATTTATTTCTGAATGGTGAAACAATCTTACATTTCAGGGATAAAACCTTTTTAATGATGATGCATTATTATTATATGCATCACAGGGTTAGACTTGCTAAAGCATGTTTAATAAAATTTGCATTTACCTTCACAACAGATATGGTTCATGGTTTCCTTTCTGGGTAATGCCCTCCTCTTCTTCTGGAACTATGGGTTATCGCTATTGGTTATCAGCTCTCAAGAATTAGTAACTTGCTGTCCTCTTGAGTTTTGTGAAATAATTGGCATAAATTGTATACAAATTCTTCCTGAAATGTCTGTGGAACTCACTAGCAAATAGTCTCAATCTGGTAGGAAGCATTTAGCCATAAATTTGGTTACTGTCATACATGTAAATATAAGCCCTGTGTATACTATGGCAGTGGTCTACCACTGAGCTCCATCTCCAGCCCTCATTGAATGTGTTTCATTATAAATATGCTTTAATAGTTTGTCCTTCCACGAAACTTACTTCATTAAAATTAATGCATCAGCAGCTGGGTGTTCACAGTCTCCCCTTACTGTTTCTTTCTGGTCCATAAAACTTTTACTCTTCTCCTAATACTGCTTTCCTGTCCCTTTCCCTTTCACTTTCCTCTTCCTCACCCCATCTCTATCCCCCTTTCTGTCTCAGTCTCTATCTGTGTCTCTCTGTCTCTGCCTATGTCTCTGTCTCCCTCTCTCTCCCCCTCTCCCCTCCCCCTCTCCTGATATGTGTTGCTAAATAGTTAGAATTGTGTTGGTTTTGTTCATTTGATTGTTATCTACTGTTCTTTTTTGTTCGTTATTTGACTTCTACTTACTAGTACTATTTCCTTTGTTTTGCATGACCATTTAATTTCCTCCTTTATTTTGTTCAGGTACCTACTGAGGTTGCTGACTTGATCACTTTTCCCTTTTCTATATAACACTTAGCTAAAATGTCTATTCTGCCTAAGTATCATACTTGCATATGTCTTCACTTTTCTAATTGCTCCATTAATTTCTTAGTTGAACCAAGATGTTTAGAAGAATTATGCTTAATTTTCAAATAGTTTCATTGTGGTGGCTTGAATAAAGATGGCCTCCATAAGCTCATCAGGAGTGGCACTCTTAGGAGGTGTGGCCTTTTGGAGTGGGTGTGGCTTTGTTGGAGGAAGTGCACCCCTAGGGGATGGGCTTTGAGGTTACAGACACTCGAGCCAGCTCTCTGCCTACTGCCTGCAAACCCAGATATAGAACTCTCACCAGATGTAGAACTCTCAGCTCTTTCTCCAGCACCATTTTTGCCTCCTTGTTGCCATGCTTCCTGCCATGACAACAATGGACTAAACTTCTGAAACTGTAAGCCAACCCAATTAAATATTCTTATTTAAATGATTTGCCATGTTCATGATCTAACACTCTAACTATGACAATTATATTGCCATCATATTTTATATTTCTATTAAGTCCCTTTATAGTCAGAGAACAGAACTGACATAATCTGAATACTTTTTAACTTACTGAGACTTGTTTTACGTACCGGAACAAGGTTTGTATAGGTAAAATTCTCACTACACTAGGAAAGAAAATGAAAAAAAAAATGGTTATTTTTGACACCGTGTTCTATAAATTTTAATTATAATTAGATGGTTGACAAAGATATTATTTGCTTTTATATTTATATGAAGAAACACCATGACAAGGCAATTTCTAAAAGAAAGCTTTAATTCAGGGTTTCCTTAGAGGAGTAGAGTCCATGGTCATTATGGTGGAGAATTTGGCAGCAAGCAGACAGGCATAGTTCTGGGTTTTAGCGGAAAGGTTACACCCCTATTGAGAGAGAGAGTGCTAACTGGGAATGACATGGGCTTTTGAAACCTTAAAGCCCACCCCTAGGGACACAGGTCCTGTAAGTCCTTCTCTCCTAAGCCTTCCCAAATAAGTCCACCACCTGGGGATCAAGAATTCAAACAGATGAACCTATGGAGGAGGCCATTCTCATCTAAAATACCACATTCCACTCTCTAGCCCTAATAGGCCTGTGGCCAAATCATAATACACAGTGCATGGAAGGCGTGCTGTTTATTAGCTTGCTCCTCATCGCTTGTACAGCCTTCTTTCTTACAGAACCTAGGGCCACCAGCCTACCAGTGACCCCACACACAATGAAGCGGGCCCTTCCATATAATTACTAGTTTAAAAAATGCCCTGCAGGCTTGCCTACAACCAAATCTTATGGAAGTTCCTTCTCTCAGGTGAATCTAGCTTGTATTGGGTTGACATAAAAACTAGTCAGGACATAGGGTGAGTAGCTCCATGTAATATGGCATTTAATCTGTTCCACTCTATAATCCTATTCCTATGCAACACTATGTTTTGTTTTCTTGCTTCAAAAATAACAAAAAGAGTAGAGAAAATATAGTTTCCCAAAACTCGTTCTGCTGTGCTCCTGTAGGTTAGTCATACCTGAGAGTAATCTTCACTGCTAGGACCCACTCCTTATCAGGGAGAAACACAACTGCAAGTCCAGTAAAACTGCCCGGGTGAGGGACAGGCTTTGAAATCATATTATACCTAATGAGAAATTGAAAGACTTTTAAACTAGAAGAGAAATGTCATCACAATGAAAAACATCTGTCTCAAAGTATATGAAGGGAGTAGTGAGAAAGAGAGAACCTATTTGTCATGCTATACGAAAGCATGTGACAGTGACAGCATAAGAGTAACAAAATTACAGGGCATCTGAGTTATCAAGTAGGCACAACCCATCCATCAACATTCAAGTCTACAAGTGGTGCTCCACACAGCTGTTACAGGGGGAATCCCAGCCCAGAGGCTGCTTGCACTGGGTAACCATCTGGTTTACCTTTCAGCACTGGTCTTTGAAGCTTGCTATGGACCCATTATTTCTTGAGACAGGGATCTTTCCGGTATAGGGCTGGAGAAAATATTCAAGGTAAATGCAGCCACCTTCAGTTACATACCAGCATCCCGTCCAACAAGTGTTTGTTAAAAGTCAAAATGTTTGAGCTCCCTACACGAGGCTCAGATATTCTGAGTGTGACTTGAAGGGGAAACACGCTTGGTTCCTTGGCAGCAGAATAAACAGTCCAACGGGAATCTCTCCAGCTGATTCCCACCCACTGCCTCTTCTAAGTGCGAGTGGGTTGTTACTCAAATACAGACAGACCACAAGCCCAGGGAGTCTCTCAGCATGCTGCAAAGTGGTGAATTAGCTCTACTTATTGACAGAGTGTGCTTTCCTCAGTTAATTCACCTAAACCTTTTTATCGTGACACGCTATAAAGCCAGAGGGGGAAAAACAATTTTTTTTTCTTCCTCCAATCTCTCAGTTCCCACTGGGCTAGGATCAGAGAGAAGGATGAGTAGGCAGTGTGAAAGGAATGATGCTTAAGACACGATGCAGGAGAAGGAAGAGAAGATCAGTCCTTCCTGGTGGAAAGATTTCTTCAGCACATAATTGTCATCTTGCCTGCAGGCAGTTTTCTGCAGGTGTACATTTTGGTTTCCAGGCAAATGTGAAGCTTGAAACTGCAGGCCCATTCTAAGTCTGCGGTTACTATGGCATAAATTCGGTATGGAGAAATGGAGAATGATTTTGTTTTTCTCCTGGAATAAGACCCCAACACTCTTCCAAGGTTGTATGGAAGGCTGAAACATCAGTGGTATAAATGCTGACAGAGTGTAGGATGAATGACATTTGATATCATTCAGAATGTTTGTAGAATACGGGATTTAACTGTTTCATTCATACTCTGTAATGGATGGATTGTAAAAACTGAAACACTTAAGCATTGCAATATTGCCTCGGAAAGTGGAGAACGACAGGTAGGTGTCTTCAGGTGGCAATCACTCTACCTTTCCTTGTAGTCTGACTGTGAAGCCCCTATCACCTAATGACACAGGATTTTAGAAGCTCACCTTCACCAGCAAAAACACAGACTCCTCACTGGCCTCTCTGACTTCAGGCCTTTCATTCTCACCCACCCACCATGCTGCTTCTACTCTACAGCCAGTGTTCCACCAGCAACGGTAAAATGATGGAGTTCTCCCCTGTTTAAAAATCTTTAAATTAGAGGCAGTCCCTCTTCCCATTACTATGTAACCCACTTGGACACTAAACTGCCATGGGCTACATCTGTGCAGGGGTTCTAGGTTGATTCCATGCCTGGTACTTGGTTGGAGTATGAGTCTCTTGGAAGACTCCTGTGTTCAAATTTTCTGGTTCTGTTGCTCTTCTTGTGGGGTTCCTGTCCTCTCCAGCTCTTACTATTTCCTACTTCTTACCTAAGATTCCCTGCACTTTGCCCAACAGTTGGCCATAAGTCTGTATCTACTTTGATAGTCTTCAGGGCAGAGCCTTTCAGAGGTCCTCTGTGGCAGGTTCCTAGGTTGTTTCCTGTTTTCTTCTTCTGATGTCTATCCTCTTTGCCTTTCGGGATGGGGATTGAGCGTTTTAGTCAAGGTCCTCTCTTTTAATTAGTTTCTTTAGATGTACAGGTTTTAGTAGGTTTATCCTACGTTATATGTCTATATGAGTGAATATATACCATGTGTGTCTTTCTACTTCTGGGACAGCTCATTCAGGATGATCCTTTCCAGGTCCCACCATTTACCTGCAAATTTCATGATTTCCTTATTTTTCATTGCTGAGTAGTACTGATAGGCCTGTTCTATCACCTCCCCTGAGGGGAAAGCAGCCTCACCAAGCCACAGAAGATGGCAATGCATCCATTCCTGATGTGATCTGATAGACTAAGATCAGAAGGAAGGAGAGGAGGACCTCTCCTATCAGTGGACTTGGGGAGGGGCATGCACAAAGAAGGGGGAGGGAGGGTGGGACAGGGAGGGGAGGAGGGAGGGGCTTATGGGGAGATACAAAGTGAGTAAAGTGTAATTAATAAAAAAATAAATAAAAGCTTTAGATTAAAACCACTCTACACGAACCTTAGATAGGATTGAAATGCCCCACCTGCCTCTCCGGTCTTCTTCTCCTTCTCACTCTGTCTTGCTTGTGATAAATAGATGCCCCTGGGTCCTTGAAATTCTTTGATGAAATCACATTCTTTCTGAGTATATGTTCTCTTCCCCCTAAGTCATTCTTTTCTGTCTCTTCCTCTACTAAGTTCTGTATTCATCCATCAGTAACGGTCGGGCACCACTTCTAACTACCTCCCTCCAGCATCCTTTCATCCTCCTGTCTTGATGGCTGCCCCTCCATGTTGCTTTTAATGTGGGAAGTTGACTCCCTGTAATTCAGTGTCTATGGTGATGTGTTCATTCTCCATTATGTGTTACTCGTGTTGCTCGAACACAGGTTCATCTTTGTATCCCTCTCTCATCTGATTATTATATGCCTATCAAATGAATGAATGAACAAAAATCTATATTTATTACTTTAACAATACATTAGTAATATTCTGCCAAATAGTCAAGTAAGGTAAGTGTAAATAAATCACACAAAGTACATGTTAGTGGGAGAAAATGTCACTAGCAATTAAGGAGCTAAGTGAGAGGTTAACACATGAGCAATCAAGGTGTATTTAATGTTCAGTGATGGTTATTATCTAAGATGCTTCATTGCCTCACCTGCATTATGCTTTATGGAAGCTGGCCCCTTATCTAGTTGTATTCGTCGAAGAGAGACCTTCCTCTCAGTATTGAAGCTGAGCCTAGCTCTGAGCCTCACTAACAACCTTTGCATAGACCCAGGCTTGGAATCCCATAAAATCAGGGTTCCAGCTCAGAAGTGCTGTGATTTCCGAGACAGTGAATCTATCAAACTCTCACCTGATGTTAATACTTCTGGTTCTCAGAGCTCCTTCTCTGTGACAAGGAGGGGTGGCTGGATGCTTAGAGGAGGGCCTCATGTCTCTTCCCTATTTTCACCTTCTGGTAGAAGAAAAAAATTAAAGGTCAACAGGTCCTATGCTGATGACCTTTCATAAACAGATATGATAGAATTTCTGAAGATGGTGGCATTTCCCTGGAAAGATACTCCTAAGCAACAGACATCTTCATTGTTCATCTGTTTTATTTCCATGGAATATAGTCTTTATTCTAACCTGTGTTCTCACGGGTTCCTAAAAGACTGACCTGCTTATTTCTCACCACAAACTATGCCTTCAAGAATTTTTCACAATGCTGGGTTGTTGTTTTTTGTTTGTTTGTTTGTTTGTTTTGTCATGAACTTTCTTAATTTGTGTTTATATCAAAATATTTTTATTTCTTTATAAGTTATTAAAGATAACTTTGCTGGATATAGCAGTCTTTGTAGGCAATGAATTACTTTCAGGAACAAAAATACATAATTTTATGCTTCTCTGGTATTCAGGAATGTTGATGAAATATTGAAGTTATTCTGCCTGATATCTGAAGATAAGCTGATGAGTAGGTATGGCACTACATAATGATAGTCTTGCTTTTGTATTTGAATTGGCATGTTTTTCATTATTGGTTTTACTATTGTCTTTTAATTTTATATTTTGACATCTTCACTAAGATGAAACTTTTAATCAATGAAGGAAAGGTGTCAGCTTCTTCACACCTATCTGACTATTTTAGTGTAAGTTTTATAGACTCTTGAAACTTCACAATAAACTTTGTTGTGCATTGTCAATGTTCTTAGTCCACTTGCTACCTGTATCTTACTGGTTTTATTTCTTTTATTTCATTTCTCTACTTATGCATCTGCTTCAGTAGTTTGCTTCACTCAAATTTGTCAATAAGCTGGGTTTCTGAAGTAACCTAAATATCCTAGAAAGCAGACCATTGGCTAATCTTTAATTGCAGCATTTCCTGGCAGTTGGCAAAGTTTTCCATTGGTGAAGAGGGATGGTGATGGAGATGCACTTCACAATCCCATGTTGAGGCTCTCTACTGTGGACTGAGAAGAAACAACAGCTACACACACTTCCAACACACGCTTATGAGGGAGATGACAATCAGGCTAATTAATTTATCTTTTCTTAATCTTGAAAACTGGCCATATTACCCAAATATCATCTAACAGAATGCTGTGAAAGATAGAAGGCCCTTACAGCACTGTAAACACTCATCTTCTTCATCCAGAGGGCAGAAAATGCTAGAAATCAGGATGAATTCAACTATGAGTATGACAAAAGTTAAGAAGAGCTTGAATTATTAGCCTTGGCCATCATCCGATGTTGAAATCCGGATTTGAACAAAGAAGAAGGGACCATGAATTTTGAGAAAGTTTACCAGGGAGCTTCTGAAAAGTTCTGAACTGTCAGGGTCAGAAGAAGACCTCACATTCTTTGCTTGAGAAGAGCAGACTTCCTCTGCTCAGAAGGTGTTAAAAAGTCTAATCTTAGAGTGACCAGATGACTTTGCTCTCTCCAATAAAATATAATCAAATAAAACTCAAGTTGTTCAGGTAACTTCAGGGTCTCACCTCATCGACTGGGTCTAGCTTGCTGGAGCCAGTTCTGATACCATGCTGAGTGGAGCATTTACTCTTATGAAATGTTTTCACAGCAGCTTCCTCAATCAGCATCTCTAGGTCCTTACAGATGCCAGAAAACCTTGCAGACAGTCCAGCAAGGACAACTGCCCCCAAAATAAATTTGGTCTTTAGGGTTTTATTTGTTCTATTTCCTTAATCCTGTTTGTTCACAGCACCAAGGCAATGGCATATGTTTTACTTTACCAGAAGATCAAGGCAATAACACCAACCTGTGTTAATACCTTTCCATGCTAATTTTTATGGACAGATTTCCTATGGGTATTGTTAGTAGAACAGCCAAAGTTATTAATTGCTAAAACTGATGTTGGATACATTCTTTTTTTAATCTTTGATGTGAAAGCAGAAAATGTTCATGAAGTTTTTGCAACATACCAAATATTACAGTTACCACAAGGAAAATTTCTTCTGAGATAATTTCCTTTAAAACTGAACCTGCCTTTTCGTGAAATGAAATTTTCCTTGAATTAACAACCCAAAGACAGATGGGAGCTTCTCAGACTTAGACGTCTGACAATTGTTTTCTCGAAAAATAACCAAAGTAAGCTCTCCATTTCATTGAAAGAAAAAATAATGTTATTTTTTTCATCTAATAACAGCTTGAAGTTTTATTTAGAAATAAAGTTGTGGTGGGTTTGTCTCATACACTTTGGGTTTGATGACTTCCCGATACTGAAACACTTCCTACAATGAGGTTATTTGTCATCATTTAAAGAATATGACTGGATAAATACCATGAGGTTAACTGCAACAGCGTTTAAAAGTTCTGATCCCTCGATGTGCTGAAATGCTCTGAGGGATCATCACCGTGTGCTTTACGACCACAGGCAGCTACAGAAGTAACGGATAGCACTTGATAGATCAATGGATTTTAATGGAACATAAATTCATAAAAACTGCTTCAGATCTTCTGTCACAGCTCTACTACGGGGATTGTCACTTGCCGCGTTTTAGTGCAGTGTTAAAGAACGGCCGCAACTACCTGAAAAGGCAACTTTTCCAACTCTCTGTTTGTGAAGCTGTTTTCTGCATGCCCTTGGACCGAAATAACTTATATTTCAGTTGAATTCATGAGTAGAATAGGACAAAACAAACAAACATCAGGAAAGGAGCCCAAGGAAAGTCACAAGAAACAGACACAGATTTAGAGACCCACTCATTCGCACATTCAAGCAACCTGTAAAAATACTAAACTAGAAGATATATATATATATATATATATATAATTATATGATATGATATAATATAATCATATAGTATAATATATATATGCAAGGTACCTGTAGAGTAAATACATAACAGAATTTATTTTTAAAAGAAAACAAGAAAAGCCTTGCCATGATATTATGAGATGAGGAACCTTGAAAGATGATGTTTTGAGTTCATTTTCCACTGGCATTTACTGCTGCGCATGAAGCCTACCTTAAGAACAGCTGGTTTCCACAATGAGTTTCCCTTGGATAAAAGTACATTTAATTTGTTAGTTGATCTCAATTGGAGATTGCTGGGCTGAGGGCAGGGGCATGTTTCCACTTCTCTTTTCAGCTTGAGAACCCTTTGGTGAAGACCCATTGAGGCCCTGTTCATGCTGGTTCAGTCTTTATGAGTTCATATGGACTGCCTTATTTCGTTGGTGTCCTCCATGATGAACTCTGGCATTAAACTCTTTCTCCCTCCTCTTATTCAGGGCCCCCTGAGCCCTAAGAGGACAGATTTGATGGAGGCACCCTATTTAGGGCTGAGCATTTCAAGGTTGCTCACTCTCTGCATAGTGTCTGGTGTGGGTCTCATTATTTGGTACCATCTACTGCAGTAGGAATCTTCTGTGATGATGGCTGAACTAAGGCACTGATCTATGAGTATAGCAAAATTTCATTTTATTGAAACATTCTGTTTTGTTTTGCTTTGCTTCTGTTGGTGGTGGTTTTAGTAACAGCAGTATTTGATTTTACTCTAGGTCCCTGAGCTATCTAGTCTCAGTTTTTCTCACTAAAGCAGGGTCACATATGGGTTCCATCTCGAGGCCTGGGTCTTAGGCCAAATCAGATATTGATTGGTAACTTCCACTAGGTTTGTGCCACTATTGCTCTGCCATATTTTTAAGGTAGGACACCATTGTAGAGCAAATGTGTTCACATTTCTCCTTTGCTACCTTGCTTAATGTGTTCCTGTATCAAAGAAGCTAGCACATAGGGTTTGTGAAGGCTCTATGTAGGCACAAGTTCAACCTCTCCATATTCAATAAATTGTTTAGGTGTTGTCTTAAGCAATGGGGCCTTGTGTTCAGTTTATGAAAAGCAGCCTATAGTCTTGGAAAAGGCCTTATAGGACCCTCTGGCCAACAACTCAATTAGATATAGCCTAATACCCATACTAGAAGTTTCATTTGGTGACAAGAGATGGCTGGGGCACTCTCTGTCTCCCTCATTATTTGGCATTTTTATTTAGATCTCCTTCATATATGTATACTGTTTTAGGTTGCCATATTACCCCCTCAAATGGACCTTAACTTTTGGCTGTCTCTGCCCATATTCTTTCCCTTAGATCTGACTCCCTGACCTCCCATTTGATCCTTCAGTTCCAGTCATACTCATTCCTCTATATCCACCCTTTCTATTTGCCTTTCCTAGAGAGATCTACACACACACACACACACACACACACACACACACACACACACTCCTTATTCTATAGATAACCTCTGTGGTTTACTAATTATACCTTGCTTATCATTAACTTAACAGTTAATATCCACATATAATAACTACATACTGTATTTGTCATTCTGGATTTAGAATACTTCACACAAGAGGATTTTTTTTCTAATTCTATCTATTTACCTGCAGATTTCATGATTTTCTTTGATAGATGGGGAATAATGTCATGTAAATGTACTACATGTCCTTTATCCATTATTCTTTTGATGGACATCTAGACTGTTGCCAGTTTCTGGCTATTATGAATAGAAGAGAAATGAACATGTTTGAGCAAGTGTCTCTGTGGTATGAAGCATTCTTTGGATATATGCCTAAGAGTCATATAGCAGGATCTTGAGGTAGATAGATCCCTATCTTCCTGAGAAACTGCCATAATGATTTCTACAGTGGGTGTACAAGTTTGCACTCCCACCAGCAACAGATGAGTGTTCCACTTCTTCTACATCACCTGAGTGATCTGTCACTTGTTTTATTGATCTTAGCCACTCTGGCAGGTGTAAGATGAAATCTCAGAGCAGTTCTGATTAGCATTTCCCTGATGACTAGGTATGTCGAATATTTCTTAGTGTTTTTCAGCTGTTTGACTTTCCCACTTTGAGAATTCTCTATTTAGACCTGTGCCCTGGTTTTAATTTGGTTATTTGTTTTCTTGATATCTAGCTTTTTTGTGTTCTTCATATATTTTGGATATTAGTCCTCTATGGATAAGGAGTTGCTAAAAATAGTTTCCCATTTTATAGGATGCTGCTTTGTCCAATTAATGGTGCCCTTTGCTATGCCGAATCTTTTCTTTGTCATGAGGACTCATTTATTAATTGTTGACCCTACTGCCTATGCTCACAATGTTATGTTCAGAAAGTCTTTTCCTATGCCAATAAATTCAAGAATTTTCCCAACTTTTTCTTCTATCAGGTTCAGTGTATCTGCTTTTTATGTTGAGGTCTTAGATTTATTTGGAGTTGTATTTGTACAGGGTGATAAGTATGGGTATGTTTGGATTCTTCTACATTCAGCTGTCCAGTTTGACCAGTACCATTTGTTGAAGATGTTATTTTTTTCTAATGTATATTTATGGCTTCTTTATCAAATATCAGATGTTTATAGGTGTGTGGATATATGATTGGATCTTCAATTTGATTCCATTGATTAATATGTCTCTCTCTCTCTCTCTCTCTCTCTGTGTGTGTGTGTGTGTGTGTGTGTGTGTGTGTGTGTGTGTGTGTTGTGTGTGTGTGCCAATATCAAGCTGGTTCTTGGGAGGGGGAGGGTTAAGGAACAAACAGCCAATGCTATGGACAACCAGATGACTAAAGATCAGAGTACGAACACAATCAACAAAAACCAGGACATCATGACTCCACCAGAAACTCCCCCCAACAATGGTTAGTCTAATGCAGGTAAAACACAGGAAAATTACCTTAAATATATGTTTATGCAGTTTTTAGAGGCATATAAATAGGAACAAACAAATCTCTCAAAAAAAATACAGGAAAATATAACCAAACAAATACAGGCCATTAAAGGCGGACAAGAAATCATAAACAGGTGAAGGAAATGAATATAACTGTTCAAGACCTGAAATGAAATTAGAATCAATAAAGAAAACAAAAACCTAGAAAACCCTGGAGATGGAAAACTTAGAGAAGAGATCAGCTACCACAGAGGTAAACATCACTAACAGAATAGAAGAGATGGAGGAGAGAACCTCAGGTGCTTATGTTACAACTGAAGAAATCAATACATTTCTCAAAAAAAGAAATTAAAATGGAAAAGTTCCTGATTCAAAACATCCAAGAAATCAAGGACAACATGAAAAGAAGCAACTTAAGAATGATAGGAATAGATGAAAAAGAAGATTCCAGACTCCAATGTCCAGAAAATATTAAAAAAAAATCATTGAAGAAAATTCCCCAACCTAAAGAAAGAGATGTTCTGAAACATACAAGAGGCTTACAGAACACCAAATAGACTTACACCAGAAAAGAAATTGCTCCTGCCACATAATAATCAAAACACTAAATCTACAAAACAAAGAATAAATTTTAAAAGTGGCAAGGAAAAGGGCCGAGTAATGTATAAAGGTAGACCTATCAGAATCATACCTGACCTCTCCATAGAGACTGTGAAAGCCAGATGAGCCTGGGTAACGTCATGCAGATGCCGACACTGACCACTATACCCAGCAAATTTTCAATCACCATAGATGGAAAAAACAAGATATTTCATAATGAAACTAAATTTAAACAATTTCTTTGAATCAAACCCAACGAGGTCAACTACATCCAAGAAAACACAGGATATAGATAATTTTACAACACGAAAACCAAAAGAAAACAAGGACAAAAACACACTATCTCCACCTTCTTCATGATAAAAGGAACTAACAGGCATTGGTCACTAATATCTATCAACATCAATGGACTCAACTCTCCAATAAAAAGTCACAGGCTAACAGAATGGTTGCAGAAACGGGATCCAACATTTTGCTGCATCCAAGTAAACTATATCAGCAACAAAGATAGACACTACCTTAGAATAAGGAGCTGGAAAAGATTTTCCAAGAATTTGTGTGGGCCAGAAACAAGCAGGAGTAGCCATCCTAATAGCTAATAATAAGTAGACTTTTAACCAAAATTAATCAACAGAGAAGGGGAAGGACACCTCGTTCTCATCAAAGGAAAAATCAACCAGGATGATATCACAATCCTAAACATCTATGCTCTAAATAGAGGGGCACCTGCATTCATAAAATAAACATTATAAAAGCTTAAATCACACACTGATCCCAACACATTAATAGTGGGAGAATTTAATACCCCACTCTCACCAATGGACAGATCATCAAGCAGAAGTTAAATAGAGAAATAATGAAGCTAACAGAGGTCATGAATCAAATGGACCTAATAGATGCCTAAAGAACTTTTCACCCAAACACAAAAGAATATACTTTTTTTCTCAGCACCACACAGAACCTTCTCCAAAACTGACCATGTAGTCAGTCACAAAGCAAATCTCAATTAATACATGAAAATTGAATTAATTCATTGTTCTTCATCAGATCACCATGGATTAAAGCTAGACCTCAATAACAACAGAAATAACAAAAAGCCTACACACTCATGGAAACTGAACAACTCTGTGCTCAATGATCACTGGGTGAGGGAAGAAATAAAGAAACAAATTAAAGACTTCCTAGAATACAATGAAAATGAGGGCACAACTTACCCAAACTTATGGGACACCATGAAAGCAGGGCTAAGAGGAAAGTTCATAGCATTAAATGCTTTCAAAAAGAAATTGGAGAGATCCTATATTAGCAACTTACCAGATCACCTAGATCCCTTAACAGCTTTAGGAAGAAGAAGGAGAAGAAGAAGAAGAAGAAGAAGAAGAAGAAGAAGAAGAAGAAGAAGAAGAAGAAGAAGAAGAAGAAGAAGAAGAAGAAGAAGCAAATATATCCAAGAGGAGTAGATGGCCAGAAATAATAGAAATCAGGTATGAAATCAACAAATTAGAAACAAAGAGAGCAATGCAAAGAATCAACGAAAGTAAGAGTTGGTTCTTTGAGAAAATCAACAAGATAGACAAACCCCTAGCCAAACTAACTAAAAGACAGAGAGACATGTCTGTACCTAAAGTAGCAAAATTGAAAGTGAAAAGGAGGGCATACAAACAGACACTGAGGAAATCCAAAGAATCATTAGGTCTTACTTCAAAAACCTGTCTTCCACAAAATTGAAAAACCTAACAAAAATGGATGATTTTCTTGATAGATTTTATCTACCAAATTAAATCAAGAGCAGGTAAACAGTTTAAGTAGCCCTAAAATCCCTAAAAAATAGAAGCATCCATCAAATGTCTCCCAATTAAAAAAAATTCCAAGGCCAGATGGTTTTAACACTGCCTTCTACCAGACTTTTATAAAAGAACTAACACCAGTATTCCTAAAACCATTCCACAAAATAGAAACAGAAGAAACATGAAGCCACACTTCCCCTGATACCTAAACCACACAAAGACTCAACAAAAAGAGAAAGTTTTCAGACCAATCTCCCTTATGAATATTGATGCAAAAACAAAATGCTCAATAAGATACGTGCAGACCGAATTCACGAACACATTAAACACATCATCCACAATGATCAAGTAGTCTTCATCTCAGAGATTCATAGATACAAAATCCAACAATGTAAACCACCATGTAAACAAGCTAAAAGGAAAAAAAATGGGACACCAGGAAAGCAGTGCTAAGAGGAAAGTTCAAAGCATTAAGTGCCTTCACATGATCATCTCATTAGATGCAGAAAAAAAACTTTGATAAAATACAACACCCGTTCATCATAAAAGTCTTGGAGTGATCAAGGTTACAAGGCCCTAAACATAATAAAGGCTTTATACAGCAAGCTGATAGCCAACATCAAACTAAATGGAAAGAAACTCAAAACCAGCTTGGTGGGTATTTCCTTTGATGAGAATGCAGTATCCTTCCCTATCTCTTTTGATTTGTTTTTGTTTGAAGTTTGTTTTGTCAGATATTAAAATGGATGCACCTGATTGTTTATTAATCATTTTTCTTGAAATGTATTTTTCCATTCTTTTACCTGAGGTGAATATCTATTCTTGATGTTAAGCTGTGTTTCTTGGATGCAGCAGAAAGACGGATCCTGTTTTTGCATCCATTCTGTTAGTCTGTTTATTTTTATTGAAGGAATTGAGACCATTGATATTGAAAGATGTCAATGAGCAGTGTTTGTTGATTCCTGTTATTTTATTATTGTTGTTGTTTTGTGGTGGTTATTTTATTGTTTTGTTTTGTGGTGGTGGTGGTGGTGTGTATGTGTGTTTCTCCTCTTTGGTGTGTGTGTGTGTGTGTGTGTGTGTGTGTGTGTGTGTGTGTGTGTTTCTCTTCTTCTGATTTGCTGGTCTGGAAATATTTATTCCTTGTGTTTTCCTGAATGCTTAGATTGGTGTTTTTCATTCTAATGCCTTCTTAGCCTTGTATTGTAGATATTGCTTTTTTTCACGAAATATCTTATTTTCTCAATCTACTGTGATTCAAAGATTTGTTAAGTATAATATTCTGGACTATCATCTCTGGTCTGTAAGGTTTTGACTACATCTTTCTGTCTCTTAGAATCTCCATTGAGAAGATTCTAATAGGTCTGTTTTTATATCTTACTAGGTCCTTTTTTCTTTGCATTTTTTAATACTTTTTCTTTGTTCTGTACATTTACTATTTTTGTTATCATGTGTCAAAGGGAGTTTCTTTTCTGGTCCACTCTATTCAGTGTTCTGTGTGTTTCTTGTAGCTTACTAGGCTTCTCCTTCTTTAGACTGAAGAAATTTTCATCTATAATTTTGTTGAGAATATTTTCTGTGTCTTTCACCTGGGTTTCCTTCTCCTCTATTCCTATTATTTTTATATTTGGTCTTTTCATAATGTCCCAGATTTTCTTGATGTTTGTGGCAGGATTTTTTTAGGTTTAACACTTTATTTGACCAAGGTGTTTCTTCCTTTTAGCGTATCTTCAATTCCTGAGGTTCTATTTTCCACTCCTAATTTCTATTGATGAAGCTTGCCTCTGAGGTTCCTGTTTGACTTCCTAAAATTTTAGTCTCCATCCTTCCTTCAGTTCACTTTTCTTTATTGATTCTATTTCTACTTTCATGTCCTTAACTGTTTTATTAATTTTCTTCCACTATTTATTTGGGTTTTTTATAGAGAGATTTTAAGGTATATTTTTAAATAAAAGAAAGAAGATAGAATTGCAATGGTGGATAAAGAAAGAAATTAAAATATCAGATAAAAGTAATTTACCCTAGAAAACAAAACCCTCTTGCAGACTGTGGGTTCTAAAGGAAACCAAAGCACACCATGCTCACTGAGCCACCAGGGAGGACCCAACCCAGGGAGGCAACTCATCACCTATATCTACAATAGCACAGTGCATATTTTAACCTCAATCATCAAGGAAAAGACGAAGATCATCACAGTGATGAGCTATAAGAATGGCATAGCCAGGAAAGGTCCTGATTCATAGGGATCTTCCTTGTGGACTTACAGACTATGGGATTTATAGAAGAGAAGGTCTGAGAAATTTGATCATAGTATTTACTGACTCATGCAATGAAAACGTTTGGAAGTGGAAAACAGAAAGTTATTAGTTGATACAATGTGAAATGGCAAACCCATTTTTCATATTTTTACCAATTCCCAAATTCAGAACTCACCACTTAAAGGGGAATACATATGTGGGAAATAATCACACCAAACAAGAAGCAAAAAGTGCTACATTCACTTATTCATAAAACATTTGGGAAACAGAAATATTCCTTTCACCTAAAGACTAGTGAATACAGAACACACAACATAAGGTCACCAGGAGTTTTGTGGTGCTAATTCTTGTTCAATCAATGAATGTAAAATAGAAAATACATGAAGAAATCGAGTTCTGGGCTGAGTGTATTTATGTTTATCAGACAGTGATCCTTCTGGGTTATCGCTCCATGTCCCGGAATGAGATGAGTATAACTTACGAACTAAGAATATCCCCTCAGCTCATTCCCCGCTGTAGAGATGAAGAACATGTTTTTTAACAAAATGGGCTGAATTGAGACAATTGAATGTTGCTCCCTTGTAAACACACTAAATTGTATTGCATATCACGACCCAGCTGGACCTATAGAGAGTGGTGCAGCCCTTGAAGAATTAAAAGATATCAGAATGGTTGTCTGAGGCATATTCCTGGTTCATTCCTCAGTATGGACATGCACCAAACAGACTGGTATGGCAGATGGTGATAGGCGGCAGTAAACTTAGCAAATGATTGCCCTAATAATGGATGCTGTGCTGAGGAAAGCATCTTTGCTACAACAGATAAATATAGTCTTTGTTTTTAAAGCAACTATTGGTTTCCTCAATGTATTCATCTTGATACTCGTCAGAAAAAAAAGACCCAAAAATATTTTATATGCCTGTATCAAAGAATAATACATTTCCACTGTCTTGTCTCTTCTTCTTTTCATTGCAATATAAAACATGGGAAATTAGATCACCTCCATGCCTTTCAGGTCATTAAAAAGCCCTGCTTATTAATGGCTCAAAAACTTAGCCCCAGCAGCATTGTAATGACATATACAATTATCTGAGCTACTAAGGTCCAAGCAAGCAAAAAGATGGAAAGTAATTTGGAAAAATTGATGAAAATTTAAATATTTTAAAAAGGTACCTAGAATATGCCATTCAGAACCCCTTTCAGAAACCTGACTCTAGGTAGAACAATGGTCTAACATTTATCAGCTCATCAGTTTTATCAGCTCATCTGAGCCAAAGCCATGTTTCCCTACATGGTTTCTAGTTAACGCTGAGTACGATAGAAGGACAAATGTCAGAACATTCCTACCCAATGTGCTCTGACTGCTTCAAGAGGTCACTTCAAGTCATGACATCCATTAAGTCAAGACAAGGGCTTCTAGATGCATGCAGCAGTCTTGGAATCCTGCCTAATCCCTGCTGACTTCTCTTCTTGTGTTCCAAGTATCAGATATACATCACAACCTGTGGGCCATACTCAACACTGGCATCACCCTAACACATCTCTTGCTTCTTTGCCAGCATCTTACTGCTTCTTGTGAATCCTGAAATAATAACAAATTCAGAGGCTTGAGACACACTCAGACATTGCTGCAACATAAAGGATAATGTATTGCAACTTTGTACCTGCTATCGAAATGAAAGAGGTCTACATTTTTAGGATTTCTTTCTTGTTTGACAGAACATTTACCACACACTGAGTGTTCTTTCAACTCATGCCAAGTGCAGTATAAGGCTGCTAATTTTCAGTGTAACCCCACGCAAACACTGAGTGACCATCTGCAAAGTAATTGTCATAATCTGGGTCTATTTTATGTCTAGAATGTACTAATATTGGACAACAGCCCATCACATGTTCACAACAGGATATTCAGAGTCCTAGGGAAACAAATATGCTATTCAAAGCAGTGTTCTGATGTTTTGAAATAGCATCTTCCAGACACGGTGTGGCCACTGATTTTTCTTGACATCAGAACAATTGATTATAGAGGACTCTCACAGCACTGACCCATTAATATTACAGAGACACCAGAGGATTCAGGTGCATGCAAGGTGGTCAACAAAGACTTCACGTAGTCCTTGGGAGGCATGAGTGGCACATAAGATACAGCATGAGACTGCAGAGAGGGTTTCTTATGATCTCCCTGCATCAAAGAGAAGGTGATGACAGAGATGAGGAGGTCATAGCTGCCCACACTCTTGCAAGCAGCTCTTTATTCATGTTCCCATAAGTAAACTCAACTGAACCCATTGATACACCAAGCTGAACAGTGTAGAATCTTTTATTTGGTCTGCCATTGGTGACATATTCACGGTTAACAGCCATTTATTTATATATCTCCAAGATAAATTCACACACCACACAGATACAGGTGTCCCTCACTTCAGTTTCTGGAGCGTTTAATTTAGCTGACACTTATGGTGTCATTAGGCATTCCTTATGTCTGGCAGATAGACAATGGGCTTTTCTTAAGCCCGTTGATATATTGCTCTATCTGTTGGTATTAGACAATAGCACAGTGTGGCCACACTGTGCGGTTCCACCAAGAAGGGTATCTAAGTGTCAAGATCCAAAAGGAGAAAGCCAGGAAGGTCAAAGACCAGAATTTCTGGAGATGGGAAGGTTAACATGAGGAAGCATGAGGTGTGAGTACACATTTGGGGTTAATGGTCACCTGTCAATGTAAAAAATGTAAAAACTAAACATATATAGAGGTCATGCCCCATGGTGTTCATTTATTCCAAGGCTTACATAGTGTGTCTATGGATGCAGTAGCAAAGGTAGTAAAAATAAAGATTATTCATGGCTTTCTCCATTTGTACCGCATCACAGTAAAGCTAACCTGAACACCGTCATCATGGAGTGTCCAACCTGGAAGCAGTAATATCTGAGGGAATCTATCAATCTGGTATATCTTTTCCATTCTTGGAAAAGAATACGTGGTCACTTGACTGTGTGAGGTGCGCTGACTTACACTACCTGGAAGTGACACGTGTTCTGGGCAAGGATTGAATACTGTCTATCACAGCTGCCCGAGGGCTCACTACGTGCTTTCTTATTTGTTAATGATGTGATCTCATACAAGAATGTCTGCAAAAAGACACTTACTGCCCTGTCACAGAACATGTCTTTCATAAATAATATCCGAGGGCTGATAAAACTTCAGAGTTGCCCTTTATGACTCACTCAAAGTATGATTTGGGGTACTAGCAAGCCCAGTTTATTATGACAATTTGTCATATTTAAGACACAGAATGTGGGGTCAGAAAGAATGAAATGAAAATATATAGATGTAATTGGCCTAGGCGCCCATCAAAAAATGAATGCATAAAAAAAAAACCTGTAACTTAGAATATTGTTTGGCCATAAATGGGACTGAAGTTGTGTCCTCTGCAGTGAATCAGGATGGAGTTGGGGAGCGTTGCATTAAGGGAGGTGAGCCATACACAGCAAGACACATGCTACAGGTTTGTTTGGGGTTTTTTTGTTTTGTTTTGTTTTTTCTGTATCTGGAAGTTAAAGTAAGAGAGCAAGAGAGGGGCAGTGCCTATTGGACGCTGGGAAGCAGGGTACACAGACAGAGCAGATGGATTTGTCCAGTGCATTCTGCCTGTGTGTATGGCTATATCATAGTGAGCATGCAGAAATACATGCTAATAACCGAAAACATTCTAACTTAGCGATACATTCTACCTGGTTCGAGCTTTCTCCTTCAAATTGCATTACATATGATTAATCAACAGACATTTTATAGTGTTCCAAATATCTAGATGATGTGGGCCTCAAAGCCATGTACCAGAAAGAGGATTAATCACTTTACTGTCAAAGGTAAGATGACATTTGGAGAATCTGATATTTCTATTTCAAGTATACTTTCTACTGTGTTTTCTTTCTCTCTTTTTAAAGGCTTATTTTATTTTGTTAGCATTACTGCTGAACTCACAGTAAGTAGTCAAATGAACTTAAAATTAAGAATGCCGCCATCATGCTTTCCTCATGTCCATGGACCACCTGACAATAAGTAATTGGTTTTTTTTTCAATTAATTTTATGTATTTATTGTGTGTCTTCTTTCCCTACCTTATTCCACCCAGGTCCCAAGTATGTGTGATGGTGCTGCCAAATACCACGTTTCTTTTTCAGCCTTGTAAAGGCTCTTACATCCATAGCCAGACACATGCTTCACTCTTTCCTAGGCAGAATTACTCATCTCACCTTTCTATTATCTAAAATTTCATCTCTCCTCTAAACAATATATACCCACATCTTACCACAGGATCACTTTTGCAGAAACTCTGGTTGAGAGATAATTCAGTTTCACTTTGTTGTTGTCTGGTTTGCTCTTTGTAGACCATAATTGTCTTCCCATGCTAACCATTAAAACCCTATTATTATTCTTCTGGCCATGAGTACCTCTTCAGTCCTAGATTGTCAGCCTACAATTAAATTGCTTTCTGAGATATCCAACCTATATTATTGGTCTATTTATCTTTCTCAATATTAATGACAGGCTTTCTCTATATGAGGCCAACATTCTCACCTTTTTGTGACTGCAAAGAGTAAGTAAATACTCAGATTTATACATAAATTTCACAAGTTTGTCAAGATGTACCAAAATGTTAATTGGGGTTTCTGCCTGCAATGTACAGGGCTCCCTTTTTCACACCCTCAACACTTACTATAGATATAAAATAGTAATCGCAGTAACTTTTGAAATGCTGCCTCACTGAAGTTTCTTTTCTTCTGTCTTCATGGATAGTACTGTTGAGCGCATTGTCCTGTATTTGTGTAGCATTTGAATTTCTTTGGAGAAATTCCTACTCATGTTTTCCTGTTGGTTTGCTTGTTTGTTTTGCCAATTACTTTTTTAGTCACTTCACTGATACATTATTGAATTTTATTTCTGACGTTTTCATGGGCGAGAAATACACCAGCTAAATTAAACGTTCTCTCTCTCTTTCTGTGTGTGAGAGAGAGTCTCCCTGTCTCTCTGTGTCTCTCTTCCTCTTTCTCTGTCTATCTCTGTATCTCTCTGTCTCTTTCTCTGTGTGTATTCATAATGAAAAACTTCCTAAACTCAATATATATATATATATCAACAAAATCAGCATCTTGTACTTTGTTATTAAAAAAACTGTCAAGTAAAATTGTATGCCTTCTAGAAATCATAAATTCATTTCTATGAATGCTAACCCAGAAAGTTAATAAGTGGTCAATGTAATGCTCAAGCTTGAAAAAAGACTAATAAAATTTGTCACACAATGTTCCACCCCAAAGGTTCAAAGTACTCATTTATTTGTGTGAAGATTAAATCATGCCGCTAGCAATAGAGTTTCCAGTCTTGAGAGGTTTACAAACCACATAAAGAATGTAGATTCTATATGTGATTTTCTTAAAATCACACTCCCACCTGACAGGACCATTGGAGGCTTTTAAATCCACAGCCCTCAATTCCACTGTGCCATATGCTGAAATAGCTGATCTCCCTCCAGAGTGTCTGAGAACCCAAGACTGCTTTTACAGTAAATATCATCAGCCTGGGGGAATTCGGAAACCTTTTTCCAGTCGTAGGTTCAATTAACTTGTGAAATACATCCTGGCCATAAGATGAGAGTGATCAATAACTTTTAAGCAGCAAGGGATTTGGGGCAAAGGCCACCAATATTTGATGGAGTGCATTAGAGCTCCCTAGATGTGATGACCTCAAGCACATTCATTCCCTCTCCACAGCAGAAGTAGGAGGTTGTTCTAGACCTCAGCTATATATCAAAATCACCTAGGAAATTAAAAAAAAAAAACAAACCACCAATGCAAATCTCCTACTCCATACCGCTCTTTGTACAGAGAACAATTTATTTGTGGGAGGATGACCATATGACTATGGTCATGCAAGAATCCAGTCTCAGAATCAAGGAAAGACACTGGGCTGGCAAAAAACGAGCTGACTAGTATCAGGGAATGATGCTGGAAGCTGTGGGAGATAGAACAGGTGTGCTGCAAGAATAATATGTGACAATTGCCGACTTAGTAAGTGGCTGAGGGAGTGGTAAGAATTTATAGCAAAGAGCACCAGTAAAGAGAGAGAGAGAGAGTCCTCGGTGGGATGATAAGGTCTTCTATGACTAATCTATTTTGCTAGAGACTAGCAAGGGTCGGGGGAACAAGGACTCACACAGAAAGGAAGAGAGGACAGAGAAAACAGCTTTACCATGGAGAGGCCCCCGCATTAGGGCCGCAGGAGAAGAGACTGGAAGGGGTTAAAATCTGTTGAAAAGAGTGCTTTCCAGAGCTAACAAGATAGCTTCCTGTGAAGGAAGTGGTGGAATGCCTTGAGAGCATGCCAAGGGAGTCACTGGAGAGGAAGAGAGTAGAAAATATCTTGTCACGAACCAAAAACCTGAAGCAGCAGAAATAAATACAGCTTAACTCCCAGCACCTGCCTAAGTGGATAGCGATCAGAAAGCTGTCCAGAGGCACCAGCAGCTCCAGACTCACAGGAGGAGGAAGCTAGGTCACAGCAGAGATTGTGCATTGCCAAAGGCTTGAGAGAGCCTTGTTCAGGCCCAGAGAATCTAATTTATCTCTAGAAACATAAGCACATGGTCAGAAGTTCCAGAAGCAGTCCTGCCTTCTCCTACTCCAGTCTTTTGGAAAAAGGAAATGTGGGTGAGGCGGGGTGTTGAGCGAGGGATCTATTGGCTGCTTGCTAAGGAAGATGCTTTTCCAAGGCAACTGAGATTACATCTCAAGAAAGAGCATTCATCATGCCTAGAATTTATTTTGACAAAACTGAACATTTGTAGGTAAGGCACTATTCTTAGCTCAGAATGATCTTTATCGCAGAATAATTTGAGCTTTCAACCACCTAGACAGGAAAACACTGTGAGCTAAGACTTACTTTTATTTCCTCGTGGGTTTGGTCTCCTCCTTACCACTGACTCAGTAGCTCCTGTCATCCACCCAATGGTTCTCCATACTAAATATACCAACCTCTTGTCCCAGTCCTAAGGACAGAGGTCTCCAGAAAAGCAGAATGTTTCCTGCTCTCCAAAAGCTGATCATCAGAACATCCCAGAGGTCACACATGATGTGTGCCATCGCTGTGTGTGTGTGTGCACTCTACTTGGAAGAGAGCCCATAGTTTTTGAGAGTGCAGTAGCCTTTCTGGCCATTATTTTACTTAGTAAAAACATCTTGAGTTGGCCTGAATTTCTAGATAATGTTTAATGGGAGCAAATAGGATGAGCTCCTGTTACACGCAGAATGAAGCCTGAGTGGGGGACAACAGAAGCGAAACAATTAGCTTCCTGTAACCAAGAGAGAGGCTCCCAATAGAATGGTGCCAGCTTCATGGCTCTTACAATTTGACTTTATTGAGTTTTCACTCACAGAAAAGGTTTTTCTTATTTAAAAGATCACTAGATTTTGTCAATCACCTGGCTGAGATTAAACACAAGTTCTTTTATTTCAATCTTCATTATTAATATTCACTTTTATATCACACAACACATAGTAAACATATGTCTCCTCGTGAACCAAAAATCTGATGCCACAGAAATAAACACAGATTAGCATTCATGGCTTCACCTTTATATTAATGTAACCTTAATCAGAAAACTGGTGTCTCTCTGTGCGTGTGTGTGTGTGCGTGTGTGTGTGTGTGTGTGTGTGTGTGTGTGTGTGTGTGTGGTGGGACAGGTCATTAAAGAGACATCAGCAGAGTTGTAAAAAAGTTTCTCAGGTAAGCTCATAGAAATGTAAATAAAGTCTGTTTTGATAAGATAAGAAACCCAAAGGAGCTGGAGGAAGCAGCTGTCTCTGTAGTCAGGCTTCTGTGGATCACAGAGTTGAGATGACAGGTTGGTGGGGGCACATTCTGGGTGACAGATGACAGGTTGGTGGGGACTGCTAGCATCGCAGTGCAGAGCATGCGCCTCTTTACTGATGCTCCAGTGAGAAGCCCCAGCCTTTCCTTGGCCTGCTGTCTGTGATAAGTTCTTGGGCCTGTTTCCCCCAATGTGATTCTAATACTCCCGTGTGTCCGTGTACCCTCCATTTTCCCATTAGATACATTGGTGACATGCATTCTACTTCCAGGAAGTAGTGATTTATCAGTCTGTGCTGCAGAAGGGGAAGCTGCACAGATTCTGTGATTTGGCTGTCCACCCTAGCACAGAATTATCTTCCAACTTCAAAAGGGAGTCAAAGACAGCTTGTACAATGGAGTCTTTCTATGGAAGACAGAGCCTGAAAACCTCCTCTGTATGTAGTTTGGAGTATCTTGAGGAAACCACAACCTGGTCTCAACCACCAGTCAGATAACAAAAACAAACAAACAAACAAACAACAACAAAAAAAACACGAAGTGGAGCCAGGCTATAAAATCTCAAGTCTAAACCCCAGCAAATCTTCATCCCCTAAAAGGTTCATGACCTCCCCCAAACAGAGCCACCAGCTAGAATCAATTGTTCAAACACATGAACCTCTGGGAGACATTTCTCACTCAAATCAGAATGGGGAATAAACTATCAAGGCCTTTCTTTAAAACTGAGAGGCCCACACGAACGTCCTCTCAAACTGTCTTCAGAACCCTAACTTCCCCCTACTGCTTCTGGATGTCCTAATTAGTCCTCAGGTACTTCTACAGTCTCTCTGGTCCATGTCACTTCTATGATGTACACTTCAGGAATCAGTCAACATGGCTGACAGCTACTCAGCTTGGTCATTTGGTACTTCAATACCATTTTTAGTGATTATAGCTTTGGTAATTCCTCCTAATTTTTAGAACAAATATATTTTGTGTTGTTATTTTTGTCAAACATATAATCTAAATTTGAACACATAGTCTTTTAAGTTATAACTTGGATTCTGTTTCTTGAAAAAGATGAACAGTTTTTTGTTTTGGTGTTTTTACTGCAGAGGTCATGCATTCTTTGTCATATCTTATCCTGAGCACTATGGGATGGGTGACACAACTCTAGATGTCTCTGATATCCAAGAGTACTCTTTCACAGTCACATTTTTATACTGTCTAGCATTATATGTAAGATGAGGATAAGGTGGAAAGCAGAGAGCAGGGAGGATGGTAATTAAGTCCTCACAAGAGGCATCAGGTAGGCTAATGAGTCTTTCCAGGACCTGCTCTGTTCTACAGGATCTAGAGAGCTCCCCTATCACCTACCTTTTCACCACTGAAGACTCATCTGTTTCAGCAACAGTGTTCCTCTTGTCCTTTCTGTCCTCTGTAGTTAGGATTCGTAATCTGTCCTTAGATTTGGAATTAAATCATTAGAGGACTAATGAAAGCATAAGAGCAGGATATTATCTTATTTATGCCCATTTGAGTTCATATATATATATATATATTATTTTTACCTTGTATACTTTCTTAATGTTTGTCTTTAATTTTGTGTATGAATGTTTATCTATGTGGGGAATATTTGTGCCAGAGTGCAGTTACTCACAGAAGCCAAAACCATTGAATGATATGGAGGTGAAGTGGTTCTGAGATCCTGTGTGGCAGCTGAGAATCCTCTACAAAAGCAAAGAATGCTATTAATCACTGGGCCTTCTCTCCAGCCCTGCCTTGGACACCTTCAGCCAGAGTTCATATTTGAACCAAACTCCCATTTTACAAAGTCAGCAATGTATAGAATTTAAAAATGACTCTTAGGAGGGAACAATGTAGGAGAGGAGGTGCAGAGAGTTGGAGAACAGATCTGGGGAGACCCAGAATGAGACGACAGAAGGACTGTAGAGAAAAGGAAAATGGAGGGTGAGGTTATCTCTGTGACAAAGTGGAGACCTAAGTCAGGGTAGGCTCTTGGGAGGATATGAGGGGATTCAAGCAGAGACTCCTAGTAGCAGAGACCATAGAGACTGAAGAGGACACCCTCTAACTAGACTAGTCTCCTAGCAGAGGGAGGGGAACATCACCTGCCCACAAAAACTCTGACCCAAAGTTTACCCTGCCTATGAGATGTGCAGGGATACCAACAGAGCACACAGAACAGAGATGGAGGGAATGCCCAACCAATGCCTGGCCCAACCAAAGACCCACCCTATCAGAGAGTGCCAACCCCTGACACTATGAAGGATGCTCTGCTAAACCTGCAGACACAAGTCTGTCAGAGTTGTCCTTTGAGAGGCTCTACCCAGCAGTGCCTCAAAGCAGATACTAAAACTCACAGCCAAACATTGGATGATGTGATGCATAGGGAATCTTACAGAAAAGTAGGAGGTAAGAGAAAACAACCTGGAGGTGACAGGAGCTCCACAAGAAGACCAACAGAGCCAACTAACTAGTGCCCAGAGGAGCTTGCTGAGACTGAAACATTGACTAAGGTCCATGCACAAACTGAATCTAGGTCCCTACAAAGATGTAACAGATGGGCAGTTTAGGCCTCATGTGGGCCCTTTAATAAGAGAAGTGAGGACTTCATTGAAATGATCACTTTTCCCCAGCAGGGCTGCCTTGCCTGGCCATAGAGGAAAAGTATGTGCTCATTCCTGATGTAACTTGATGAGCTAGGCTGGATGGAAAAAGGGAGCTCCCCTCTTTTTAGGAAGAGGGCAGGGGGAGGGAGAAAAAGGGAGGATAGAACTGGGAGGAAAAGAGGGACGGAGCTATGACAAAGACGTAAAGTGAATATTTTTTAATTAAAAATAAATAAAGATGACTTTTAAGAAACAATTTTTCTCTATTATTTGTAGCAAAATTGAACAAAATAAGCTATCTGTAATAAAGTGAAACACTCCACTCATACTTGCTTAGAAGTCTTTCAGTAAAACTATATTCATAGTTTATAGACCTATGTGCATCCCTTTTGTCATTACCATTTTTAGTATGTTCTACTCAAAGAGGAAATAAGCAAGGAATTTAAGCAGCTAGCCACATTTCTGTGGAGTTTGTGAGTGGCCATAGCACTTTACCTGTTCCTGCTATAGAAAAACATACAAGAGTTCCTGTGCCATAATATGAGAAGGCGAAGTGTAATTATGCAGCTGGCTGGACGATGCACCAGAGCCCTGCTGAAGGATAAGATCAGAAAAACAGTCCTCTCTATATTTAGACAGACATAAATTTTGTTTCACAGTTCAAAGTGTAACTGTGCAATTAGCTGCTTGTTACATCAGACTCCTGCTTAAGGGTGTCTGGAAATTTTGTTAGAGAAGTCAGTTAAAGTAGTTGCCTCATTGGCAGTGCCCACTCAGCAATAAATGCCTCTGAGAATGCACCAGATATAATGTCTAGCGTTAGGGAACACTAGGAGCCAAAGATGAATGGAATCATTGTTCGGTTTGTTGAGGTCACAACCACACATCAGCACATAATTGACGATCTGAAAGAAAACAGTTAATTCCATGAAGACTTTTTGTAAGATTGTCCAGCAATAGTCCAGGGACACCACGTGGGTACCCCGAATAATTTTTTTTTTTCAAATCTGAGATTGACAACACAATAGCTGTTAGCCTCTGTTAATCAGGTAACATGGGTGAGCAGGATGAAGAAAGACACACAATTCCTGTGATAATGACTCTTCCAGAAAGGGTTAGTGTTATATAGTTGTTAAATAAAATTTGTTGTTTTTTTTTTTACTTTTATATTTAGATTTGGCCTTGACATTTAAAAAGATATGCCTGGCTTTTGTTTGTTTGTTTTGTTTTGTTTTTTGTAAGGCTTTTTGTTTGATTTGGGTTTGTATGGTTTTTGGGTTTTCAGACTCTGTAGGGTTAAAGTGAGCCAAAATCCTGCCTTATATCTTGGATGTGTCTCTCTGTGTGTGTGTGTGTGTGATGTATCAAGAAGAGAATCATTAGCAAGGAACAGTTATGCAAATGAAATGTCATATGATTACATATTTTTGTTATATGATTGAGAACCATAGTCCTTTAGACTATTAAACATATTGATCATTTTAACCCTGGTTATACTTTCCTGATATGTTTAAGATGTAAACATTTAGGTGGTGTTTAAGACCACTGAAATGACCAAAATCAATCACTTCAGTTGAAGGTCTGGTCGTCAGTGGTACTTGGACTTGTGAGGAACTTCTGGTTTCTCTAGCCTTTCATTGATCAGTTAATCCATCTATCTGAGGTAAGTTAATGGCAGCCCATGCTTCACTTCGAATTGTGGAGGAAATGTTTTCCTTTGTGTTGAGTCCCCTCTTAGTAGGCTGGACACTGGCTAAATTCCACTTAGTGGCATCTTCATGATATCACTGAACAAGAGAACAAGTGAGTCCCATAATTACAGGGGACTTTGAGAAATGTCCTACAATGCCCTGGGACTTAGTTGACCTTTGCAGAGCAAGAAGGAAAATATTCTCCTTTTTAATCCCTCTGACCTGGTTAGTATCATCAATATAGACCTAAAAGTCCCATTACTAAACACACATAGAGTCAAATTGCATCAGTTTGGTATTTTAAACTAATGTATAATATTTACCTTGAGCAGAAATTAAACCCTTTAAAATAATCATTGATTAGACATATAGTTCTCAAGCTGTTACCTATCTATGTCTTATCTTTTACAAACCTTCAACCTTACTTACCCTCTCATTCCATTTTGTGAAAATCACCTAGTCATTTTAACATTTTTACACGAGTTCCGTTTTAATAAAAATTATTTTTACACTCCAACATCTTACTGTTTCTTTAAACACTATGAGACATTGTCACATTAATAAACTAATTTACCATCTTTTGTGAGAACTTTTCAGATGGGAGGAGGTTGTTAATGACTATCTTCTTCTCATAAAGTCTCAATGACAATCAAAGTTTTAGTTTTGCCAAAACTCACCCTGGGGGACCAGTGAGCTCGTAAGGCTTATTCACAGGACATAGTGAGGAGTTACTGACAGGAGCACCCTGAGAGCAGCCACACTGGGAAATCTTTACCCAGTACTCATGGTGGCTTTCTCACAACCGCATAGGTGAGGCCTCCTTTCCCTAGCCATTTTAGCCTCTATTCTCTAATTCCTCCCCAAAACCACCAAGCTATGTACAAGGAAGGCAGAACTGCCTGCTATCTGGGAGGTGTGCCTGGACTCTCAGGTGAGTGTACAATAACCCTCTCTGTCCCCTCCATCCATGAACGAACCATTAAAATCAGCAAGCTCAGTAGTATTGGGTTTGGGGCAGGCAGGCACAGCTGAATTCATGAAGATGGTAGTTGTTTGTCTTGAAAGATAGTGTTTCGTAAAACCTCCTGAATATAGCAAAGTTGAATCCAAACTACATATATAGAATAATATAACAAATTAGGTTTACCTGTGCGTACAGAAAAACCTAAACTTTAGCAAGCACTGTGGCTTGCTACTGTCTTTCTGTCAAGAAGACATGGAAGTAAAGAAATACCTATTGGAAACAAGAAAAGGTAGAATATAAAGCAAAGAGTCACAAGTCTTTACATGTTAACCCTGTGATTATAATTTCATATTATAGAAATAATTTATTTCCCTTGTTTTAACTAAGGTAGACTAGTGTACAGCCAATGGTCAAAAAGAAAAAATCGTCTTCTCTTTCTGCACTCCCACATTGCAGTAGGCCAAGGGTTTCTGGTGGGGCTCAAGGAAAAGATTTCCTAGCTTCTTTAATTCTCAAGGATTGAGAATAACAGCTTTTGGGGCCTGTTCTATATCATTTTTACTGTCCAGAGAATGATTCATCATAGCCTTGCTTTTGGTTTTGAATGACTTCAATAGCAGACAAAGAGAGGCAGCAGGTGTACAGCAAAACACCCTCCAATTCATGTTCACAACCTTCCTTAGAAATAAACATATAAAGAATCTCCATTATTGGGGTTCCTGGTTCAGTGACTTTGAGGCAAAAAGTAGTCTCTGTGGTTGAACATTCCATTAACTGCTTTAACTATAGACAGCTCCATATCATGAGGTAAATAATGGTAAGCTGTGTTGGCAATGGTTTACCATTAGCTGTGCTTAGGGCACAGCATTTTCACTTTGAAGGCTATTTCATTTTCCTTTTCCTTGTCACAGAGTTAAGAAACTAGCTTGTCCCTGGTCAGGGGTTTTGGAGGACATTTTGAGACAAAAGTTCCTGGGTCTGAAATGGGAGTACCAAATCCCATCTCCAGTTGGTGATTAAACAGAACGGGGATAATTTGCTAATGCAGCATGTAAGTAAGAGGAAATTACTTCTCTATAAAATTGAAATCAGTGGCTTATAGCTGACAGACAACTTGCTGTTGGGTCCTGACAACTACCTGGTCCCAAGGCACCTGTCATCCTTATCACCTTTAAACAAGTTTTATCTACTGAGTCTTGCTTTGAGAACAGGGATGGACAAGAGACGGGAGATATTTTCTTTTCTTTCAGGGGGCTGCAAGGAAAATAACATTTGATTTTCACCCTCTGGTTTCTTTAAACTTTATAAGGCCATGGGTATGTGATAGTCTATACTCATGATCAAGATGACAGAGATATCTGCCTTTACCACTGTCTGACTTGAGATCTTAGCCTTGAGGTGACCAACTGCTTGTAATTTTCCACTCACAATCAGTTGTGTGTGTGTGAGAGAGAGAGAGAGAGATGTGGTGTGTGTGGATGTACGTGTGTATGCATATGGGGGTAGAGGGTTATGTGGGGGTGTAGGTGTTTGTGTGGGTGGGTGTCTGAAAATGGAGGTAAGCAGCCTGATAAATTTAACCTTCCTCCTTTTAAAAATAAGAACAGTTCATTTGTCCTTCCTTTGAGTAAAAAAGGAAAAAATATATTCAGAGCCTTAAGGCTTTTTAATTTCTTGGAGGTCAGGGTGTCTTCAATGATTCGTTTCCTATGAACAAAAGTTTAATGTGTATATCTATATATATATATAGATATATATATATATATATATATAAACATCAGGGTTTGTTAGGGTCTGTTTGTTTTTCCAGCAGCTTTTAAGTCCCCTCTGGAAACCAATAAATATATTACATAAAACAATGTGTCAAAAATCAAAACAAAACAAAAAAAAACTTAAAATAGGAAAAAATAAGTTGGAAGTCTGGTTCTAGCTTCTTAGTATGGTATAAACAGGAGTGTAATAATCCAGACTCCAAAAAAATGGGAAGATACAAGTTTTGTTTTGTTTTTGTTTTTTTATGTCATGTGGTTACATTAATCAAGAGGGAAATGAAGTCACAAGGCATTTGCCCTTTTATAATATCATTAGCAAAGATGGCAGCCAAGTCACATGATTTCCTCCATCTAAATAAGGTCACTAGCCAATATGGCAGCAAACCAAATGATTGATTTCTGTTCTTGGCAACTTCAGCTCCACAGTCAATTAAGCCCATCCCCAGTCAAGGCACAAGTCCATATGGGATCCACATATTTCATGGACTAAATGTGGGTTGTTATGCAGTTTCATCTGAAAAGACACACACTTTAGTTAGGGTCATATGCCTAGAGAAGGGGATGGTACTTGTGGCCTAGGCAAGGAGGCCAAGAATAGCAAAATAAAGAAACAGAGGGAGGAATTCCTTAATAAGCAAATTCTATCCAAGGTTGTTAGAGAGGTTAGATTCAGTGTGAGGTCTCCCTCTTAGCTTCTAGAAAGGGAAAGGGAAGCTTACCTATCATCTAATTTTAGTTCAAAATAAGAATGAATCTCTCTCTCTCTCTCTCTCTCTCTCTCTCTCTCTCTCTCTCTCTCTCACATACACACACACACACACACACACACACAGTTGCAGAAGAGACAGGAAAGGATGGGAGATGAAGATGAAGAATCTAAAGATTAGTCTGTCTCCAGGTAAAGAGTAACTCCCCAAATCTCCCTAGTGAAGGTCTGTCCTTCTACCATCTGGATCAGGCAACAAGGGCCAGGGGACAGCACAGTGGAGTGAGGCCCCAGGTTAAGGTTAACAGAGTAATTGAGTTTCTGTTCTGTTTAGTTTCTAGTCACCAGTTTCACTTGTTATGATACACAGACGTTAGAATAATGAGGTTCCATTATAATAGGAACAGAGACTGTCTCTGACATGAACTGATTGGCCTGCTCTTTAATTACCTCCCCCTGAGGGGGAGCAGCCTTACCAGGCCACAGAAGAAGACAATGCAGCCACTCCTGATGAGACCTAATTGACTAGGGTCAGAAGGAAGGAAAAGAAGACCTCCTCTATCAGTGGACTTGGGGAGGGGCATGCATGCAGAGGGTGGAGGAAGGGAGAGATTGAGATGGGAGGAGAGAGGGAAGCACAGGGGGTGGGGTGGGGATACAAAGTGAATAAAGTGTAATTAATTAAAAAAAAAAAAAGAATTTCATGAACTCAGGGGCTGGCTCTTTGATCACCTCCTCCTGAGGCAGTAGCAGCCTTACCAGGCCACAGAGGAAGACAATGCAGCCTGATGAGACCTGATAGGCTAGGGTCAAATGAAAGGGGAGGAGGACCTTCCCTATCAGTGGACTGGGGGAGGAGCATAAGAGAAAAAGAGGGAGGGAGGGTGGAATTGGGAGGGGAGGAAGGAGAGGGCTACAGCTGGGATACAAAGTGAATAGGACATAATTAAGAAAAAATTAATTTTAAAAAGAATTTCATAAATGCACATAATGCATTCTAATTACTCTTGCATCCTAAACTCTCTTATCTCCCTTCCACGCCTATTAATCCCCCCACCTTTATCTGCAAATGCCATTCTCACATTCAAGTGCTTCTGTTTTGTTTTGTGACTCACTGGGTTTAACCTGGCCAGCTGTGTGACTATAGATTTGGAATTATTCACCATGATTCACATTTCATTTTGACACAAGGCCTTTCAGAAGCTATCACTCATCATTTTGGGTAGCCTGCCTGGCCAGAAAGCTCTGAAGATCTGCTGGGTTTCGGGAACATACCACCACACCTGGCTTTTAAGTGGGTTCCAGGGATCCAACCTCAGGTCCTCTAAGCCTTTCCACAGCCTGGGTATCAAAATGTTAACCTTGAAGTAGTGAAGCTGGGTATCCTCAGTAACCTTGACGGTTACTGAGAAGCTATTTGAAAAGACACATTTAATATGTGTGTGTGTGTGTGTGTGTGTATTTTTCAGTATTATGAATAGATTCAGTATTATCAATTAGCGTTGCTCACATTTCATGAGCAACATTTTGAGCTTCTCCTTTGGATAGATTGGAGATTCAGCATAGACAAGCTGTCTTAAACTCCACACATCACTGTGAACCACATTTCCAGCCATTGCAGGCAGAGTGCTTCCTTTCCTTCCATTCAACAGCGCACTAATCAAGTTTCTGAGGCAAGGTACACACAACATGAGCAACTGGCAAGCAGGTGTCACCTCCTATAATTCTGGCCACACTACCCTGTGCCCCCAACTTACATGAAGCTTCCTACTGACCCCTACCTGTTTTCTCTTGTCTAGTCTGTGACTCATGATGGCTCAACAAGTTCGAGGAAGAAAAAATATCAACTCTTTTCATGTGCCAAGGATATTCATTAAAAGAATCCTCCAGAAAAGCTTAAAAAGCTTTCCCCAGAAAGCTCACTGACAGCTGTTTTGTGTTCTGAACTCGGGGGATTCTATATCACTGTGAAGACCCATCCCGAAGTCCAAGTGGTACCCACTCTCCTCATCACTGACAATGTGCTAGTTAGAGCTGTGCTCTCTTTGAGCATAGCTTTCTACATTAGTTCACTTCTAGTCTCACTGAGTTCTAAAGCAGAGCTCTCCATCTGCTCGTCCTCTATGGGATGGACAGAAGAGCTTCTGGTATCTCATCTTTTACCTCTTAGTACAAAACTCAGTAATTTCATTTAACGATATACCCATTTTAGAAAAAATCCAATGACCTGCCAGAATGTTGTTCCTTAATTGAAAATGGTGCAAAGACATCTAAGGGTTTATATAAACTTCCTCACAAATAAGGAATCATGGACAACTGCCAATCCAGCAGAATTCAGTTCAGATTTTTTATTCCTTGCTGCTGTTTTGGCTTCTTGAACAAAAGAATTATGTATGCTCTTGCCTCCGCACATAAAATCTGAAATTCTCGGTTTGCTTGAAAGGCTTGTTAAACTCTTCTTAATGATATTCTAGCTTGTAGGATTTAATTATTATTATTAATCTGAAAGTGTTGTAAAATATCTGTTTCTTTAATTGGAAATAACAATAACAAAGCATGCTTCAATTGTAGCTATGTACCAGCCATGGGGCTAAACGCAAGGATGAGGGGATATTGTAACATCCTTACTCTCGGCCACTAAGCCACTATGATGCTGGCCTTATCCTTTCTAGATCTCAGTGACATAGTAGACCTTTGCTCCAGAAATAGTTCCATTATATTCTGTATGTTTCTTGATATCACTCAAACCAATTTCAGCTGGTTCAAAGATGATTTCATTTCCACAGCCCTGAAGATACTGTGACAGGAATCCAGTTCTATTAAAAGTCAAATACCAAGAAACTCCTGAGTCATTAGAACCATTCAAAAGGACAGTTTTACTTGTATGCAGCTTCCTTCTTCTGGGAATAGTTATTTGCAAAAGGACATAAGCAGGATTTATCATAGATGGATTAATTGTACTATTAAACCTCTATAATTGTGTATGTATTTATCTCTTGTACTGAGCAAGACTGAAATTCTGCTAGTTTTAAATTAGAATTTGTTCATGGTAATAGTAGTACACTGAAGGCTAACACTAGACTCTTAATGATCTCTTAACAATTTTTCTCTAAGACCAACAGATTGTAGAGTTCCTGACATCTAAGACCTATGTTTTTCCTATGCCCTCAAACTGGAAGATTATGCATAACTATATATATTCTTATCATGATGAATATGTGAATGAATATTTATTAGTTAGTGATTGCAATAAGATCACAAATGAGACAAAAGGAAACTTCTCTCTAGTTGGGATTGAGAAGAAGATACTCCCACTCAAATCTTTCAAGAAACACCTTAAATTGATTTCTTGCATGACTGATAATGTAATGCCCAGATCCAGGGCTCTGATGATGAGGTTTTTAAACCCACTTAATTATACAAATTCTTGCACATTCTTGCAGATAATTCTGTGTGATTGAATATATATCCATCTTAAGGACTGTTGTTATAGACAGAAATGAAAATCCTAACCATTCTATTTTACCAATAAAGACTCAGGAGCCAGATGCTGTGGTGAAAATCTGCTAGCTCAGAGAGGCAGAAAAAAATAACCAGCTAACCTTCCTTCTCAGCTCAGGTCTCGATGGAAAAAAAACCCAAAAGGTTCACTAGCACAGCTGACAATACAGGAACAAAAACCAAAAAACTCAAAGCCAAAGGCTTGGTGGCTCAAAGCCCCAAAAGCCAAGGAGCTGAGTTGCTAAAGCCAAAGCCTGAACTGAAAGCTCTTTCTTCTTTTTACAAGCTGTCTTAAATACCCCTCAACTCAAAGTCCCTTTTACTCTTTAATCCCTGTCAGCTGGTTTCTTGCTCTGCCTCTTGACCTAGGGTTAGCTTTATTAAATTCTGTGTACAAAAAAAAAGCTCTTGGATTAAAAGTGTGTACTAGGACTGTGTGAACCATGCCATAATCACTGGTTTGCAAGAAACAGAAAGTTCTTGGATGAAAGGTGTGTGATAGGGCTCAACCACACCAAAGAAACAGGGTTTTGTAGTTCACAATTTTGGAGTTCACAATGGGATCAAATATCCTTCAACAAAGGACACACACACACACACAAAAAAAAAAAAATGGGAGTTCAAGGCTATCTTGTATTTACGGCTCTCAGGGACAAAGGTTTGCTTGCAACATTTTCAAAGACTTAAAAAAGTTAATAAACTAAAATAGAAAGCATACTATCATCAGCTATTCAAATGATTGGCTTGTTGTTTTCTTCACTGGTTCATCTTAGAGCATAAAAGAGTGGATCTAAATGTTGGAGCGTTTTATCATCAATTGGTCCCAAGTTTCTGCTTTCGAGTGGCATTTCTGTGTTAATTGATTTCCTGCATGTAACTTCAAATTTTAAGCAGAGATACATATTTTGAAACCACATTTTATTTAGGAATACATAGCATAATAGACAACCGAGAAATGATAAGGAAAAGCCAATGTAAGAATGGGTTTCAGAATGAGATCCTTTATCTGAACAAAATTTTCTGAGTGTTATGCACAACATCTCAATAAAGCTTCACTATTAGAACCTAAGAATTGATCTAATAATTTATATTTTTAATTTACCAAGATTTCACCTTCTTACCTATGCTCTTCTAAGCTATTTTTGCTTCAAGAAAACAGATTATTTGGTTTCAAAATATCTAGAAACATAAAATGGGAAGATTTATAACTTTCACTTTGAGTTGTGTTGACAAAGGGTAAGCCCAAGCACCCAAAGCTATATGCAATAAATAAAATCAAATAGACTGAAAGGAAATGACAAAAGACCTCATAATTGTCTCCACAGATATGTAAATGAGTAGACAGTGCTATGATGAGTGTAAATGTAATGGGGGAGGGGCCTAGTATCTGTTAAAGAACCAATAAGCACACAAATTTTCTCATTGAAGATGTTTCTGAGAACTAATAAGCACTATATTATTCTTCTGTCTGTGAATGAATCTTTTATGCTATATATGGACAAAGCCATCAAATGCAGACTCTAACCTACTTAGATGAAGTACATGAAGTTGGCTATGTGTAAAACTTGAATTTAGATATATTTCAAGGAGTGTTTAAAGTTTTCTAAAAAAAAATCAATTTCATGATGGCCTACTAACAGTGATAACTATAATTAAGAGTTAAATTAAAGTTTTCTATCAAAAGAAGGCATGCAGATGGACAGTACATGTATGAAAAGGTATAGGACATTACTAATTAGAAAGGAAATATAAATAAAAATGCAATGAAAAAAATCTCACATCTGTTACAATAGCTATTATCAAAATAAAGAAAAGATTGCAAGTGGTGGTGGTTTGTGAGGATGTGGATAAATTGGAACCCTTGTGCACTGTTGCTGAAACTACAAAATGGTTCAAGCCACTATGAAAAACAGCATGGAAGTTTCTCACCCAGAGATAGAACTACTATACAATCTAGCAATCTGCATCTGGGATAACACAAAAATAATTCAAATCAAGAGCTGGAAGAGATATCTTTCTGTACCCCCATCTTCCTTGTTCACAGTATGAGGGTAGAGGATAGCATTATGGGTGTGTTTCTATGTGTGTATAGAAAATTAAACATTATTCAGTATTTTAAAAAGAAGTGAGCCCTGACACTTTCTTACATGGATGAATTCAGAAGACATTATGTTAAGAGCAATAGGCCAGGCACAGAAAGATAAGATGTTCATGATTGTCCTAGTTTGCACTTAGTTATGATGATATAATACCATGACCAAAATCAACAAGGAAGAAAAGGGTTTACTTCACTTTAAAGGTTACAGCCTATTATCCAGGGAAGCCAAGGCAGGAATTAATAAAGCAGTTCTGCTTACTGACTTTTCCTATGTAACCCAGGCCCTCTTGCCTGCGGTTGGTACCTACCACATTGGGCTTGGTCTTCCTTACAGCAATTAGTAATCAATAAAATGACCCCACAGGCTAGTCTGATAGAAACAATTCTTCCACTGAGGTTCCCGCCTTCAAAGTATGCTAAGTTTGATGGCCAATATTAACTGCTGCAGTGGTTGTCTTACAGAGAGAATTTGAAGTGTCAGAACCTCCAAAACAGAGAGTAAGTCCTGGAGGTCTACTGCACAGTAGGATGATATAGTTAACAATTAATGTTTTCTTAAAATTTGATGATAGGCTAGCTGTTAAGTGTTTTCATTAAACTGTTTCAGAAAAAGTGTCGTAAATGAGGTGATATATATGCTAATTAGCTTAATTGTAATCATTTGACAATGCATACTTATATGAAAATACTACATTTTTACCTTGAATACGTATGCTTTTTGTCATCATCTCGCGATAAAGCTGAAGAGAGTGAGAGACTTCCCCCGGCCTTTGTTTACCAATGTGTTGCTTTCACTGAGTGCATCAGCATAACCACACCTGGGAAAGCATGCCAAATCTGCAGAAAGGCCTTAGTAGTCTGAGACACAGCATGCTGGTGCCTAAGGCTGCTTCAGATTAGTCACTATGAAGATTTTGGCTGCAACTGTGGCTCAACTCAAATCTAAAAACCAAAACTGTCCCTGTTCCCTGGCTTGTCATTCTCTCCTGCTTTCTACACCTCGAGAAATGTAGACACAATCTTTCCCTACACTGTCTACTAATCTTTCAACTGAAAGCACTTCAACTTTACAATCTTCTGAGCGAAAGGATTTTATTTAAAATCCCCCAGCTGAAATGGGACTGTCTTGGCTCTGCTAATACTCCAGATTTCAGATTCCTGCGTTAATCTCTGCTGGTGAAATTTTATCACATGCCATCTGTCTTCATGCTTCCAACCTACAAGTGTTGACATTGAAGGATGGCAATACTGGACATGCAATATTAACAAGCACTGAATTAGTAGAAGGTATGTTGTCTTATATAACCCAGTGTTTTTCTAACATAGCTCTATCTGAAACCAGTGTGCAAGGATGCTTTCAAATGAAACAGAACCGATTCTGGTTTAAGCGACTTTTAAAGTTCTAGAATGTCTCTCACTACAAATACTTCTTATGGTAGACCTGAAGTTCACTCTTCAAAATCTGTACACCCTAAATTACTCCATATCTTATGCTAAAGAGCAACACTATTCTAATAAATAAAGATGAAGAAGTCCATTCCAAATCCAATATTAATAATACAAGATGATCTTTTCTAGCTCCCAACATCTGCCTGAAAATTTCATGATTTCCTTGTTTTTAATTGCTGAGTGGTATTCCATTGTGTAAATGTACCACCATTTCTGTATTCTTTCCTCAGTTAAGGGACATCTGGGTTGTTTCCAGTTTCTGGCTATTACAAACAAAAGCTGCTACGAACATCATTGAGCAAATGTCCTTGTTGTATACTTGAGCATATTTTGGATATATACCTAAAAGTGGTATAGCTGGATCTTGAGGTAGCATTATTCATAATTTTCTGAGAAAGTGACAGATTGATTGCCAAAGTGGTTGAACAAGTTTACATTCCCACCAGCAAGGGAGGACAGTTCCCTCCTTTCTCCACATCCTCTACAGCATGTGTTGTCACTTGAGAGAAAAGATCATCCTGAGTGAGGTATCCCAGAAGCAGAAAGACACACGTGGTATATACTCACTTATAAGTAGATATTAGACATATAATATAGGATAATCATACTAAAATCTGTATACTTAAAGAAGCTAAGCAAGAAGGAGGACCCTGAGTAAGACGCTCAATCCTCATTCAGAAAGGCAAATGGGACAGACATCAGAAGAGGGAGAAAACAGTACAGGAGCCTACCACAGAGGGCCTCTGAAAGACTCTACCCAGCAGAGTATCAAAGCAGATGCTGAGACTCATAACCAAAGTTTAGGCAGAATACAGGGAATATTATGAAAGAAGAGGGAGGTAGTAAGACATGGAAAGGACAGGAGCTCCACAAGGAGAGCAACAGAATCAAAATATCTGGGTACAGGGGTCTTTTTTGAGACTGATACTCCAACCAAGGACTATGTATGGAGATAAACTAGAGCCCCTGCTCAGATGTAACCCATGGCAGCTCAGTGTCCAAGTGGGTACCCTAATAAGGGAAACAAGGGTTGTCTCTGAACTCAGTGGCAGGCTCTTTGATCGCCTCCCCCTGAGGGTGGAGGCAGTCTTACCAGGCCACAGAGGAAGACAATGCAGCTAGTCTGATGAGAGCTGATAGGCTAGGGTCATATGGAAGGGGAGGAGTACCTCCCCTATCAGAGGACTTGGGAAGGGGCATGGGAGGAGAGGGAGGAAGGGTGGAATTGGGAGAGAAAAAGGGAGGGGGCTACAGCTGGGATACAGAGTGAATAGACTATAATTAATCAAAAAACTAAAAAAATAAGACAAGGTGAATAATACAAATGAATATGAAAACTAAATAATTTATCAAATTCTTTAAAACTACAAAGGGTATAAATGATCAATAAGAGGAATTTGGAGCTGGGGCTATACTCAGTTGGCAGAATGCTTGTCTCTCACCTACAAAAGCCTGGATTCAAGCCCAGCACCACATAAAACAGGTATGATGGCACATGTCTGTGATCTGAGCACTCGCCAGGCAAAGGAAGAGTTTGAGATAAAGCAAGCAAACAAAGGTTTGAAAAGAACTGAGGAATTTAATATAAATTTTGTCAAAGAGAAGTCTTTGCAGACTATGAAATAAAATTAAGGTGACTTAAAAGATAATCACTGTAATACATACTAAGAAATTAAATTAATTAAATTAAAAAGAAATCATGCAATAAATATGTAGAATAACCTAAGAAAAAAGTAAGCAAAAGGGACTAAATGAATTTAGTAGAATGAAAGTAGGAATGCTCAGTGAGTCTCTGATAACAGGGGGATTTGTAGCCACTGCTCTAGTCTACTTTTCCTCAAGGCAGATCTGGGGCAGCTTAATTGGAGAGGCCACAAAGCTTTGTGCACTTGAATCTTTTTGGCCTTCTGAAGGGCTTTTCCGGTTTCTTCCCAGGAAACAAAGCCAAGAACGTCTCCATGATCCCAGCAGCATCATGTCTTCAGGACACACCAGACATGTTCAGCCTCTAGACAGCGCTGAGCCTGAAGTGCTTCCTTTGTGTGGGTGAAGATGATTCTAGATGTCAACCTGAGTCCTCCATGTGCATGACATATCCTATGTGTGCTCACACATGTGCAAACATACATACACACAAATTCACACCACAATCCACATGAAAGGGAATGAAGCTATGTATTTGACTAGACTGGCCGTGGAAGCTAGAGGGAGGTGCAATCTCCATAAAGAAGAAATAAACATAAGGAAGGCATGCGTGGTGGCCTCGGTAGTATACGTTAACATCCAGAGGTTATCAGAAACGCATTGAGAGATCTGGGGAGGAAGCACACAGGCAAGGGAAGGACATTCACAGCACTCAGTGGCTGCAGGAGAAGCTAGAAGAAGGCACCAAGACCACCGGCCTTTCCACTCGGTTGAGGACTTGCCCTGTCACCTACATTGGGGGATAACCAGAAACATAGGCAAAGTTGGGGATGAAACGTTGGTGCTAGAAGTCACCAACAGGAATGCATTTCAAGCAGAGACCAGAAGCAGTGGTTTTTCTTTTTTAACCTCATCATCTTGAAGCAAGAGGGAGTAATGGAAAACCCTAGAAAGACTGCCTTTTGTGTACTTTTTAGTGGCAAACAAGAGAGGGTGTGTGGACATACAGATGGCTGGAATAGTTTCTCCAGGCTCTGAAATGGAGAAGCAATTCCAGCTGCTTAGCACATCTGCATTTGGCCACTAAAGAATAAGTGGTTGGGATCTGAGTGTGGGAACCCTGTAGGCCCACTAGTGGAGGTGCGTTCAGGTGTGAGTTTAGGTTTGATTAACTTGCATATGAAAAGCGTGGCTCTTGTCAAGTTGCTCTCTATGTCAAGGATCTGGGTTGCTCTAAGAAGGTAGTTTTGCTGTGACCAGCAGGATTATATATTTCAAATATAAAATAAAAAGGCACAAGTATTAAAAAGGTAAAGAGAAATTTAATCTGAGACAGCTTTGAACCTTCTTCTACCACAAGCCTTAGCACTAGTTAGCCAGACGGATTTACTTTATCCAATACAACTTATGGCTTCCTCCTGCCATGCCCCTACTCCCACATGGCACTGGCCAGGTAAGATATAAAGGATGACTTTAGAGACTCATCCCTCAATCCAGACATGCACCCTCTACCTTCAACCAGGCTCACTCCCAAGGCAGCACAAGCCAGTTTTCTCTTAGACAAACCCTTGTTACTTGTCAGAGGGTCCACAGAACATCCAGTACTGTTCATCATGATAGGGAAGGAACTAGTGTCCAGAGATAAGATCTCCCAGCTGAATCTTTGTGCTCCTCTCTCTGCTGTACTGGTGTAGCTGGCGACAAGGAGGGAGGACACCCTCAAAATGGGATCGTGCTGGCCTGCGTTGGATGGGAGTTTAGCGTTCCTCCTTAGGATAAGGAGGGCTTCTTTTTCTGTGTACAGTTATAACAGAAAAGATCTATAACAGAATGAACTAAAAATAATTATTCTTTAATGTGCTTCTATAGAGACACAAAGAACTCTGAACGGGTAGAAATCATGATGACAGGCTAACAATATAAGGTGAGTAAAACTGGAGCTCTATCTCCCTGATTAATAGACAAACCCCCAATGGTTTGACAATATTAATCCTTTGAAAGAATGGAAATCATGCCAGCTCAACAGAAGGGAAGTCAGTACTATAAAGCTAGTCCTCAGAGAGGAAGCTTTCAGGTCAGATCCAGCTCAGTTGCTCCGAGTGCTGTGTCTCAAGTATGTGGGGTCTCAGCAATATGGACTTTACTTCAAACCTCTAGGAGGCAAACAAGCCAATATTGTTTGGGGAGTTGTTTAGATTCTCTTGACCAAAATCTCAAAGAGAGGTTTCTCATCCCTGTTCCTGGGATTTTTATTTTAGATTGTATATGGCTCTTAACAGCTGTCTAATAGGACTTAACGGCTATTAGGAGAGAAATCATGCCAGCTCAACAGAAGGGAAACAATGCCTGCTACTGTAAACCTAGCCAACTATCCCTGCCTAGTGATGTCATGGATCTTAGAGGAGAACATATTATTGCCACATTCATAAACCTGTAAAATGCTTAACTGCATTCTAAATATTTATACCCAAAATTCTCACCCCTGCTCAAAAAAGCTGCTTTTCTATAGCAGACAGACATCGGTCCAAAGAGCCACAATTGGTCAAAATGCAGAGAATCACAGACCGTGGAGTGCCCACTCCCAGCTGATACATCTACAAAACAATCCCTATATCTTAAAGGCTCAGGCAACATTATGGAAGGAGAAGGAATGTTGTTAAGAGTCAGGAAATCTGCTGCAAAATTGTGTCTTCTCTGTGTTACAGAGAAGCTACAACAATAAAATCTCAACAGTGTGGCTGCCTAAACAAGACCTGGACAATGAAAACATCAGTTGACTTACCAACATGCATGGGAAATTTTTGGGACCCATACCCAGATTAAGAGATAGGCAATTAATGGCTTCTGAGAAAGGATGAATCAGTCTTCTTCAGGAATGAGCCCCCTAATTTGTTATACTGTAGATACAAATGGCAGACCTTCCATGTGTTACATCCTCAAGATTCAAAACAAAAGAGCACATAAGCATACTTAGTAAAGATGAAAACAAAACAAAACAAAAAAGCAAATGTACAAACCTGAATCCATTTCTAGAAAAGGAGGCAGTAATGTCACAAGCAATGAAGTCCTTAGGGATAAAACTAACTGATGAGAAAAACTTGCAGAGACCTATGTCACTTTAGCAATGCTTTGCTATTTACAGATCAGAAATCATTCTCATAGCTTGCCACTGAGCAAACCAACCACCATCTTTTTTTTTTCCGGCAGTATGAACTCAATGTTGATCTCTGTCACACTTTGGTAGTTCTAGAAAAACTTTAAGGAAAAATAGTATAATGTCTGCTATGGTGATTAGTGATCAGTGAACCTTAATGGTAACAACTTAAGTGTTTGGGGGCTTTATGAACCCATAATAAACTTGACCACTAAATGCACATCTTCTGACTTTGCCTCCAGGGAGCCAATCCCCATGACTTCCATTCTCTTTTGACGTCCCTGTTTTCTGAGAACACAATAATGACATGTGTCCAATTAATAACCTTACAATGGCCTGGAAGTATCCAAGTAAGAGGCAGAGGCTCACGTGTCCCGCATTAAATCAATGCTCAAAATGATTAAAGCTAGTGAGGGAAATATGCTCAAATCCAAACTGCCCGAAAGGTAGACCTCTAGCACCAAACATTCATTTTCTAACAGTTCTCAAAGGGAATTAAAAGCATTAATTGAGCGAACACACAAAAGCTTAAAAAGCACAGTAGCCCAACTGCTGACAGGCAGAGAGTTTCGTTCGGGAGCCTGCGTGAAAATCAAAGCAGCCTGAAGCAAGGCAGGGACTCTGGAGGTGAGGAAGCTTCAGACGAAAGCTTTGACACTAGCAGAAATGTCTTCGTGAGACATAAGGGAAGAAGCTTCGTGGGACATAAGAGTGCAGCGTGACCCAGCAGGTATTGACATGGACTCTGCAGCAAGGTACCCAGAGTATCTCAGATAATTAATGAAGATAGCTACCCATAAAAACATGTTCAGAATAAGAAAAAAAGGCTCTATGTTAGAAATGGATGTGATCTCCAACCTTCTTAGTTAGAAAGAAGTCTGGGTCTGGGTTTTACAAAAAAAAAGCCCCTCTCTTACAGAGAATATTGCAGCTGTTTGATGTTAATTCTCATTTGCCACCATGAAAATCTTACTCTTCTAAATTACACATATCCACTCTACCTTTGTTTTTAAATGGGAAAAAAAATGACAACACAACTCTTTTCGATATGGCTTAGTGAATATTTTCAGCCCGCTGTTGATATCTACTGCTCAGAAGAGAAATAAAATCTTCTGAAGATATTACTACTCATTGGCAATTTTCCCTGTAATCCAAGAATTACCATGGAGATGTACAACAGAATTAATGATATTTTAATGCCTGGTAACATTCATTTTGCAACCCACAAACCTAGAAGCAGGTTTGATTTTCTAATTTGTATTCAAGAAATACATTTAATAAGGCTGAGGCTACCATATAGATAGTGAATCTGGAAAAAGTGAGTTGAAAGCCCCTGGAAATGATTCACTGTTCCAGATGTGTTGACAATGCTCATGGGTTTTGGGAAATGGCTCCGTCTGAAAAGTGATTGCGAGTACTGGGGGGACTGTAAACAGGTGGAGGCCCTAAGCTTGCCAGACAGACAGTCTAGACTAATTGGGGAGCTCCAAGTTCATTAAGAAATGATGAACTTGAAAAGTAAGATGGAGAGAGAAATAGCAGAAGACATCTAGCATTGACTTCTGGTCTCTACATGCATGTAAACACATGTACACACTCACTCACACACTACCTGCACACACGTGAACACATACAAAAATAACACTCAAGATTTGTGAGAGGTTAAAAATATAAACACTAACAGGTACTTGGAAGCAGTTGATCCCAACCCTTAAGGATAACTTCAAGGATTCAAGGCTTGCACAAAGGAAGTAACTTTAAACACAGCAGGAGTAGCAGGAAACAGGTGAAAAGTGGAGCCTCATATTGTAACTGAATTGCTCAAATATCAAGACAAACTTTTATAGAAATGATTTGTTACATGTATTTGTGTGTATGCATGTGTGTGTAGCAGAGGGTAACTTGCTGAAGTAGGCTTTCCCTTTCCACTCTGTGGGCCATAGAAATCAAATCCAACTGCACGGTAACTGGTGAGTTACATAACATTTGCACCACTATTGGAACAGTATATCTTGCAGACTGGTTACTGTTACAGTTCATTGGTTCTGGGTTTGTAGCTGAATGATGATTACTTTTCTTCTCTAGTAATACGTTTAGTGTCTTACAGCATTATGAATGGCAATCAGTAGGGTGAAGCTTCTAGTTGGGTACCAGCTTGACTTGTCTATATTTGGTGAGGTAAGTGGTGTGTTCAGTGGCAGGGCCTTCCCCTCAGCTTGTGGAGGAAAACCAATAGCCTTGACAATGCCCTATACTGTTTAAGCCCCTTTAACCAATAACTGAAAATAAATGCCGCCTGTTCCTGGCACTGGGATTTTATGCTACCTAGTTGACTTCATTATATTGTAACTCCATTTAAACCCCTTTATACTTTTGGAAAGTTTCTAAAGTTGTAGCTTTCTGAATGTCTTTCAAAGGCTTTTAGTGTTACTTGCCTCTTCTCATAGTTCCTCCTTTACCCTGCTCTTCCACTCCCTCTCCACTTAGTCTCATTCTAGTTTGCCCTTTACCCTTTTATAACACCATAATCTATTTCCCCTTCTTTGGAGGATACTCTTCTCTACCATGGTCCCATAAGAAGTACCTAACCTCTGTGGTTATTTGGATTGAAACTCACATCTAAAGCTTGAAAGCTAACATCCATATATAAGAGAAAACACAGAATGTTTGGATTCTTGAGTCCCCATACTATAGGGATATAAAAATGAGTAAACAATTGCTGTAGGGAGACTGACCATAAGAACTGCAGAAAAGAGGGATATTAAGACTGCCAGCCACCTGAAAGCTGTTAAGCTGTGCAAAGAAATCCAGGGTTGTAGCTTTTATGAGTCATCAACCATGTTGGGGTAAGCTCTTGCGTTATGCAGCTCCCTTTGACTCATCCAGCTCCTTGTAATACTCCTGTTAGTAACCGTAATAAAATTTCATTGTTTCACCAAGTTAAACAATACATTTGTTATTTTGGCCTGTTGTGTGTTCCATTTCTAGAGTGAAAATGTGTGAGTATTTCTGTGTGTGTGTGTGTGTTTGTGTGTGTGTGTGTGTGTTATGTCTCTGTGTGTTATGTCTCCTTAGGAAAAGTTTGTTACACAGCAAGTTCCACTGTCCCCAGAGAAATAGTGACCCTTATCACATAGCATTAGTGACATATGCCCCACTTCTCCATCACTTTCAAGAAGCATGAGCAGCTCATTATTGGGCCCAATCTACCTACCTAAAGAAAACATGACCGCTGCCACATAAAAGAGGTAACATTTTAAGTAAGTTTGCTTCCTTATGATGCAAAAGCTCTCCCTCCCTTAAACAGCAACCACAACAAAAACACCTTGTTTTGTTTTGGGAGGGGTGAGGATAGGGGCTGAAATTATAACAGAACCCTCCCATGGTGCCACTGTAATTATTACTAAACCTCTGGCCCAAAGGATCATTCAGCTCAGCACCTCTCTAAGACAGAATAACTACCTAAAGTGATAGACACTCAGGTCAAACTTGTTCTAACCCCGAAGACATATTTTACCAAAGCAAGAAAAGAAACCCTAAAATTCACATAGACTCTTAAAGGGCTATGAACAGCCAAAACAGGTTTGGAAAAGTGTGGGAGACAGACATTTCCTAATTCCCTATATTAGCTCAACATTTTAGTAATAATAAAAAAAAAGAACTTGATTTTGGTGTGAAGACAGATGCAATAAGTCTGGCATAGGTCTAAAGATCCCAGAAACATATCCTTATATCCAGAGCCAAATCATTTTCAACCAATGTGCCAAGGTCATTCAATTGGAAAGGAGCAATGTTATCAATGCATGTTCTTTGGCCAACTGGATATGTACTTGCAAAAGAATGAAGTTGAATTCATGAAAAATACAAATCAATGCCAAATAGGCTAAATAGGGCTAGTGAGATGCTTTAGCTAATGAAGGCACTTGCCAAAGAAGCCTGATAGACAAAGTTTAATGCCCAGGATCCACATCTTGAATAAGAGAACTGGCACCCATGAGTCATTCTCTGACCTCCATGTGAGTGAAAAGGTGTCAGTAAAGATCTTGTGAGCCATGTGAAAGGTGGTTTGCTTGTTTGAACGCAATGCCACCCATAGTGAGAAACAAATTTACGGTTGTTTTAACAAACGTTTCTGTCTTGTGATGACCTAAAATACTTTTGGACATAATTTCAGAATTGAAGAGGATCATAAATATGGGAGAAAGGCAAGCTGGTATTTGTCATGCCTCAGAGACAACCCAAGGACTACAGATTGAACGGTTTCCCATTTAGTTAGAAGCTGTGATTTCCTGGGTGGCAGCAAGGCCCTCTGGGAATTCCTCAGCAGTCCATCATACAGAGCTAACCAGGGTGCTTGGCTCAACTTCGTTAATTTGGATTAAAATGGGAAACATTTGTTTTATCAGCAACCTTCAACCACTCTGGGTAGAGACTTCCAGTTTTACAGAGCACAGAAGGAGATCAGATTAGTAAACCTAGAAAAAAATGGAAGGCAGAAACTAGATAAAAAGATAGAGCTACTCAAGAAATGAACATGGACTGCACGACGGTTCTACAAGTATGGCACAGGCTCGTCCATCCAGGACAGATTGAGCACACAAGTATCCATAGCATAAAGGCAGGTGTGCTTAAAAGCAGGATCACCTCACAGTTAACACTTGCATGTTATTACTAGAATAGCTTTTGTTCAGTACCTTATCTGTGCCCCAGCACTAAATTTTAGCTGGAACTTTTAAAACTAAATTGACTCACCAAAATTGAAAATAAGAAAAGCAATCAGGAAGCCAGAAGAAACGAGCTATTCTTAATACAGAATGAGTAAGGCCTTGCTTAATTGTACTGATTCATCATTAGGTAATTCTCAAGAAAGCAGGATAGTGACAGCATTGAGACATGAGGAGGGATTTCTAACTTAAGAGGCATTAAAAACACAAGCTAAGAGCCTTTCTAAGATGGCGGCAGCCAGGGCGTACTGTATCTTAATTGCAGATGATCAGAGACTGTCATTACCATCCAGGAGCACTTCATTCCATCAAGCAGACCTTGAGTCACTCCTGCTTTCCCAAGGGCAGTGTCTGGACCACAGGCAGCACCCCAACCCCAATCCAGGGTTCTTCTGGTCTCAGTGTAGAGATCATCTGGACAAGACAAACTTCCAGGGTCCTAGGTCCAGATGGTGAAGCCAAATCTGAGTGTCAGGATCTCAGTGCCTGCTGGGCCAGCAAGAGGCCTTGTGGCTGAATCTGAATCCATAATGCCAGCATTCGTTTGTCCTTTGGGTGTGGAGGTTGACCTAGTAACACCAATGCCCTTGCTAAATCTGCCTGATCTGCCTGACCCACCAGGACACAGTCAGCAAGAGGTCCTCCAGGCATAGTCCTCCATCCTATGGAGGTCCAAGTCTGGAAGAGCTGCATTCAGCTTGGAGCCAACTCCCTGCTAACTCCTGATCTACCCGACCTGATTAAGACAAGGCAAGGAAAAGGACTTGTACTCTTTCTCTGACCCATATCACCTTTCTGTCATCCCAGGAAGCCAGTGTGAGGGCCCAAGCAACATTCAACTTAGAGCCTTCTCTACCTATTCCTGAACTCTCTGACCATCAGAGACCACCAGACCAGCTAACACCAGAGACAACAAAATGGATATAGTGTAAGAACACAAGCAACAAATCCCAGGGCCATTTGACATCACCACAAACCATTAATATCTTTCAACATCAATGGCCTCAACCCCCTAATAAAAAGGTTAACAGAATATATGTGAAAACAGGAACCATTATTCTGCTGCATACAAGAAACATACCTAGCACTAAAGATAGACTTTACCTCAGAGTAAAGAGATTGAAAAAAATTTAAAGCAAATGGACCCAAGAGGCAAGCTGGAGTGGCCATTCTAGTATCTAATAAAGTAGACTTTCAACCAAAATTCATCAAAAGAAATGTAGGATACTTAATACTCATGAAAATCCACTAAGGGGAAATCCACTAAGATGACATCTCAATTCTGAACATCTACGTATCAAATGTAATGGCACCCCCATTCATAAAAGAAACATTACTAAAGCTTAAATCATTTAAACAACCCCATATATTAATAGTGGAAGATTTCAACACTACACTCACTACAAGAGACAGATCATCAAGACATAAACTAAAAAGGGAAATAATAAAACTAACAAATGTCATGAATCAAATGGACCTAACAGACATCTACAGAACATTTCACCCAAACACAAGAGAATATATCTTCTTCTCAGCACCTCTTGGAACCTTCTCCAAAACTGATCATAGAGTTGATCACAAAGCAAGCCTCCACAGATATAAGAAGATAGAATAAGAGGACAGTTCATAGTGCTAAGCACCTTCATAAAGAAATCTGAGACATCCGGTGCCACTAACATAGCAGCACACCTGAAAGCTCTTAAATAGAAGGAAGCAAACATTCCAAAAAGGAGTAAATGACAGGAAATAATCAAACTCAGGGTTGGAATCAATAAATTGTAAACAAAGAATCAATGAAACCAAGAGTTGGCTTTTTTGAGACAATCAACAAGACGGACAAACTCTTAGATAAACTAACTGGAAGGCAGAAGGAGAGTACTCAAATGAACAGAATCAGAAATGAAAAGGGGGACATAACAACCTACAATGCAGAAATAAAGAAAATCATTAGCTCTTACTTCAAAACTGTGTATCCCACAAAATTGGAAAATCTAATAAACTATTATTTTCTTGCCAGATTTCATCTACCAAAGTTAAATCAAAAGTATGTATGCAGTTTAAACAGAACTATAACTCCTAAGGAAATAGAAGCAGTCATCAAAAGTCTCCTAAACAAGCAAAGCTCAAAATGAGATAGTTTTAGTGTAGAATTCTACCAGACATTCAACTAAGAGCTAATACCAACACGGCTCAAACTATTCCACAAAATAGAAACACATGGAAAATTGCCAAACTCATTCTCCAAAACCACAGTCACTCTAAACCACACAAGGACTCAACAAAGAAAGAATTTCAGACCACTTTCACTCATGAACATCAATGTAAAGATACTCAATAAAATACTAACAAACCAAATCCAAGAACACATCAAATACAACATCCACCATGATCAAGTAGGCTTCCTACCAGGGATGCAGGGATGGTTCAACATACAAAAACTCATCAATGTAATCCACCATATAAATAAACTCAGAGAAAAAAATCACATGATTATCTCATTAGATGAAAAAAAAAAAGCATTTGACAAAATCTAACACCCTTTCATGATGAAAGTCTTGGAGAGATCAGGGACACAAGGCACATACCTAAATATAATAAAGACTATATAGAGCAAGTCAATAGCCAACATCAAATTAAGTGAAGAGAAACTCAAAGCAATTCCACTAAAATCAGGGACAAGACAAGGCTGCCCACTCCCTCCCTATATCTTCAATATAGTACTTGAAGTTCTACCTGGAGCAACAAGACAACTAAAACAGACCAAGGAGATACAATTTGGGAAGATAGAAGTCAACGTATCACTATTTGCAGATGACATGATAGTATACATAAGCGACCCCAAAAATTAAACCAGAGAACTCCTACAGCTATTAAACAGCTTTAGCAAAGTGTCTGGCTACAAGATTAGTTCAAAAAATTAGTATCCCTCTTGTACAAAAATTAAAAATGGGCTAAGAAAGAAATTAGAGAAACTACACCCTTCGCAAGAGCCACAAATAATAAAAAGTATCTTGGTGTAACTCTGACTAAGCAAGTGAAAGACCTGTATGACAAGATATCAAACCATAAGATTTTAACTCTATATAGAAATTATGTGTTTGTTTGTTTATTTATAGCATTGCTTTATACTTAAAAAGAATGAGACTTGCTGCTTCCAAAGAACTAGCTTCTACTTCTTTAGGGGTTAAATTATTCCTATTGAGAACATGCATACTAGATAAAAGACTAAAATGCCCAAATACCTGCTTCTTCCAACTCTCTGCTTGAGGCCTACTGTTTCTGAGTACCTCTAGACTGAAGGCTGTGAGTAGGTCTTGGGTGTTTGGTAGTGGACTCTAGTATGTATATGCTGTTTCATACGGTTTTCTAAATAGATTCCTGGACAAAATAAACATTCTAGAATGCTTTAGATCACTTATCCCAATTACTTACAAAAAAGCTGAGGGGATAATAAAAAATGTGTTTCCAAGCAGGTTGAGAAGTAATGCTTTAAATGTGAACTGTCCCTCACAGGCTCGTGTGTTTAAACACTTGATCCCCAGCTCTTGGTGCTTTTTGGAAAGGTTGTGCAAATTCAAGAGCCAGAGCCTTGCTGGAGGAAGCGGCCCATTGAGGGCAGCCCTTGAGGCTTTCTAGCCTATTCCAACTTTCTGTTTGTTCTGGGCTCCCTGACTGTGGGTGCAAGATGACCAGCTGAATCCCCAGGTCCCTGTCCTTCCTTACAATGATGGACTCTCCCCGATGGGTTCATAAGCCAAATAAACCCATCTTTCCTAAAACTGCTTCTGGTCAAGCTCACAGCAATGAAAACTATCCACTAATACAAAAGTGTAGGCTACAAACTAAAGACAAATTCTTTTATTTCATTGGTTTAAGATCTATAATCTGTTCCAGGCAGATGGGACTGGTCCTAGTTCTCTCATAGTTGGCTCATGTAGCTACTGTTTGTGACTAGCTTTATCCTGCTTGTCCTCCTGAAAGAAGCCTAACATGTTTCCTGCATCATTCTTCCACATGATGGCCATCACCTCTGAGTACAGAGGGTACTTAAATGCCTGGCTATGTGCAGAAGAACTCTCCACAGAAAGACTAAAGTCCCCGAAAACTTCCTCAGAGCAGTAGAGTGAAAACTATGTTTAACAAAAAAACAGGAACATTTCTTCAGCAGTCTGACCTGGATCATCAGACTCCTGTAACCGTGCCCAGGTTCTAAAATTACTGTTATCTTAGCCCTCTCTCTTAGCCCTCTCTTAGCCCTCTCCACATGCTGTATCAAAATTGTGTGACCTGTGATTCTTTGCTTAGGAAAATGAGTCTTTTGAAGTTCAGCTCTAATGTTGTAAACTGACTTCATTGCCTTTGATAGTTCTCTCAAAGACACATGCTATTTTGGTTTGATGAAATCCCTGCTGAGTTATATACATTAAGTAGCCAAGAATGAGTTGTAGATTCATATTAAATTTATACCTGGTGATTAATACCTTCTACTTCATCTTAGTTCTATTACCACCCAAATTTTTCATGGGTTGTGAACATGGCATTCCGAAGGCCAAAGGCAGAGCCCAAGTCATGGTAATTATATGATCCAGGGCTCATTTAGAATGAGACATCATCTCATCTGTATCTGCAAAAGAGAAAGAGTCAAGGAAAGGCAAAAATGTGTTTCAGAGAGAAGTACAGTGACTCATTCCTTAATGTTCACACTGGAAGCAATCTGAAATCTGTCCAAAGTCACAGCAGATCTTCAGCCACGGATAGGGGTACAAAGGGCCTGAGACAGTGAGAAGGCAAACAAGAGAAGATGATATTGCAGGTGAGACTGTTTTCTTTAAACTGGATGAACATTTCTCACGATAATTCTGTCATTTGGGCTGTTTTCTCTTTCCCGGACTCCAAGTCTATTTTGCTGAAGATGCACCTTTCCATGATATTGCGCGATTGCCAATGACTTCATTTCCTTTATAACATTTTACCAGCACCTTAGAACTAACTGAAATTCAAATGATTTCAGTTCATCCTGTGGTTGTATTTTCATTGCTCATGAGAAAAAAAAAAATTGAGGCTGAGATGGTAAATCTGAAAATCTTACAGCAAAGTGCTTTGTAGTCACCCCTGAGCTACCGAGGCAGATATGTGGGAATTACAGGAAAGCCACATCCAATCCCATACGCAAAATGAGCATCATGGAACTTGACCTTTTGCCATTGGATGCCTTTTATTATCACAGCTCCACTCATTCCTCAAATACCTTGACAAGCTTCCCCTCCCCTTCCCCAACTCACTATTGCCTATGTCCTGCTACTACAGTAGATATTTTGCTGAGCTCTGCTTGGAAGCTGTTACTGCGTTCTTAAGATACCAATGCCCCTAGCCAGCACTGACCTCCAGGGGACAAGACAATTTCTGTAGTTTCTCATCCACACCTTCTTTATAGCTCTCCCTGTCCTAGCAAATCATAACGAGGAAACTTTCCATCACTTCAATGGGGAATATATATGTGTATTTCGGATATATTTGCGAAAACATGTGGAAAGTTATCACTTTCAGGTCTTTCAAGAATATGCTCCTGCTAGAAAAGCCTAAGATCTTTTCCAGTCAGTTTCACACCTCTTTGTCTCTTCCCATCAAGGATAAGCTAGGAGAGTCTGTGAAGCCAGCAGGCATTAGGACTGCCCGTTGTAGAGAATGAGGGAAGGTTGACAGCACCATGCGACGGGCAGATAACAGGGCAGCCATGCGCGTATTATAACGTACGGCACTGCTGTATCCTAAGGAAGCCTAGAACATTTATAGTTTGTGAAAAAGACTGGTCGCAGCTGTTCACTTGTTTGGGGGTCTTATTCTAAGGAAAGCCTCCTACTCATCCATATACTTCAAGTGTGGGGTAAAACCTACGTGTATGTTACAAAGAGGAATACAGATCTGCCTCAGATAGACTTCATGCCTATAAAGATCAATATTACAGTAATACTCCTCTTTGGCCGCGGAGGTGCCTTCATCTAGAATGACATGCCTCATCTGCTTCTCTCTTTGTAGCTCTTGTCCTCTGGAAGGACAGACGCAGATGTGCTCAAAATGGGTTCAGGCCAGAACCGCTTGCCTTTGCTGCACAGTACACTGTCTAATTGAACATGGCAAGGTCAGCTGAGTTCTCTTGCATAAAGCCTGAGATGTGCTTGCATACTTATTTGAATTTAGTCTCCAGAGTCTACCAATAAAATAAATGTCCACAACTAGTGATTCATCTACAGTGTGTCGCATTTTAACTGCATTTGTCATGGGTGAAGGTCTGTCCCAGACAAAAAGATGGATAAATCAGCATCTATAAATAGAAATGAAGGGCAAATCATATGAATAGATAATCTTGACCTTTCACAGGTGCCAGGTATGGCTCTCGGCACCACAGCTGCTCCAATAGGCTCATCAGGACATGAGCACAAGTCTCAGCATTACTTTCTCCCTAGGAAAGCAAAGTGCACGCTACCAAGCATCCTCAGCACTTTCCCCTCCGCCCTTGGCTTACTGGCTATAGGTACCATATCCTCAGGGTACTGAACTTGGCCACTCTTTACTAGCCAACAATTGTCACACACAATGTAATCACAAAGAAGAAATATACACCTAGTTATGCTTCCCAGACTCTTCTTTAATCAGAATGTAGATCAATGTACAGAAAAATTATAACCATGCCATTTTAGCAACTTGGACATTTCTCGTATTTTTTTCCCCTAGAACTGTGTGTTTTACAATACAGTGTTATTTAAAAAAAAAAAAACTTAGAATTACAAAAATGTATGATGCATGTTTGTTTGACTAACCTTTGAGTCATTCCACAGAATACGCTTTTTGATTCTAATGAACATTATATAGGGTTTTCAATAAAAAGGGATTTTTCTGAAAAGCAGGGAAGAGAGTCACAATGTGCAGCCTGGCATGTTTGGAATCCTCTCATCCTGTTCTAGTTTATTCCTCACTAGTGTTTGCGGCACCTTCTGTTGTACCATCCAATGATACGGTTTTACTCATGTAAAACAAAAATCGAGCTCTCTCTCTCTCTCTCTCTCTCTCTCTCTCTCTGCTTGTCTTTGAAGCCAGCCTTTCTAAATGTATTTTTCCCCATTTAGATTCACAGTTGTCAAGGTTAGATAGAATCCTTGTTTTTGTTTTTGTTTTGTTTTGTTTTTCGTGAAACATAGTAATTTTTTTATTTCTAAAAATAAAAATTGTGTTTTTATTCCTAAAAATGAAAATAAAAATTATGATTGCTGTTTTGGCTGTATTTCTTTTACAGATCATGTAGGGACCAACCAAGCTGTGGACATCTGAAGTCAAGCTAGACTCTGTTACCTGGGCAGAGAACCCAGAGACAAGCTCTGCAAGCCTGAGTCACACGTGACATGGTGAGGAGTCCTGGGTGTTTCTGCCTCCAAGGTCTCTTTTCTGCCCCAGTTGTCCTGATGAGCTGTGTTCCAGAAGAAACCCTTCGTTCCTTAGCTCACTTCCTGCCACATGCTCAATCATAACAAGGAGGAAAACAAATAATACAATGATCTTGCATTCAAAATTTCCCTGCACAATCTAAAAACCTTCTCTAATTCCGTGTTTCAAAGTTATCATGAGGTCCTCAATTTTTCCCTTAATGTTTCAATATTTTCCCAAGCATTATATTAAAGCACAGATTCAATGAAGGACAGGGAATTCTCTACCAAGAACACATGAACATGTTATTTCTCTCACAACAGCTTTGAATAAACACAGTAAACAGTAAATATTACTGGGTTGTGTCTTAGCTTGGCATATAGCTAAGAATGAAATGTTTCCAAATGAGACATGGTCCCCATAGCATATATAATTTATTATTGTGTTGTGGTGTGTGTGTGTGTGTTTGGTAGGAGGCTTAAAGTCAGGGTCTCACAAGCGGTATGCACGTGTTCTACAACTAAGTCACATCTCTAGCCATTACGTAATATCCTTTAAAAATTCATTTCTTTGTCCATATTATATTTTGATCTGTTCATCTATGGCAGTTGCAGTGAAGTCTTTATTTGTAAACATGTACATCAAGCAATATCATTCATAGCAATTCTTTGCTTTATGTGTATTTATTTTATAATGTTGGTTTATGGATTTATGAATCATGCTTTATAATTTGATCATTATATTTTGAACACTGTATCCCCCAGCTTTATTGATACAGTGTAGACAAATAAATTTCGATATTTTAAAGTACTCAATGTGATATTTTATTTATATATATTGTGAAATAACTACCAGAATCAATCTCATTCAAATTTCTGTCACCTCATATACTTATATTTCTGTGGAATGAGATCTTGGAGACCTAATGTAGAAACAAATTCTAAGTATTCATGAGTATTATAATCCATGAGTCCATTCTAGGCATTAAACTTCCAGAATGTTTTTTTCAACACAACTAAAAGATTTACTATGTAGCAAACATTCTCTTCTCTCATCCATCCTCTGACCACCATCTTAGTCTCTTTCTGTGGCTTTGACTTTATTAAAGGTTGCATGGATGAGTATCATAACATGGTTATAGATTCCATGGGTAAGAAACATAATGCAATGTTTGTTGTTCTGTGCCCAGATTATTTCATTTAGCAGAACATTCTCCATGTTGACGCTTGTTGAAACAATGCCAGAATTATCTTCTTTAGTAGGGCTAAGCAACATTGCATTTGTAGGGTATAAATAAAAATGCAGATAATTGCGCATTTTTTGTGCCTGTTTCCCATCAGTTGACCCTTAGGTTGATTCCAGAGCTTTACTATGAAAATAATGTTGCAATAAACATGGCTTTGCTGGATTTGCATTTATTTTCCCTGTGTCTTTATTTTGACCTTAGTCATTTGACAAGCATTTCTTGTAAAAGGTATATAAATGGGTTTCATTTTCTTAATCCAGTCTGGCAATACACATGGACAAAGAGAAAATTGAATCTAGCTTATTTAATGGAATGAGTCAGTGGTCTCTTTCAGCTTTACTCTGTATTCGTTTTGTTTCTTTCCTGGGTACTTTCTGGAGTTATAATTTAGTATCCATTATTTATTTTTCCAGCTAAGTATTATTTGCCACTCCTTTATTCTCACAGCTGAACAATTGCTTCTAAAGAAAAAAGAAAACTTGACAGAACAAATAGATGGTTCTCAAGAAAATCTACAACAGTTTCATTTCCTTCTTCCTTTCTTGCTACCAAATGTTTTTACTTTACCATCTCACGACGGCCTCCCTCTTCTGATGCACTGATGATTCCTAGATTTGTCTGATGTTGCTCACGACACAGTCAATAGCATTTTTAGCTTGCCCTTATTGGCCATTCATTTTGTTTCAGATGACCTATGAGCTATTTAAATTTAAAGGTGTTACATTTCATTATTTGCCATTGCTTTCTGTTTGCGTCTTTTCCATCTTGCTCAGTGGGTTGAGGATTATCATCTAATATTTTTCCCAGACATACAAAATATGTGGTGTTAGTGGGTATGTATGAATTCTGATATAACATCTTCCTGTTTCCTTGTGAGATAAAATGATTGCAGGCCAAGAATCCTATATAAAGCAGAAAATGCCACATTAAGACAATTATTTCCTTTTGCCTGTGTGGCAGCCCAGAGGAAATAAAAACAAACTGTGCAGCAGTTCCTTCTGAAATAACATCTGTCTTTCCTTCTGAAATGATGTCTGTCTGTCCTTTGTGTTTCTTGACTTAGCTAGTCAAAGTTCTCTGTCTATGGGCTTTAAGAACCCATGTGATTTATTTACTTTCTGCCCAGCTGCCTGTGTGCGGTGTTGGTATTTTCTGGGCAGGTGGTCGTAAGCTATGGAAGAGAGCTAGCTAAGACTGTAACTAGCTAAGACTGAGTGAGCCACAGAGGAAGACAAGAAACAGATTCCCACATGGTTTCTGCTTCACGTTCCTGTCCTGGCTTCCTTCAGTGACAGACTGTGAGCCAGAAATGTAAGCCAAATAAATGCTTTCTTCCTCCAAGTTGCTTTAGGTCAGTGGGTTTTATCAGAGCAACAAAAAAGTAACTAGAGCACCATGTATTTTGTCAGCAATGAAATACATAACTAGTGAGGAAATTTTATCAGATGAGAGTTTAAAATTTTGTGTTAAGAGTATGCTTTAAAAACTTAGAAATAAAACATTTTGTATAAATATTTTGTATTCCCTAAGGACTGTCTGCGTTATGTTTGGGGCACCCTAACGTTTTAATAAAACTCTGTGGTACTTAAAAAAAAAAAAGAACCCATGTGATTAAAATGTGTATAAGTAGATATTTTATCATCAGTTCATGTTTAAACTAAATTTGGTTCTCAAGAACAGTTCCAATCTTGATTTCATGAAATTTTTTCTTTATTAATATTTGAGTATTGCTATTCCGATGTGCCAATGGTATACACCCATCTCCTCATGGTTAGGACTTGTACTATTTACTAGTTAATACATAAATTTCATAAACATTACATATTACTATTAGAGTACCATATGTTATCTGTAAATTAATATCATAGATTCATATAAGTAAGTACATAGATCTTCCAATCTCTTATTTTCCTCTTAAGATGTTTTCTCCTTGTATTTTATGTCTCTGCTTTTATACTCTGGTTCTTTGTTGTTTTTTTATCTCATTTATTTATCTTATTTACTTTACATCCTTGTAGCCCCCTCCCTCCTTGCCTTCCAATCCCACTCTCTCTCCCTCCCCTCTCCCCTTTTTCTCAGAAAAGGGGAGCTCCCTTTCCAATCCATCCCAGCTTATCAAGTTACATCAGGACCGAGCACATACTCTTCCCCTATGGCCTGTCAAAGCAGTGACACCAGGGGAAATTGATCGGAAAGCTAGCAAGGAAGTCTGTATCTGATGCAGTCTCCACTTCCCTTACAGGAGGACCCACTTGAAGTCTAAGCTGCCTCTCTGCTACATCTTTGTAGGGGACCTAGATTCAGTTCATGCATGGTCCTTGGTTGATGCTTCAGTCTTAACAAATGGGTCCTGGCTAGTTGGCTTTGTTGTTTTTCTTCTGGAGTTCCTGTCACCTCCAGATCCTTTTCTCTTTCCTCCCACTATTTGCCAAGACTCCTTATGCAATCAATGTTTGGCTGTGGGTTTCAGCATCTGATTTGAGGCACTGCTGGGTAGAACCTCTCAGAGGACTACTGTGAAAGGCCCCTGTCCTGGGTTTGTACCCCCAAAGACACTCTGCCATACATAAAGGACACTTGCTCAAATATGTTCATAGCAGCTTCATTTGTAATAGCCAGAATCTGGAAACAACCTAGATGTCCCTCAACTGAAAAATGGGAAAAGAAACTGGGGCACATTTACACAACGGTACTAGAAAAGATTATCCTGAGTGAGGTGCCCCAGACCGAGAAAGACACACTGAGTATGTACACCACGTACAAGAGGATTTTAGCCATATAGTACAGGATAAGCATATAGTGAGGCACAGACCCAAATAAGCTAACATAAGGGCGGTTGAAAATGGTTGACGTCTAAGTTAGGGAGCAGGAAAGTCCTCCTTATAATATTCTCCCACAAATGAGGGAGTGTAAGCATAGAGCAACCACCATAGAGGAACAAGCCGGGGACCCGGAATTTTTGGCACCTCTAAGAGGACTGAACTGCTCACCAAGGCAAGTCAGTTACATTAACCCTTTCCTGGTTAGGGAAGGATTGAAACTTATCACACGGAATAGGCCTCTCTGAGTGAATGTCCCTGGAAATTGTGACTCTGTAGACTTCTTCAAACCCTCAGCCTTTTCAGAGCTAATGTACCCTCTGTTTAGAGCTGCTTCTCACTCCAGTGTAGATGGGCTCATCTCCATGGAGGATGTGAAACCTGCTATCAGATGCTTCCCCTAACACACAGTGAGAATTGTGCTGTCTTGATGGCTCATCTCTCGCCTGTCAACTTGACTCTACCTGGCACCAACTAAAACCTGGTGCATGTGTGAGGGATTAAGGTATTTGAAGTTGAAAGACGCACTCTAAATGTGGGCAGAGCCTTCTGGTGGTCTCCCAGGTATGAGGACATCCAGGACAAAGATCGGTTCTTTTGACCATCTTGTCTTCATGGCATTCTAGTGAGTTTATCAATCCCGCTGTTGCAGCTGCAGCTGCTATTTTCATCCTTTGCTGAACGTAAAACCCCCGCTCCTTCAGCCTTCCAACCTGAGCAGCATGGACTGACCATCACGGTTTAGAAACTATTTAGGCTTCTAGCACTAGATTTAGACCCTGAGCATCCAGGCTTGTGGAGTAAGCAGGCACCAATTCTCCAGTGTTAGGAAAGCCATTGTTCGACAACACCAGACCACATGCAGTAAAACACCTAATAAATCCTCTTTTAATATGCACTTAGAACATTTTTTTTTATGTTTCTCTGAAGAGCCCAGACTAATATACACCTTCAACATGCCTGGAAAGCCTGAGGAAGATTGGAGAGGTGATGAGCATAGGGAGTTGTGAGAATTAGCTGACCAAAGACACTTCTGTAGGATTGGCTTCTGAGAATTCTTGGTCATGAAGACCAGATAAGAAGACTTACTAAGCAGTAGCTGATTGATTGGGGTGCAAGGTCCTGACAGTGTTTCCTCTGTTCCCAGGGGACAGAGCGATCTTCGTGCTAACATGGCTCTTGAAAGCCACAGGAACATGATCACCCATGCTGAACAAAGCTGGATTGCCTGAGTTGTCATGGTAGATTATGGGCTGCCCCATTATATCCTGCAAAGGATGGATCTTCAAAATGACTGTAGACTGCTGAAAACTTAGCCAAGCAGAAACCATAATTGTGCTTGCTGTGCTGAAGACAGTATCTTTGCTAGAGCAGGCTAACGGATAAATTATATGCGGCCAGTCCATACCGCTGTGCTTTGGTTCTATCAAACCCATGAAAAGATATAATACACAGCCCTGGGTGAAACCTGATTTTCTCGGGATAGACAGCAACATTCACGATAAGGTGTGACAGCACATCTTCACCGCCAACAAATAATCAACAGAGCAAAGAATTTATTGATCCATTATAGACACGTCAACAGAAGCTAGGTTGTGTAAGAGGTGGCAAACTGGAAGGCTTAGAAGGCAAAAGAGGAGTGCTTTCAGGATACATGCACATACCTGTGACGGAATATATAAGGATTTAGTGGCCAGGTGGTGCTGGATGTCTCCAGGGTAGTAAAATAGCAGTTACCACATCTTGCATGCACCCTCACCAAAAAATAAAAAAATAAAAAAAGGAAGCAAAGCAACTTTAAACTCTTAGGGCTGTGCGTTTGTAACTTGACTTTCATCTGACCAGTAAACCGGTACAAAAGGCTACGGGTGTCAAGTGGTGCTCACAGCAGAAGCGTACTCTTTGCAAGCCTGGCCTATGATGTCAGCAGCTTCAGATCCCCCAATCAATGACTGAGCAGCCAGCTGTAGCCAGAAATATAGCAGTTTCCTCCGAATTGAAATATTCCATGCTGGAATGAAGTTTATTGAGGCTCAGGAAGTAGCCAAAGCTCACAAGTCTCAGGGAGTTCCTAGAACAAGGGCACTAGCTCCACCCCAAGGTTACATATGCAGTAACATTTGTCAGGAAGACACTGACCAACTAGAGTTGCCTGCAGGCTGTATGGAGAGCTGATTTCTTGATTTGTGACTCAGGCCACCCTTGCCTTTTCAGTGATGCAGCTGCAATTTGAATCACCCATGCTGCGTGTAACTCCTTACCCATAGTCTTGCTACAGTAAAACCATCACTTTATTCAACTAGACTTGAGTAGAATTCTTTCTTTAGCTGCTGTTGGTGCCCCACGGAAAGTAAATGGGTTCCTGTCATTCAGGGAAAGCCAGAGAACACAATGGTGTGAACTGTTTTATTGTAGAGTTTATGGAAAGCTCCTGAGGTTCCAAAAATAGCTTCTGTTATCTCAGTTGATAATTAGACACCTTCAAAAATTAATTCCTGCCAGAGCAGGAGGCTGGTAAAAATAGAATGTTGGTGACAGAAGGCATAGTACGCAGATGGGAACTTTCCTTCCTGGAAACAGGCAGCCAGACCTTAAACCACTGGTTCTCAAACTGTGACCCCCATGGGGTCACATATTGCATATCCTACACATCAGCTATTACATTGTGATTACTAACAGTAGCAAAGGTACAGTAACAACAAAATAATTTTATGGTCGGGCTCACCACAACATGAGGACCAATATTAAAGGGTCACAGCATTAGAAAGGCTGAATACCACTGCGAAGGAATGCAACCAGGACAAACATACATGCAGACTACTTTCTGCCTGGGGTTAGCGACATCCTGACCCCTGACCGACATGTGTATCAACCAGGCACATTGTTTTGTGGGAATCCCCATCGGATTGTTTACCCCAACTAAGCTGTAGACTGTGCAGGCACTTTTCTGAGCCCAAACTGTGGAGCATGTAGTAGTGACCTTTAACCTAATTTAGCAATGTCAAAGTATCTCTACCTACACCTTGGCAGTATAACTCCTCCTACTCCCCAAAGCTGACGTTTCACTTAGACCCTGAAGCAGTCTTGGTGACATTAGTAAACCTTTTACCTGAGAGATAATCCGATTCCTTCCCTCTCTCAAACTACATCCTGCTCCACATGAAACCTAGCAGAAGTAACCATCTTTCTCACCACTGTTGTACTAAGTTACTTCTAACCAATCAGGTCATAATTAATGTTGTTGGTCCAACATTACAAAAATGAGAATAGTACATTTTTAACTGAGCCCAAAATGTATTATACACATGATGTTGCCCTGAAGTCTTGACCGAGATAATGAGCAACCTTTACTCTCATATACTTCCTCTGAAAGGTTCATTGAAAAACCAGATATCCACCCTGTACGTAATCCAGTCACCCAATGCCCAAGTATCTGAAGTCTTCTACCTGGATGTGTCTGTCAGTTTTGTCATAATAACACAAATCTAGAAACAACCAAAATTTCTATCAATGGATAATTTAATAGACAGATATAATATATTAATATAGTGGATATTATTTAGGAACAGGATGAATAACCTGTAAATATGGCGAAATGGATGTCTCAGTGTGGCTGTGCAAAGGGGCTTCAGGAACCTGCACAACACTCCATCCAGCAGCAGCAGAATACACGTTCTCCACATAGCAGACCATTGAGCTCACAAGCAGAGATCATGTTCACTCACAAAATAATTCTTCCCAAATTTTGCAATGTCAAAAGTATATAAAGTATTTTAAAGTGTGATAGTATGAAATCAGTTATTGCTAACAGCTGCACAATGGGAAAAAGTCACAAATACAGGGAAATAACGACACCTTGGAACAACCAGTAAGTTAAGGGTAAAATGAGAAAGAGATTTGAAAAAAGCTTCAAAAGGAGACCAACCCACCCAGGAAACCTTCGACCCAAAATTTACCCTGCCAACAAGGTGTGCAGGGATAAAGATGGAACAGAGATCGGGGGAAGAGCCAAACAATGACTGTCCCCAAATAGAGACCCACCCAATAGGAAAGAGCCAACCCCTGACACTATTGATGATACTCTACTCTGCTTGCAGACAGGAGACTAGCATAATTGTTCTCTGAGAGCTTCACCCAGCAGCAGGTGGAAACAGATGCAGAGATCCACAGCAAAGCATTAGGCAAGCTTGTGGAGTTTTGTGGAAGAGTTGGGGGAAGGACAGAGGGACGTGGATAAAAACTCCACAAGAAAACCCACTAATCAAGGATCATGGGAGCTCACAGAGACTAAACCACCAACCAGAGTGTGCATCAACTGGCTCTAGATCCACTACACATACGTAGCTGATGGGCGGCTTCGTCTTGATGAGGGTCCCTAGCAAATTAGAATGAGGGCTGCCTCTGACATGGGCTCTGTTGCCTGTTTTTAGATCACTTTCTCTTATCCGGGCCTCCTTTGGGGGGCCTTCGTGGAACAAGATGCATTTAGTACTGATCCAACTTGATGTGCTGGGGTGGTTTGGAGGGGAGACTCTCCTTTTCTGAAGAGAAGGGGAGGACAGAAAGGGAGAAGAGGGTGTGAGGGCAGGACCAGAGGAGAGGAGAGAGGGGGATACAATAGAGATCTAAAGTGAATTTTAAAAAACACCTAAATTATAATACAAAAAAATAACTAAAATGAACACAACTTACCAAGATGTCTGGGAAGTATTCAAAGCAGAAGTTTGTAGGGAGATATGCCAAATTAGGGTAAAGGGAAGGTTTCAAGAAAACAACCTAATGATACATCCTAAGGAAGTAAAACAAAATAAGCTCCAATTCATAAGAGTCAGAAATTACTAAGATTCTTACAGATACTAGGAAAATGATAGAAACAATCCAAGTAACTCTGGTTTTTATTTAAGATGAACAAAGCTTTCAATTTTTCAGCCCAAGAACAAGAAACTCCATTAAGTGAGAGGACAATTCATCTCTATCAATATCATAAAATATGAGGATCAAATAAACTGCTGTCAAAATTTTTATACCAACAAAATGGATCACCTAAAAGAAATGGTTAATTCTTAAAAATATACAATCTACCAAGGAATCTCAGTGAAGAATACAGTCTGAATAAAAAGTAAGGAAAGCCAGGTTGTCCTGCATAGACTGATACACCAACGGAGGATCATGGGAGGAGAGGATGTGGCAGTTCAGTCTCCATGTGGATCTCTGAGTGAGGGGAGCAGGGGATGGCTCTATCATGAAATCAGTTGACTGCTCTTTGATCACTCGCTCCTGATGATACAGCCTTGCCAGGCCACGGAGAAAGAGGATCGAGATAGTCCTGATGAGACTTAACAAGCTATGGGCAGATAGCAATAGTGGAGAACTCCCCCTTTTAGTGGGCTAGGGGAAGAGGATGGGAGGAACAGGGAGAGACAGTGGGACTGGGGGGTGTTGAGGGAGGGGGCTTCAATCAGGATATATGATGAATAAATTGTAAAGAAAAAAATTAAAATTTTAAATTTAAAAATGTTATAGTTTAAAAAAGTAAGAACATTAAATCAGTAATCAAAAATCCCTCTAAGAAAAATCTCAAGAACTGATGATTTCACCATTGGATTTTAATGAATATTAAAGAAGTAATGTTAATGTTTTTCATTTATTTATTTATTTATCTATTGAGGCACAGTCTCTCTATATAGCCCTCGCTGTCCTGGAATGTGCTATGTAAACCAGGCTGGTATTGAACTCACAGAGAAAGCATTTGAATTTGATGGTTTAGAGGGCAGAGTCCATGCTGGTAGAAGAAAGGCATGGTGGCTGGAGCACCAGCTGAGATTTGAGGGCTCACATCTTGAAATACAAACAGGAAACAAAGAGAGCAAATTAGAACTAAGGTGAGTTTTTGAAATCTCAATTTCCACCCCAAGTGTCATACTTCCTTCAGCAAAGCTTCCTTAAACAGCCACAAGCTGGGAACCAAGTATTCAAGTACCTGGGCTATGGGGCACATATCATTCAAACCACCACAATTCTTTTAATATATGTTATTTGCCTAAATTTTCTAGCCATCACTACCAGCACTGTACTGGAAAGAGACGGTGGTCCTGATTTTAGGAGAAAAAAAAATCTCATTTCTCTACTGTTGAATATTAGTTATGGGACGCCCTTGCCATGGATGTGTTGGTATAATGTCCTTGTATAATGTATACAATTTACCCTTGTTCATTCAAATGCTGATTTCTCTACCCCACTATCTGGTTTCAATCTAGACATTGTATTGTGATGCTTACAATAAGTTTGTGTAAGCATGCCACCATTTGTTCTCCATATCGTCAATAAAACAACCAGCCAATGGAGAGAATAGAGTGGGACGTCCTGGTACAGAGGAGAGGAGAAAGAAGCAAGTGGGAGGAGAGTCAGGAACAGAGATCTGGGGAGGAGAGGACTTGGAACCACCAGGAGAGATGAACTGGACCTAAGATGTGACTAAAAGCAAGTATAATGTGAGAGATCTGAATGGGAGGAAGCTATGTGGGCTTGGGAGGTTAGGATGGAGTAATCATTGCCCAGCATTGTGCTGTAGGTTAATTAAATACATCCTAGTCTCTGTGTGGTGATTTGGGCATACTGGTTTAGTTGGTTTAGGAATAACTGCTGTATAACTAAAAGTTAAATCAAGAATAAATATTAATAATCAACAACATGGATGATTGTCACTATGCTCCAGAGCTGTTTTTCTGTGCTTTTTCCTCTGTGCATAAATGGGTGAGTGTTTTTTTATTATAAAAGGATGTTGAATTTTGTCAAGTGCTTTTCCTGCATCTACTGTAATAAAAATGCCAGTTTTTTCCTGTGTTCTGTTAATGTATCACATTTATTTATGTATGTTGACTCATCCTTGCATCCTGGGGATAAGTATCACCTAATCACAGCTTATATTACTTTTCATGTGCTGTTGAATTCAATTTTCTAGTATTTTTGAGGAATTTTTGAATCTATGTTTATCAGGGATAATGACACATGGTTTTCTTTCTCTTTAATGTCTTTGGGTATCGGATAATGCTGGTCTTGTAAAATGAGTTTCACTATTATTCTAGCTTGCTTTCTGGTGCTGTGTTAAACACCATAACCAAAAGAAAATGGAGAAAGAAAGAGTTTATTTTATATTTCAGGTTAGAGAAGTCAGGGCAGGAAATTAGGGAAGGAAGAAACTTGAAGCAGACGCCATGAAGAATGCTACTTTCCTTGCTTTCTCTTGGAATCATTTCCAGTTCCCATTATCATATAACCCGGGCCCACCCACCTAAGGATGGCCCCCTTTACAGTGAGTTGGTGTTCTATCTACCATGCTTTTGTTCCACCGTCATGGGCTCTAACCTTCAAACTCAAAAGAAACCCTTCCTTTTATAAGTTGTCCTTGTCAAGGTGTCTTATAAAAGCAAAAGAAAAATAGCTAATTTGGGTGTCCTTCACGTAGAACTGAAGCTTCCTGCACTTTTTCTGTCCACCTTGGCATGTCTATTGTTGTCTTTATCCATCTCATGTTTAGGCAATTGTGTTGGGAAGTTCCACTTTAGGAGTGGAACTTCTGATATTCCTACTAGTCACAATCTCACAACAAACCCTCTCTTCCTCTGGCACTTAAAATCTTTCTGCCACCTCTTCCACAGTGATCCCTGAGCCTTAGGTACAGACAATGTACTGTAGATCTATCAATTAGGACTGGACTCCACAACTCTTTAGTTTGCTAGTTTGTGGTTTTCTCCATCTTATGCAAAGAGAAGTTGCCTTGAAGAGGAGTGAGAATTACACTTACCTGCGAGTGCAAGGACAAATATTTAAAATAAAGACAGGAAGTATTCTCATGTAGTAAAGTGTTGATCATGGGTGGGTTCTTCTCCAAGACTTTATTCTTTATACAAAGAACTACAGTCATCTGACTAATGCTGAGAGCAGGAGAAATAGTCTTCCTCATGGAAGAGCATAGCAACTGCTAATCCAATATCAAATTGTCAGTCTGAAAAACATATAAATACAAATAACATTATACAGACTGAGCAGGATGTATTTATATGTTTATGAACACATTTAAAAACAATTAAAGAAAAAGAAGTCATAAATTTGAAAGAGAGCAGGACAGGGATGGAGGTATTTAGGGGGTTAGAAAGAAGAAAAAGAAGGGGAAATCAGGCAATTATATTATATTCTCAAAAATATTTTAAAAAGAGGCAACTATAGAATGATAGAAAATAGTTTTATGCCTCATCTTTACATTCTAAAATAATAAGGACCTCCACACAAAATGGCCTCTCAGAATGTGAAAAAAATATATATTTAAAGCACCACTAGCCATCAGGAAATTCAAAACTATTAATGAACTATTGCCTCATATATGCTATGACATTAACAAAAACACCAAAGCAAACGTAGGAAAGGGAGTAGGAAGAGTATTTTGTAGAGTGTTGGTGGAAATGTGAATTCTTATGTAATCACTATTAAAGCAGTGTGAAGAGTCTTGATAAATTAAAAGCATCTATGTGGTCTGTCAGTAGCACCACATCAGCTTGTTCATCCAAAGAACTTAAGACTAGGGCACCTGCTGTCCCATGGTCACATGGCAAGATTCATAAGAGCCAAAAACATATTGAAATAATCTAAGTGTTTATCAACAGATATATGGATAAATAAAATATGTGCATGAGACAGAATTATCAAGAGAGAAACAGAAGTAACATGGACAGGTATGCGATATCTATCTACCTGAGATACAGACACGTGCTTTATTGTGAGAAAGAGCTCGCACCATCACAGAGTCAAAGGACCACCCTTACCAGCCATCTATAAGGGAAAGAACAGGAAAGTGTCTTAAGTGTGCCTGTGTCCAAAAGTCTGAGAAAGAGGAGATCTGGCAGTGCAGCTCAGCCCAAGGCCCAAAGCGTAGTGGTAAAGCTGGCCCCACAGTATGTGTGGAAAGTGAACTCTGCTGTTCAAGCATGAATGAAAATGCAAAGAAATGTCACATCTTTAGTCTCTCTGCTCCTCTTGGGACCTGGGAGACTGAGTGACACTAACTCACATTTAAAGGGTAGATGGTTATTTAGTCTATTAACTCAGTTACTAATTCTTTCTAGAATCCCTCTCACAGCCATCCTAGAAATGATTGTTTAGGTCAGCCAACTTTTGCTGGGGAGAAACATGGAAATTAATTGCCCCAGAAAGAAAAAGAGTTACTGGGGCAGCTGAAACACTGGGGAATCTGACCCCCAGCATGAACAGCTTAGGCAAAGCTGCATGGCTGACGAGTCCATGGGAGAAATTTTTTTACCTCTTACATAATGCTGGGAAAGGGCGGGGCCTTTTAGGATCTTGTGAGCTTCCCTCCAAGACAACTACTGATAAATCAGATCTTGAGAAGGACAAGCGATCACAGCTGCTATGGCTCAACTTGACGAGAGTCATGTCCAATTCTGAGGAAAAGGCTAAAACAATTGCCCACTATTTGGTTTTTTTCTTAACACATAAGAGTATCCATGACCTTGTAGTGGAGACGATTGTGTTACCACTTGCTGCAGTCTCGGTAGCCCTTCGGGACGCTATGCTAAATACAAACACTAAATAAACATAGAAAGATAAGCACGGTGTCACCTATGAGTTGTGGGAACCGTTCAGACTCACCTGATGCCCATCATGCACTTTATTTTTCCAGCTTGTTCTCTTCCCAATTTGGCCGGTTAGCACACCATCGTCTCCTTCCTTCCTGTTTCAGTAAGTTCACGTTTCCCCAAAAAAGCACTCTTCAATGAAAATCACAGGAAATGAAGCCTTATATGCTTAAAATGACAAACGGTGTATGGTATTTAGGTTCTACCTTAGAGAGACATTACACCACCCTTCACTTAATGGTGTTTAGTGTCTATTATGAAAAATGAAGAAGGAGAACTAATCAAGAGGAATGAGAGATCTGAGTCTAAAGAATCTATGGATACTTTGAGCAAGCAGAGAAGGATTTGCCTAGTGATGGAGCCACTCATCTCCTAGGAAAGCTGCCATCAGGTTGAGACTTCTGGATTAAGCTGGTGTCATATTATCAAAGTACCACATTCTAAGAGAAATTCTGCCCATTCCGTCCTCTTGGCTTCACTGAGTATCTGTAACATTTGCCTGTCAGGTTCTAAACAATGAGACATAGCAAGTCATTTGTTAGGTAAACTTCCTTTTTTGAAATTCAGCAAGCATTTATTTGACATATAAACATATTTTTGGTTGTGAGCCTAGCCTATAATGGCCATCTCTCCAGCCCGGACATATAAACTTGTCAAATCTGGAGAGCATAAAAGGTCTATACTAGGGTCCATTTCCTCAAGATGTCTTTGGTTTTACAAATACTGTTACAATGTAATTATAGTATTATGAATGATTAAAAAAAGCAAGACAGTGTAAGAATGCTGCTGCCAACAGCTTTATTGTTTAGAAAATGATAAATGATATTTAAAATAAGTATGCAGACATATATATGAAGTAAATATATGAAAAACTTGAATTTATTCCAGCAGCAAATAGTTTTTACACAATTTGAAAATCAATTGATATAATTTAATGCACTACCAGACTAAAAGAGTGAAGATATATGGATGGGTATGGTCATTTCACATACAGTAGCTGGTGTATATGGGTGTAGTATCTTTATAGATAAAGAAAGGCATTTTACGATGTGATGAAATCATGTATCTAGAGCTACAGTTCTTATTTTTAAAAAGTTAAAGGAGTTTACCTGAGGATATAGCTCAGTGGTAGAGTACTAGCAAATACAAGGCTATACATAGCATCAATCCACAGTACTGCAAAAAAAATAAAATAAAATATGCTAGAGACTTTAGTTTGGAGGTTAAAGGAAACGCAAAACAGAGATCAACAACTTCGAGTTTACTAAATGTTGCTCTTGACTTCGGCTAACACATCTTTCCCTTCTTCTGTTCTGAGCACGTAAAGTTTTTGCAATGGGTGGGGCAATCGCTCTATCCTGAACAAAAAAAATCACCTTCCCCTGGAGCCTCTGAAGGCTGTTTTGACCACACCTACAAGTTAGGTTCAGTTTGTTATGTCCCTTTTCTACTGTTATGGATGGAGCTGCCTACTGGGACCTTTTCAGGAGCGTAGAGAAAATTCAACCACTCATCCATAGAAAAGAACAAAAGATCAGCTCTCCTCTTTACCACCCACAATGGTGCAGTTAGGGAAGCAGAGAGTGCATTTAGCCCCATCTAGATCCTGGCCCCGCTCCATGGACATGCTTTCAAACATTGCTGCACTGTCCTTGCCACCCACACAGGCAGCCTTCTTGCAATCAATTTCTGGGGGCCTGATTGATCTATTTTTCTCTGCCAGACAGACTTTCTTGAAGCAGGAATGTCTTTGGCACTTAAATTCTCAACAAAAGAATTCACATTCTTTAAAAATGGGTGGGTTAAATGTCCTATGGAGAAGGAACATGGGTGTGGCTGCTGTGCTACCTGACACGCAGTACATGATATGTGCTAATAATCCGTTCAAATTTGGCAGGCTTTGATTTAGTATTCTCCAGCTGAAAACTGATCTTTGGGCTGTGCCTCTCTCTCTCTCTCCTTGTATCATACTCCATTAGGATATGACTGAATGTTCTGTCCCACGGTGTTCTTGGAAGTTCTTGGAATTCAGATCTACACACCTTAGGAAGGATCCGGGCAACAGAATACAGTTCCTGCCACAGATGCCTAACATGGACCAGCAGAGAATTTTGTTTTCAGTTTTTTCTCTCTTTTTTTTTTTTTTCAGAACAACTTTATTCAGAGGTTTGGGAAAGGCTGGAGAAGTCCACCATGCTGTCTGCAGTCTACCGCAGGGAAGATCTTACAGGGGTCCCCGGCACGAAAAGCTGTTTTCAGTTTTTCAAGAAGTTGAATTTATGGCTTGAAATAAAATCATTATGACACCATAAATATACGTGAATACATGAAAAGCTGAATATAGCTGAAGCACAAGCGAGTCTTATTAACATTAAAGAAATAATCTCATTATCCTAACGGGAGCTGTGATGTTTGTGTTTCATGTACGTTTTTAATAGACAGAGAATACTCCTTATTATATTTATTCATAGTAGAAAATAATTAGTTCTTTAAACAGTTGTTCTTGGTGAACTCACTGGCCTTCAGGTACTCTTTGTCTCATATGCAGAATCTCACCAAATACCCTAGAATAGCCTTAAAGTTGAAGAATAGCCTTAAAGCTCCTGCCTTAGCCTCCCAAATGTTGGGATTACGGGAATGCGCTGATGTGCTGTGCTTAGCTATGTCCTTGGTAATTTGATGCGTACCTTTGTGAGGAGAGTTGAAAAGCACATCGTTTTTGATGTATTCTTGTGGAAGCAAAGTTGTGTCTTCCCTTCCTAATCAGTATGGAGGTGCAGGGATAAAAGATGAGCACATACTCGTTTGTTAGTGATACTGAGGTAGAAATTATGTAGCAGAAGCCAATTTTATATAGTATGTGACTATTTGATGAAAGACCACAGAGAATGGGCTCTCAGTCCATGGAGAGGTCCAGAATTGACGGGGAAATAACTGGATTGTTACTGTAAGCATTCTGAGAAATGACTAGAGTGACCCAGCTATAGTTGCTTGTAAGGAAGAAATGGAAGAAACCTGTGGCCCCGTGGTCATTGCTTTCATTTCCCAAACAAAATGCCAGAGACTTAAGAAGGACATTTTCCTGCCAAGAAAAAAAAAAACACCATGTAAAGAATAACCCAATATAGTGGAGGAAAAGCTAGGGAATGAGATAGATTAATAAGTATATGGCTTCTGGGCAGGAGAAAAAGTCTGCATTAATATCAGTAAGAAGAGAAGGGGGCAGAAATCACATGACTTGTCTTCTCTATCCCTGTTCAGTCTTTTGTAATCACAGACACAAGAACCTATGAATAGTCTTTATTGTGATAGACATAGCATGCTATCACAGTTGATAAGATCAATCCTTTGAAATGCTGTTGGCTTATTTATCCCCTGGGCTTAAGCTTTAGGGTATATAGCAGAAAAGCATGTAGATGAAGTCTAATTCCCCATCTGTAACCCCTGCTCCTCTTGCCAAAGAACTGGCAGAAGAATACTTTCTGAAAGTAAAAGGTCAGCTGGGGTATTAGCTTATCAGATTTATTTAAAATTATGGGTGCATAGGAAATGCCTGGCCAGTAGGAAGCCTTGTCTCTGCAGACTTGGAAATGGCATTCCAGCGAATGCTGAGACTTACTGGAGTCCTCTATTATCTGAGGACAAACAACTGATCTCAGAACTTAAAAACTGAATGTGGTAGGATATTTGTTTCCTACAAATCCCGGTCAGCAAGGATGTCACTTTAAGAGTCAAGGCAAAACTGTAAAAGGAACTGTTGAATTATCTCTGACTAGTAAGATAAATTTCTTGTGTGTTTGGCTTCTGAGTTAGCTCCCCTCTGGTATAAAAGAAAAGGTGGTGCCTTCAAAGATGGTACTCTCTACTTCACTTTTTCCTTGGGTAGGTAAGCAAACAGACCGAACTTTCCAGGTCTTATTGTCTTGCTTGTAAGAGTGAGGATAGCATCTGTATCAATAGAACGAAATGTGTTTATAACCTATTTCTCACTAGAGCATGTATGGCCTGAACTAGCAGATTTTATGATAAGATCCCTCCATAAACAGGTGTCTTAGATTCCTTTTTCGTGAAGTCAGAAACTAGGAGAAAACTGACACTGTACATGGGTGAAACGGGACAGACACAGTCTCAGTCACATGCTCAAAGTGAGCATCTACAATAATGTGTTCCGCTGACAATGGGCATCATGTAAGACAAGGAAAGGGCCCCTTCTCTTTGCCATCTTCTTTCTGAAATGCATCACTTCAGGCAAAAGTGTGTGTTAAATATTACATGTGTCTTAATTGAATAACATTCTTTAAAATACATATAAACACACACACACACACACACACACACACACACGATCGGTACTTTTCAAAACTAGAAATCTCGCCAACAATAAGGTAAATGATGAGAAAGTGTCCTAGACAAGAGATGCTGGAGGACGTGGAACAACAAAATACAATGTGGTGGCTTCGTCAGAATCCGAGAATAATAGAAAAACAACAGTAGGTAGCAACTAGGAAACGCCGAATAAAGCACGGACTTTAACTGATGTTAATGTATCTGAATTGGTTCATTAACCGAAACAAACAGATCCGAGTTAATGTGAGATGCTATTAGGGAAAATGGATTTAAGACAGATGAGAACATCCTGCGATATCTTCACAATTATTCTCCGACTGTCAAACTGTTCTAACATAATTTATTTAAAAATGAAGCACAATCCTTCCTTGTGGAAACTTAGCTCTTGTTTAGCATTGTTAAATATCCTGACAAAAAAAAAAAAAAAAAAAAAAAAAAAAAAAAAAAAAAAAAAAACCTCTCCTGCCTGGAGGTGCTTCAGAGGTGCTTTGCACTCCAGCTCTTCTGCCATATGTGAAAGTTCAGGATAGGGGCAGCCTCTGCTCCCCTCACTCAGAGATCCACGTGGAGACTGAGCTGACAACCGGCTACATCTGAACAGAAGGGTCTAGGTCCTCATCCACCATGACCAAGTAGGCTTCATACCAGGTATGCTCGGGTGGTTCAGTATTCAGAAATCCATCAATGTAGTCCACCATATAAACAAACTGAAAGAAAAACAAACAAACAAACAAACAAGAAAACACATGATCATCTCCTTAGATGCTGACAAATCATTTGATAAAATCCAACACTGGTTCATGTTTAAAGTCCTGGAGACAAAAGGGATACAAGGCACATACCCAAACACAGTAAAGGCAATATACAGCAAGCCTATAGCCAACATCAAACTAAACAGAGAGAAACTTGAATCAATCCCACTGAAATCAGGGACAAGGCAAGGCTGCCCACTCTCACTATACCTCTTCAACATTGTACTTGAACTCCTTGCTAGATCAATAAGACAGACAGTTCAAGGAGATCAAGGGGGTTCAAATAGGAAAATAAGAAGTCAAATTATCACTATAAACAGACAACATGATAGTATACATGAGTGACCCCAAAAATTCTACCAGAGAACTCCTACAGCTAATAAACACCTTCAGCAAGATGGCTGGATACAAAATTAACTAAAAAGAAAAATCAGTAGCCCTCCTGTATACAAAAGACAAAAGGGCTGAGAAAGAAATTAGAGAAACAAAAACCTTTACAATAGCCATAAATAACATAAAGAATCTTGGTGTAACTGTAACCAAGCTATCATCCCTTTGTTAACCAGAGCTCCATTGTGCTTTAGGAGTCCTTATAGAAAAAAAATTAAATATATATATATGTGTGTGTGTGTGTGTGTGTGTGTGTATACCATGTATATGTTGTCTATGAAGGTGAAAGCTTTATCTATCAATTCTCATTCTTCATTGGTTGAATTTTTTCTAATAATATTGTTCTAGTACGTCTAGACTCCTGAGCATGGTCATCCCACACACAGAGTAGCTATGCCATCTGTAGCTGATAAAATACAGGTAACATTGAAAGATGCCAAAGCTTAGAATTAGAAGCATCTAACAAAGGGTCTGAACAAAGACTAAAGCATCAGTAAGAACATGGGCATTGGAGAAAGTTACTTAGAATTCTTCCCATCTCTATCCTTCACCAAATCAATACAAAGTCTAAGATCAATCTCCCTCTAAGTCAATATTCATGTTAACAAATAAAGGATCGCACTAAAATAGTAGATAGAAGATCAATAAATCCCAGAGTAGTTGAAGGAAACGGGGATTAGAAGATCCAATCAATCCAAGAAGCCATGACAATAATTAGGGGTGAAAAAAGGTCATAAAATCTATAAGACAGTAGAATTACCAAGTGTTATAATTAAACATAGCTTTAAAAGACTGAGAATCTAAATATCTTCTAAAATACTGGTTAAGGTCTTAAAAAGGAACAGCATGAAAAGAAACTGATAGAAATGATACCTGTAGCAAATGCCAAATAAAAGAAGATAATGTTAAAATAGTTATTAAGTACTGAGTACCCAGATATTAATATGTAATATTTATCCTTGACAATAACTTTTTGCTAATGGAAAATATACGTAGACTTGTATACATATACTATAACCTCAAAATAAAGTAAGTCCTGTCAGATCTTATTAGTACATAATATTTGTCAGTTTCTCCTTATATTTATATAAGTTTTTTCTCAAATTGATAAACTAATAGTAAACACAAAGAAAATTTTAATTATTAATGCATGTTAATAAAAATATCTAGAAAAAACTTACAGGTAAGAAAAATTTGATATTTGTCCTCTTTAATTCCTCCAATCTGCTTTCTCTCAACAACATATTTATGAGACAGAGAATCCCAAATATTCACTATGCCAAGATGACAGCAATACAATTAAAATTAAATAAGAGATCAATGACACTTTCTACAAGAAATGTAAACTAGCCTGTGTTATTTGCCAACTTTTATACTTAATGAACCCATACAATGCAGCTTCATTTATTAACTCAAAGCCACTTCTAGTTCATCTATATTCTGTTTACTTCCCCAATGCCATATTATTTTTGAAGCAAATCTAATAAATCAACCTTGGAGGTACATGCTGAAATATTTATGAAGAAAATAAGCATTATAACCTATAGAGTGTTAAAAATCATGTGTATCCCACTAGCTTGCTTTTGCTGTTTATTTTGTTCATGATTGTTTTGAAGAAGACTCAGATGCAAAGAAACAAGCCAAGGAAGAAAAATTTATTTCACTGATTTATGATTTGGAAAACATATCCTTCTTTCCTTATAACTTATTTTTGTTAGTTTCAGTTTTTAATCAAAATTTTATTGATTGATTCATTTAGCAAAGGGGATTATCATGCCACAGAGGACATGGGGAAGTCAGAAAACACGGAGTCAGTCCTCTCCTCCCACTGTGTGAGTTGCAGTGGTTAAACACAGGTCATCAGTCTTGCTGGCAAATGCTCTGCCTTACCCACTGAGCCAGCTCACCAGCTCTACTCTAAGACTTTTAACAAATGACTTGCAACAAGAAAACATGGTTTACACTCAAAATTAAAACTTAAATATAATCACCTGTATGATTAATATTGCTTGTCAACTTGACAGCATGTAGAATCACCCAGAAGACAATCTTCCAGGCATGTCAGTAAAGGTCTATCTAGATTCAGTCAATTGAGGTAGGAAATACATGCTGATTATGAGCAGCAACATCCCATGGGCTAGAGTCCTGAACTGAATATAAAGAAAGAAATGAGCTAGCATTCATCCTCCTCATTTGTGGAGGCAGCAAGATTAGCTACCTCAACTTCCAGACTCTGTGCATTCCCCACCATGATGGGATGAAACCATGGGCCCAAAATTTATAATGACACAATGAGCAACTGTGTAACTAACAGTACATCTGAATATGTCTGAGAATGCTTATGCACACTTTATATAAATCAAAGAGAGAATGTTTAGTCCACATGTACAGACTTACTGTGTAAGTAATCATAAATATTGATATCTCCTTTATAAAAGAAAGAAAAACACTGACCAAGAAAACCATCTCGAAATCCTAAAGCAAATCTGTTTAAACTGCTTTAACAATGTTCTACATGGATTTTCTTTTATGAAGCATACAATTTTCCATGTAGAAATACTAAGGCCTCTTAATCCAATATCTCAGTCAGTACGTAGTCATGAAATACAAAATGTCATAGAAATGATGGTCACCAAATACAACTGCTTTATTCCAGGCCCTGACAACCATAAACACCAGGAGCAAATCACTGTACACAGAGCATTTTGGTGCTAAAAATGAGGAGAGGAACAGGAACCTTATTCTTCTTTCTTTTCTCCAAGAACTGTAAACAAATCTTCAGAGCTGTAAGGGGCTGATGGTGAAGCAAAGGTTGACAGCTATTTTTCTTCTCATAGAGTCCCTCAAATAAGATAATTTGACAACACTTATGAACATGACTTCTGGCCCAGAGGAGTTTTGTTGTTGTTGGAAAACTTGTAGAAGTACGGGATCTTATCCCAGTTAGTAAAGACGACAACATAGTCTTGCTGAGGATGTGTTGCTCAAAGGCAAGGGAAGGGGCTATGCCAATGTATGGAGCAGGAGTCAAGAAAGTGTACACAGGTGTGGATTGTGAAAGGGCTGGACCAAGGGAGGCAGAAAACTCCTGAGCTGACAAACTCTTCACTTCGTCTTTAAGATGTAAAACAAAATAAGTATAGTCTACTGCAATTTATTATATATTTCAAAATAACTGAAGGGTCTTAGAGTTCTCAATGTATAGCAGTGATGAATATTTGAGGAAATTGAAGTGTTAATTGTTCTTATTTGGTCATTACCCATTGTCCTAGTTTCATTTATGTTGCTATGATAAAAATGCCCTGGTAAAATAAACACAGGCTTATTGGCTAATGATTCCAGGTTGTAGTCCACAACTGCAGGGAACTCAAGGCAGAAACTTAAAACATTAGACCCACAGTCAAGGATAGGAAGGAAATAAATGGTGAGTCCTTGCATGCTTACGATCATCTAGCTTTCTTCACTCATGGCCCAGCCCCTGAAAAGGTATCATCCACAGTGTATGAGTTCTTCCTATATTAACAATCAAGGCAGTCTTCCACAGATCTGCCCACAGACCAACCTGATCTAGATAATTCCTCCTTAAGACTCTTTCCAAGATGATGCTAGGTTGTAACAAGTGGACAGATAGAACCAACCAACACACCCACTGTATACATATGTTGAATTAGCATACTGTGCCTTATAAACACATATACAAATTACGTCAATTAAAACATAAAATGGGGCTGATGAGATGATTAAGCATGTAAAGATACCTGTTGTACAGGCCTAGAAACCCTGAGTTTTATATGTAAATTTAGAGCTGACAGCACAAAGCTGTCTTCTGACCACCACATGCACGCCATGACATGCGCCCCAGCCTAACTCTTCACACAATGATCAATTTTTTATCTTAATGTACATTTTAGTTGTAAAGATTTTAAATGACTATAACGGTGAAAGGTGTCTCAAACATCATGGAAAAATAGCAGCAACAGTATCACACGCCCATATATATCCAGTATAGTGTATACTGGATAAGAATACTATTACTTAGTAATGATTTCCTAAGATTCTTAGAAAGAATTCCAGGAAATAATTTTTATATGAAATATAAACTTTTTACACGGAATATGGAAAAGACAACGGTTTGTTCTGGAGAAGTTGAAACATTACTGGTTCTATAGAAGACAGTAAACAAAAGCATGAAAACACTGTGAAGTAAGCACACTGGAATGGGCAATGCTATCTTCAGATGAAGACTCTCAAAAAAGCTATGTTTTACAAGGAAACCCACTACAGACACCATTTTCCAGGTCTAGCACTTTGCTCAGGCACAATAATTGTATGATAGGACCCTAATCAATGGAAGCCAAGTCAAAAGATAAAATGTATCACAGTGAGAATAAAAAGACTGAAGGGAAAAGAATGGCACCTAACCCACAGGACACTATGAGAAAAGTCCATGGACTGTGTCAACCCAGGAGCAAAGTAGACAGGTAACCAACAGGGGTGGCTCTCAAGTTGCAGCAACAAAGGAAATAAATGACGGCTGGCAAGTGTCAAGTCTCAAGGAGAGGATCCCATTAAAAAGTTTAAAAAAAAAAGTCAGAATGCACCCATAGTTTCTAAAGCTAAATGGCTTTCATCCCCACTTATTGAAACTTAACTGAGTCTCAAAAAATGGAGGTTTCTGAAAGCCCAAACAGAGGTACCGTGTAATAGCTCCTACCCCAGAATATCTTTTGGGCATTTGGGGGTGAGGAACTCTTCATCAGGAAAAAAGTCTTTATTTTGAGGATCTTAGGACAAAATGAATTGATGATGAAAGCTGAAGACCAAAACATTAGGGTAGCCCTCAGTCACAGCTAAGCCATATGAAGGCACCTAATGGAGGAACCTGTACTCGTCTATAGTACAGTGGGTTAGTACCATACCTTGAATATGAAACATCCCTGAAAGGTTCATTACTTGAAGACTTGGATCCCAGTTAATGTGTTTCAGAGAAGGTAGAAACTTTAGGGAGTGGGTTCTATTGGAGCATCTAGTTCCCCAAGGTCCTGTCCTTGAGGCTTATTCCTTGTTCTCGCCCCCATTCTCTCCCTCCCACTCTGTTTCTGACCACCATGAAATGAACAGCTCCAGTCTATCACATTCCTGCCACTGTGAGACTCTGCTTCACCTCGGACCCCAAGAAATGGACCCAGTCAACCATAGAAACTGTGAGCTGAGAGAAATCCTCTCTTCACAATGGGTCCCATGAGTACTCATAGCAATGATGAAAACAATGCCTAACATAGTCAGCCCATTCCGCAGACCTGATTTCCACCTCCCAGACGAATGAATGAAATTGGTATTTTTAACACATAGCACAACTTTCCTAATCAAATTGTGGTCTCTCCTATGAAACTTATGGCCCTCTAAGCTAATTAGAAACTTCTAAAGGTGCCCCCTCCCCCCGTTCCTACATGTACTAAGGTAACAAATCAAAAACCATTATTATATCTTTGGGAAGGTCATAGTGATATGCCACTGCCACCTTTCAAGATTTTGTGTATTTTTAATTAAATCACTCTTCCCTGCCCTGCAAACTCCAAACAGATCTTTGTATGAGTATATGACTACACGCTATCAAGATCCCAGCAAAAGTCTTAGCTCAGATCATAGCCACTTACCCTAACTTGGTGACTATACTGCATTTCACTACAAGTTCTTGTACAGTGACCCCTGAAAAGGTCTTATTGCACAGACTTGCACTCTTGCAGAAGAAAAGTTGGCATTCCATTGAATCTTAAGCTAAAGTTGGCTCACAGGTCCTTTGGCCTGCAGGTACCCAGGGCCTAGCAGAGACGGAAATGAGTCCCCATCATGGCAGCTGAAGCAAATCAAAAGAAAGAGGTAGGGTTGCTTTTACATGAGTTTCCTACTTTGTGGGAATTTGGGAGACTCCACTGGCCACCTGTGACACTCACTAAAGCCCTACCTTGAGAAGACCATTGGTAGACAAGGGTTCAACCACATCAGTGGAAAAAAGCACTGGGTGGTTTAACACTTATTGTATCCAACTTAATGCTTTCCATGGAGATCTGGGTGCCACTTCTTGTACAACTGTGACCATTGCTGTGTGCTGACTTTTTTATTATAGAATTCGAATTTACTATTGGAAATCTTGGCTTCTGTGATGTTAATGGTGGAAATATAAACACAGCTGTCTGCATTTGTAAACATCACGACTTTTCAGGGGCAGCATGTTATATACATTAAAAGGCAGCCTATGTCATCTTATTGTTTAAAAATATGGCCTCTGTTAGGTAAAGAGAATCATAAAACTGAGCTCATGTTTTCAGTGTCTCTCTACTTTGAAGGTCAAATCTATACAACTGGAAACTCAACCATGACATCTGTATAAACACTGACCAGCTGTTTAATCTTCTCTCCAGAGTCAGACAGTGAGTGCAGAGAAAAGAGGAAATGGGGGTTGGGGGGAGGGGCTTTAGAGAAACATCATACATTCAGCTGATGCCCCCTAATGGCAGAAAATATGTGAGCCCAAATTTTTCCTTGACCAAAATTTCCCAATTTTTTTTTCATTTCCTTTACATCCAGATCTTAGTTCCCTCCCTGCTCTCCTTCCAGTCCCATCTTCCCTTCCTCTTCTCCCTATCCCCCACTCCAACTCCTAAAAAAGGGGACCCTCTCCACAACCCACCAGAGAACATCAAGCCACATCAGGACAGAGCACTTCCTCTTCTCCAGTGACCTGGTGAGGCAGTCCCTCTATAGGGAAGTGATCGAAAAGCAGGTAATTTCCAAAATTTTAATAGAAGCTTTATGGAAGTGTTACTATCCACACCCATCCTTCAATATCTGGACCCTTACCACCTGACAATATTCAAGTTCCCACTTTGCACCTCGAATCTGCACACTTCTGGTTATCCTAAAAACCATACCTCAGACCTATTGAACACTGACAATCCAAGGTCATCTCTCTTTGGCTCTAGATTTTTTTTCCCTGAATCTTTGGCTGTATGTTTCACAGGTGATATTAATATACACATCTTACTTTTTCAAAATTACCTCCTGACCAAACTTTTATATCCTCTGGAAAACAGATTCTTGGTTTATTTTGATTAATTTCTGCCTAATTTTTATCATTCTGGCCCTCAGTCTAAGCCACATATTCACAAGAACATGATGTGGTAATTTATACAGGTGACATATTGGATTTTTAAGGTTTTAATATCTATGTTGTCAAACAAGAATTCAACAACAGAACCTGTGGTTCAAGTTGAATGGAGTTTGACAAAGATTCTAATTCACGTGGGGGGGAAATTATTGATTGCAGCACCCTCAGATGGCAACGTTTTCAAATGGAGAGCACATACTGTGCAAACAGCTTGTCTCCAAAGTTTCTCCAACTTCTGCATGAGAGTCAAGTTCAAGGGACTAAGTAACTTTTAAGACAAAAAATATTGATCTCTTAAGAAACATGTCCTGGATTTTTAAACCCAGAAAAGACACAGCTTAAAGCATCTGAAGATGCTCACTCTGTGAATACTGAGCCGCAGCATGATTAAAGACACAGTCCGATTGCTGTGTCTTGCAGTGACAATCACACAAAGAGCATGTGACGTGCCGATACCTAAGTTCTAAGATACCTCAAGACTTGTGGCAGGCGGTAATCAAGAGTGAGGACACCTTTAGAGTTACCATAGCAACCCAGGGCCCAGACGGGATGAAAAGAGACTCACAAGGGCCCAATCACTAGTCTCACAGGTCCTATTTGGTCAGCAAACTCATCCATTTTTTCAAATTTTCTTCCTAGCAGTTAGGACAGATAACACATGTCTGTCATGGTCACCTCCACATCCTCGAGCCAGCCCCAAGCAACAGAAAAATACTTTAAAGTTAGATGTTTTGCGAAGCTGAAAAAAAAATGCAGCTTGAGCTGAATGATTTAACAAGAACAGGCAAAAATCTGAAGCTATTGTAGGTTCTATGGGAATTTACTATATTTTTCCTTCTTTAAAGAACTATATAAAAATAATTAGTGCCCGTTCCCCTTCACATAACCTTATGTGAATTCTTACCGGCTTATATGTGTGAGTGGTTAATTATAAATGAATACTCATTTACTTTATTAATAATTTGTTAGTAAAACAGAATCTTTCTGACCATCAACCGCTTCAAACATCTCATATTACCAATTCTCAAAGCCTGTCAAAATCTGTCTAGCAACTTTAAAACCCGCCATAAGCCTTTGGAATGCATGCATTTCCTAAGCCATCGGTTATGTGTATGTTATGAGAGCCTTCATGGTGAAACATTGAGAATGTCAGCTCATCTTGCAAGGAGTGTCATCTGGGTCAAATCTCACCCAGCATAAGTTTTCTACTCATGTGGCCTGTTAGACCTACACCACACCCTTTTCTGCATAAAAAAGACCATCTTCATTCAGAGTTAGTGACTTTCCTGGGTCCAGAGCATCACTGCTGTGAATGTACACTAAAAATACGAACGTTATGCAAGTGTTTTGTCATTTCTGAACCATATCTAGAATCTCACAAGAAGCCTTCAACATGAGTGGGTGCGCTCTGGGATCATGATTGTCTTGACACTACAGAGCTGGAAAACAAATGTTCCTTGCTTGTCTATGCTACGTGGTCACGGAAACTGCTCACCTGTTTTTTTTGTTTTTGTTTTTTGTTTTTCCAGAGCAGCCTAGAGTGCCAGCTTTCCAGTGCTTTTAAATCCTGCCTGTTAATCCCTTCCTCCTTCACTTTTCCAAATCAAATTCAGTCAGACTTATCTCACTCTGTCTGAATGTGTCTCTTGATTGAGTGATGTTAGTTCAAGAAAAACACGCAAATCAATTTAATGCAAATTCCCATTCACAGCCAGTTTGACCCATTGGGATACTGACAATAATAGATTGGAGTGCTTAATTCCTAAGGCATGTGACTCATGGAAGGCTTAGTAATCAATTTCCATTGCGGTGACTGCATAATTTGTCTTTGGTGCTCTTAGGCTCTGGAATACCAAATGCCTCTTCTCTCTCTCTCTCTTTCTCTTTAAGACCCACGCATCCTTTTCCAAATAGCAAAGCCCTTTCCATGTCTCTGCAATCATTTCCTTATCTAAATTTCCATATGCTGCCCTGGCAAGGTGTCCCACCTATGAAGGATTTAGATCAATAAAAATAATTGGCATGTTTTGCCTCTAGTTGCAGATGCCTGGAATAGATTACTCTGCACTCTGGCAAACAGTAGCAAGATGAAATGAAGGCTGCTCACTGCTCCATCCAAGCTAGCTGTTAACTCTCTGTAGCGCGGCCTGTAGGGAGGGATCTTAGAGTGGGAACTCTGTGCCCCAGAATCCAGAACCTGTTTTGTGCTCTGTGCACTGAAGTGAAGGGAGGACTATGCAGCAGGTGACAGGCGAGTGTCCTTTACTCTTCAAATGGCGTGCACTTCACGCAAACTATGCCTACCTTTGCCATCCTTCTTGGTGCCTCTTTTCCTTTGACAAAAGCATTAAGACAATAACAGATTATTCCCTGGGAGGTCTCGCTGGTAAGCAGCCAAGATTTTTCTCTAAATTCTTCAATCCACAGGTAAGAAATGTTTCAGAAGTTAGGTGAGTTGTGTTTGTAGAAGACATTTGTCAGTAAATCCATTTTCTTTTCTTTTTCAAGAACCAAGTTCTTCCCATCAGCATCAATGTTTTTTTTTTTTTTTTGGACTGGGCATGTGTCTCCTGGTGGTCATCCTCAGTCCCCCAAGGACTGACTGTGCTGCTAAGGCATCTGTGGGTGCTGCAGTGAGCATGCCAGGTGGGGAAAAGCTTCTGCATCTTTCTAAGAAAACACAAAGCACGGAAGTGGCTGTTACACCTCCCCATACCTCAGCCCTGCTTCTTCTGCATATGACCCCCTTGTCAGAGATGGAAAAACTGACACTTAAGGGAGGACTCAGAATAAGATAGACCTGTTAGCCCACCTCTACTGTTGTCTGTTTGAGTCCATCCACATAAACTAAGAACTCTGAAGAAAGTTTTCAGAAGTGTTAAGAATGACCTGCTTCTCAAATTTTAATGGACCCCATCAGGAGGAAAAATACTTGAAGTAACCTGGAATTAACTAATTTATGAATATACGTATATCCATGCGCTAAATCTGTACATGATGCATGAACTAGACTGAGAAATTACATTTAAACTCCTTCCTCATACATCTTAAAATATAGTGAATATATATGTTGGATTTTTCTCTGTACACTTAGTATTTAGTGACAATATTCCTATGCTATTACTATATGTCATTTGACAGGCATCAAAAGAAAATTTTCTGTGCATTTATACAGTCAAATTAATACATTGATTTAAAAAAAACAATGAAATTATTCTGCTTAACAACATTGATCTAACGGAAATTTGGAACTAAAATTTAATCACATTTAAAATTTCTTACTTCTCAGCTTTGTTGTCTGAGATGGAGTGTGAAAGGACATGATTTATCATATTGGAATGACTTGTAAACAAAATCTTCTAGAGCATCCTAATTGCACACAGTAAGCAGAGCATTGAGCCAATGCACTTGGCTAAGCACGTAATGTTGGTTTCACAACTTCTCTCTTTTAATTTATGCACCATTTTAATACATTCCGTTCAGAAAGCAGTAGTTTCTTATTATATTGTGAGAAAAATGAATAAACTTATAAATAAATTTTTCTTACAAAATGGAGACACCTGAACACTGTATCACTAAACAACAGAAGGGACAATCAAGTTACCAAAAATAGGATAAGAATCAGAATTTTTTTGAAATACCTGTACTGGACATCTGAAGGAAACAGATAAACACCCTCTGGATTCTAAGGAAAAGATATTCTCCTGCCCTTTTCCTTGTACTAATTTTGTGATATATATGTGCAGAAAAATCTAAGTTGCAAAAGAGGTTTTCAAGCCTGTCACTAAAATGCACCCCACAGAAACCTTTCCTTGCGTGCTTACAGAGCATGTATTCCATCAATCTAGGGTTATAAACAATGATGACAACAACAAGAAGATATATGGTCCAGGAATGAGGACCTGAATATTGGAGAGCAGAGAAAGTCCCAAATGAGTGATAAGTCATGCCCAGAGAGTAATCTATGTTGCTTGGTTCTGAAGAATAAAGACCTGCCAGAGCTAGCCACCTAGAAACAGAGTGCACCGAGAGAGTTTAACTCTTGGTGTTTAAGAAAATCAAGTTGGTATTGCACAGCTAATTTATACTTCCTATAAAACAGACACAAATGAGGCTGGGGAAATGACTCGACAGTTTAGAGCACTTCCTGCTCCTTCTGAACCCACATCCGGTGGCTCACAAATGCTTGTGATTATAGTTCCAAGGGACTCAATGCCCTTTTCTGGTCTCAGAGGGCACTTCCACAAACTCAGCTACATTCACACAGGCACAGACACATACATACCCAAAAATAAATAAAATTAAAGATAAAAATCTTAAAAAAAATAAAAACAAGACCATTGTAGAAGTGTCTTAGGTGTGGTACACTGTGGCTCAGCGGAGAGCCATGTCCCGTAGTGAGAGTGAAAATGATAGCTTTATTTGACTGAAGAAAGGTTATGATTATTATGTTGGAAATCTGTGAAGCAAATGGACTAAGGTCAGTCAACAATAGGATCTAATATCCCACCTGATGAATCAAAGAAGGAGAAGAAATCATCACGTTCCTACGCCCAAGTGAATTCCTGATGAATCCATTCAGGGTTAATGCTTCCTTCCTCTAGAGAGTGATAGGAAACAGAAGAGGAAGGATTTTTTTTCTGAGATCTCTTAGCACAAGTTGCCCTAATTCCATGAAAATGTTACTTTGATTAACGTTTTAGAACTAATTTTAATTTATGATGTTCTGATTGCAAGACTCCCCCAAGGACTGAGTAGAATGAGCAAGATAAAACCCACTGAAAACAACATTGTCATAGAATCTTTAAATTATTGCTGCTTTCAAAAAGAAAATCTTTGTGACAATCCTACTTGGTCTTAGATATTTTGATGGCAATTCTTACCCATCACATTTGTGTGTGTGTGTGTGTATGATTTTTGTGATTATCTGTGTATCTGGGTTATGAGTAAAGATTTAAGACTTTTACCTTCATGTGTAAATGTCAGAATGGTTGAGATAGAGTCAAGAGCTGAGTTCACAGGAGGACAAATTTGAACATCCAAATGAGGTCAGTTAGAGAATTAGAATGTGGACAGGGCAAAGGGAAACAGAAGAGGGATATGCAGTGTTTTCTAGGGTCAGTCACAGGAGGCATTTCCACCTCTAATTAAGAGGGTTGTAGAAGAAGCAGATAAAGCCAGGTCAGAAGACAGCAGTGCTACCTTAACATTTGGAAAACTTTCCTCCAAACAGCAATATTTCAATAATCTAGGATTGTCTACTTTAGTAAGAATCCATTCATATTAATTGGTTTTAAGGGAACATTTACATAATATGATAAATGCCATTCATTATCTGTGTGTTGGATCTATAAACCAAAGCATAGAAGACTTAGTTATAATTTATTTTTAAATCAAGCTTTGACATTTACAATCTTTTCTGTAACTATAATTAACAGATTTCATAGGAGATGAAAGAGCCTTAGTAAATTCAGTAAATTCTTCATCTTTTCCAGCAGATATAATAAATCCTGTGGAAATTCTTATTCTGTATTTCTTGATTTATCAGCTCTAACATTATGAGGTAAACAATAAAATTAATGTCATTACCTCTTTGTACTGAGGTAACAGAGACAGAAATCATGGTAATTCATATTTTTGTCTCTTTGTATATTTTTGGGGTACTACAACCAATATAGCCACATGGTAAAAATAGCTAATATGGGGAGACACATGAGGATACCACTGCCTGAGGAATGCTCTTTCTTCAGGGTTGGATGTAGTCATTGCCACGCTAAATTAGAGCAACTGTAGTTAGAGGCACAAGACCCTTAGAAGATCTGAAACAAGGTCTATTATCATTCCCATGCACGGAGAGAGGAGACAGCTTCACTAGGCTTTAAAACACCCTTACTAGGCCCCTCGCATCCCTGGAGTTAAGTAAGAATTCAGCAATCTATTGGGATAGGACTTTTCAAAAATATAACTACCGGAAATATAACCAGAAGACACAGCTAGCTATGCCATAGCTTCTTACGGGTGACCCATCCTTTGGGCGGGCTCTTTTGTAATACAATTCTCTGTGAGTTGCCCAGAAGACTACCCAGTGGTGTAGATGCCTTTGAATTAGCAACCACGCTAAAAGTGACTCCAAGAAACATTGGTTCACTAAGCAGAATGCATAGTCTTCTTTTGGGTCTGATGGTACCCTTTCTCTGGGACAAATAGACATTTCTCTACATCTCCCCAGGAAAAGTCATGAGATGTAGGCACAGACAACCTAATCTGTTCTTTGCGTCCAAACAGTTAGGAAATTTTCAGATCCCTCTAATATCTTTGTCACCTTAGTCAGAGACATGTGAGAGAAGTAAAAGAAAGGTAAACTCTTAGACCCGTCCTTGTTTAAACCCACAGCAGACAAACAAGTTAACGGCTTAAGTCTGAAGTGTTAAACTAGCATTTCAAATGTTTGTACCTAGTGGAAACTCAAAAAAAAATCCAATTTAAAAATTCATATGAGATTTTCTGTTTAAACGTTTGTTATGATCCATGTATTCCTGTTACTCTTTAGAGAGGGGATTAGGCACAACTGTGGGTGGATGAGAATGAAGGGAAATACATAGTATATGATACAAATGGCCAGAGGGGAAGGAGCATGGCCCAGGGGAGCATTTAAGTGGTCTACTGCAAACCAGGAAAGCATGGGCTTACCCTCCCTTCTATCATAGGAACTCATGGAGCTCCTGGAGAGAACAGCTTTCTCCTTGTAGTGATGAGAACATAGTCATTATATATTGTAATCTTAGGAGCTCACAAGCTCAAGGCCCTCTGAGCACCTGATAATAAGGATGCTACAGATGTAGGGCAGTCTGACATCCAAGCACAGTGAAAAGCTTTAGATTCTAGATGTAAAGGTTCTGTTCTGGCCATGAAGAACAAAACACAGGCTGAGAATGCTGCCTGCCAGCTACCTACCTCATTAACTGGGAAGGCTTCCTGCTTCAAGAGAATTGAGTCAAGAATACTTTATGAATGGAGGTTTGTTTTCCGCATGTAAAAATTGCAGAGGTGAGCTCACTAGTGATGATTGTTGTTTTCGTTTTTTGTTTTGTTTTGTTTTTCTTATGTCTCTTTAATATGTTGGATTTTGCCCACAGGCTCTGATTTGGAAACTAGGTGGCTTCCAGGGAGCTCGTTTACATTCCAGGCAGAAGAAATGGGGTAGGGAATGACTGTGGTTCCTCTTGCTGAGAAACAGGCTTCCTAATGAGAAGGCCAGTATTCCTCTCCAGCTTGTTTGCTGACATGAGTCCCAGCCTCCATCTTTCTCTCTGAGCTTACAGCAATCTGAGGAAATGGGTCCATGGCTGGTTGAGACAAACCCCAGTTCATTAACAGGAGTCAGATCCTAACCCTCCTCTCATAGACGGAGGTCTGTCTCCTCAGTGAGGGTTGGAGCTTTAGAAGGCGAAAGTCTGTGACTAGGCAGTGTCGTGTCCTCTGGGCCTCACTGCTCTAAAGGCTAATGAGTAAGTACCTCACTAAAGGAAAATGCTCTGAATGTCTGTGCCTGAATTTTCCTTGTGCATCTGCTTCACAGTTATGGGTCCACACATAAATCTCTGATAATGACTTGTCTTGATCTGTTTACTAACACAGAATGGCATTGGGAGAGAAAATCATGTGGCTGACGGCTATCTGATATTGATAGAGTTTTCTGGTGTGAACTGACAGGGTCTGAGGCAGAAAAGCACGGGAAGAGGTGTTTGTTGAGATTGGGTAGGTGAGTACAAGAGGACCGTGTTTCCTGCTCCCTGAATCAAAATAGATCATTACTATAACCTATCAATATTGATCTATAGGCCTTATACACAGGAGGAGTAGCAGCGGCCCTGTGCAAGTGTTTGAAACAGCATTGCTTTGAAAAGGCATCCGATATTGAGAGAGAGAGAAAGAGAGAGGGGAGAGAGGGAGGGAGGAAGGGAGAGAGAAATGTGGTTATTTGATGCAATTGCCTGGTATATCTACCACTAGATCAATTGCAGTTTGCTGGCAGTGAATCTCTTTCACGATCTAATAGCCACCTGCTATAACTTTATATGTAAAGTCAATGAGCTCCTGTATTTGAATTGTGAGCTTTCAAACACCTCGTATGTGATATTTTTCATTACACTAACTTGTATGCAGAGACAGAGTCTTTCCAATGTAGGGTAAGTGTGATCTTGCCTTTTGATGGAGCCTCAACAATAGGAGCAGTTTATTACACCCTCAGGCTACATCCCTATCGGAGATGGTATAGTAATGAGAATTTTGATACTTATTAACCTCATGAATTTTGCAAACTGATAAAATTGAAAGAAGAAACATCTACATGTGCGTCACCAAGCCTTTATCCGGTGCTCTGTGCCCAGGATGTTAAGGATATTATTGTTCCTACCACTGAAAAGTTAAAGAATAATTTTGAGATATTACTTTCTTTTTGACACAAAATCCTTTTATCAAGTATCATTCTTCTCATCCAACCTGGATACACACCTTACAACAAAGCCCTATATTCTTTTTTGTTATTAATTAATTTAATTTACATAGACCCCTCCCTCCTCTCCTCCCAGTTTTCACCCTACCTCCTGCATCCCCTCTTCCCTGTTTCTCAGAACAAGGGAGCCCCCCTACCCAGAAACCCCAGTTCATCTATTCTTATGAGGACTGAGTTCTTCTTCCTCTCCTGTGGCCTGGTAGAAAAGTCCAATCAGAAGGAAGTGATCAAAAAGCAGGCAATACAGTCAGTATCAGAGATATCCCTCACTCCACTAACTAGTGGGACTACATGAAACCTAAAATGCCCATCAAGCTTAGCTTCTTGGCGAATGTACATTGCAGCATGTCATCTGGCACGATATAATTAAAATCTGCTTATACGTGAGTACATACCATGCATGTCTTTCTGAGTCTGTGTTAGCTCACTGTGTTAACTCACTAGTTCCCATCCATTTGCCTGCAAATTTCATGATTTCCTTGTTTTTAATGGCTGAGCAGTATGCCATTGTGTAAATGTACCATGGTTTCTTTATCCATTCTTTGGTTGAGGGACATCTAGGTTGTTTCCAGTTTCTGGCTATTACAAATGAAGCTGCTATGAACATGGTTGAGCAAATGTCCTTGTGGCATAGTGGAGCATCTTTTGGGTAGATGCCAGGAATGGAATAGCTGGATCTTGAGGTAGGGCTATTCCCAGTTTTCTTAGAAAGTGCCAGATTGATTTCCAAAATGGTTGTACAAGTTTGCACTCTCACCAGCAATGGAGGAGGGTTCCCCTTTCTCCACATCCTCTCCAGCATGTGTTGTCATTTGAGTTTTTGATCTAAGCCATTCTGACAGGTGTAAGATGGAATCTCAGAGTTGTGATGTGCATTTCTCCGATTACTAAAAACTTTGAGCATTTCTTTAAGTGCTGTTCCACCATTTGAGATTCCTCTGTAAACACACCTTGGTTTTCTCATGATTAACAAATGTCTCATATTAGATAGCATGAGATCAAATGTGGTCCTTTTTATGTGCTTAACTTTAAACTTAAGGAAATATAGAGGGGGCTCTAGGTGAAGAGTCTTGGTTGTGAAGGGGAAGGCCTCAACATGCTTTTATGCACTCACTAATGATTTTTAATTTTAATTTTGGAAGCACTTATATCTAGAGGAAAACAGCATTACCCTTTTTGAGATTCCTTTAGAAGCTTTGTAATTATATTGATAATAGCAAGCTAGTAGATAATAGCTATATTAGTCAGTTGGTCTTGGCCTAAGATGTTGATCAGACATTTCATTCAGTCAGCTACTTTTTTATTACAAGATGGGATTCCTTTATTGTAAAAACAGTAAGAGTTTATTCAGGACCTCTCAATGTGAGCTGACTTGCAATCCAGGAAAGAAGGAGCACTCAGATCCAAATATAGTAAAGGCAACAGGGATTTACAGGCAAGAGGAGGTTTCAGGAAGGGTGGTGGATAAAGAAGAAAGTGCTGAGATGAGACATAGAGGGAAAAGAGATTCTTGCTAAGCCAATATAAACAAGAGTCTCACTGAAGACAGGCCTGGGTGATCAGTGACCACCTGAGGAGACGGTAGGAACACTTGGTCTGATTAAACGTGTAAGGTCATCAGGTATCAAAATCCCCGGAAGTCTCCTTAAGTTGACAGCAGGTTTCTTGCTACAACTGGTTTCCACATGTTTAAAAAAAAAAAAAATGGAGTCAAGGCCAAGTCTCAGCCCAACTGAACTTGTCAAGGAGAACACAATTTAAAAGAAAAAAGGAAGAAAGAAAACGAATGCAATGGTCCACCCTGTGTATGCAAAGGTAGCCAAATGAGTCTTACAGACCCACCTCCACCAGTAAGGCAAGCCATTTTGCAATCTAAAAATCCCTTCCTCCACTTCATCCTCTTGGTCCTCTCTAGACGGAGCAAAGATAACATGATAAGAGTCATAGCAGTAAACACAAAAGGATGCAATGCATATTGTGTTCAAGTGAAGAATCATCACTTCTTAACCCCAGAGTCCAGGCACTTACTAGCTGTGAGTGCCAGTCTTCTAGGTTTTTTGGTTTTTTTTTTTTTCAAGACTTCCTTTCTGGTTTGCTGTTGGCTTACAAATACAGAGTAAAACTTTGTTTCCAAGAGAAAGAGAATGGCTTAAACATCCAAAGAAATAGAATTAATGGGATCATAATATGCTGCATTTATAATCAAGTAAAGTAGTATTACACTCGTGTTTGCTCCCATGAGGGCTCGATCAAGAGAGCCCTACAGCTGTTTTCACTGCCCTAAAGCCCACACACTCCTATTTACTTGGAGTTTGGCTTCTTAGAGTATGTCCTTTCCTGACAGCCAGATAAGTTGTGATGGACAGCAGTGCACCAAGCACAGAGTGCTGATGTAGAACTCTAGGAGAAAAAAAAAAAGATCATTGTTCTTAGAGCAAGTTAAGAGAGAGAGAGAGAGAGAGAGAGAGAGAGAGAGAGAGAGAGGAGAGAGAGCAGGCCAGTCCATCTCCCCTCCATACAGGCCTGGCACACCTGCCCCTTAAGTTTGCCTGGAAGAGAAGTAATGGGGTATGGCAATTAGGGAGTATCCCAGCATGACTGTGGAGACTGGTCCTCCTCACCAAGACTCTGAGCAAACCTACACTGCAGCCTTCTCTGTTTTCTGCTTAGCTACCTTTGGGCTGCAGGACAGACTTTCCATTCTAGCTGTTTCAGTTCCAGTGTTGAGTTTCTGAAATTTCTGATATACTCAAATAGGTTCATTTAAAAAAAAAAAAAAACAGCCTACCCTGCCTAACAGCACAAAGTCAAAGGTGAATGGATGGGACACTTTACCTACTTCTTGTAGCAGATATTTGCAAATGTGCACACTGAAGGTTCTGTGGGGCTTTTCTGAGAGGTGCTCAGAATATGTTGTGGTCACTGATTGGCATCATAGCCAAAACGGAGAGCTTTAGAAAGTGATTCAAATTTAACGGTGGATTTAAATTTTCAGTTTGGTTTGATTGTCAAGAATATCTTGGTAATACTATCATTTGGAGCGGGGAGGGAAAGCTGTGGTTTAGGACCACACGTACAAGGAAACATCTCTGTAGGTTCATTTTTACTCAAACGCTGAAACGGGCGGCCAGAGGTTAAAAATGCAGAAACCTTGAGCAAGATAATGGGATTTCTCTTAATTTGATTTGCTATGGAGAATAGGCTGGTTTAATACATCCATGTGGAGTTGCTGTTTATATTTTGGTTTCTAATTAGCATAGTCATTCTGAAGCCTCTAGCTGACTTCCCCTCCCATATAAATCTAATTTGGCCTTGAGGAGGGTTATTAGAGCAGAGAGCACAAAGGGAAATATCTACCAAACAGCAGGCAGGCTTAATGGCTGTGGGCTAGACTGAGGCCAGCAGCCAGCCGAAGTGAGTTGCTGCAAGCAGCCAGGGGCAGCACCCACACAACATACCCATGACAATCCCTCCACTTCTCCTGCCCATGCCCACCCCACTTCAGCCCGTTTGCTTGGCCAACATAATTTCTTAATAAAAACAGATGATGCTGAGGGGATATGAAGGCTATAAAGCAAAGATCTGAAATTGATTTTGAAAAGTTCCTAAACTAGGCCATTGAATGGATGGTCCGTACCTTGGTAAACGCTTAGTCTCTCTCCTAAAACTCCTTGTAAAGAGTGACATTTCAATTTTCCCTGGCTTTGGGGAACTTGATTTTTTTTTAACAGCTCTACAACTCAGCTTGTGAGAAGCACCTCTAGCAGTGATAATAAAGTTTACGAAGTGGGAATATGGACAACATTGATAAAGAGGCCCTAATCCTTATTCTCGGTGAAAAATAGTCTGAAGGCAGATTGTATCCCAAAGGGGAAGAAAGAAGAATGTTAAACATGACTCTCACTGACCTATTTCTCACCAAGCAACCGGGGCTCAAGTACATTTTGACTAAAATGTTGTTCACAAAGAACATCAAAGGACCTAAAACTCTGTGAAAGGCATTAAAGTCATCCTTTAAGCATCCAGTTGTGTAATGGCTCTAAAGAAGAGTGATAACAAGGTTATTCTGGAAGATTCCAGGTTCTGTCAACATTGATCAGGCAGGTCCTTGACAAAAAAAAAAAAATCTCCATTGTCACTGCAGACTCGACTTACGTGGTTTCTGCATCTTTTATAAAGTTGGTAGAGCAGCGACTAGGGACTAGAGAGCTTTCTCATGAAGGTCATGGAAGTATTGATGAGTGTAATGTATTGCAAAACTTCTTTCTACTGCGAGGAGCAAAGTGCTCATGATCAGGATCTGCTTCAGCCAGAACAGTGAGAATGTCCCACAGAATGCATTGCGAAGTCTCAAGGCCACAACTTCAGACCCAGAAATAAACCCACACATCTATAGACACCTGATTTTTGACAAAGATGCCAAAACCATACAATGAAAAAAAAAGATAGCACCTTCAACAAATGGTGCTGGTCTAACTGGGAGTCTACATGTAGAAAAATTCAAATAGAACTATATCTATCACCCTGCACAAAATTAAAGTCCAAGTAGATCAACGACCTCAACATAAAACCAGACACACTTAATCTGTTGGAGAAAAAGTGGAGAAGAGCCATGAACTCCTTGGCATAGGACACAACTTCCTGAACAGAATACTAACAGCTCAAGCTCTAAGATCTACAATTAATAAATGGGACCTCATGAAACTGAAAAGCTTCTGAAAGCAAAGGACACTGTCATCAGAACAAAACTACAGCCTACAGACTGGGAAAAGTTCTTCACCAACCCTACATCCAGTACAGGACTAATATCCAGAATATATAAAGAACTCAGGAAATTAGACACCAACAAACCAAATAATCCAATTAGAAAATGGAGTGCAGAGCTAAGCAGAGAATTCTCAAGAGAGGGATATTGAATGGCAGAGAAACACTTAAAGAAATGCTCAGCATCCTTAGTCATCGGGGAAATGCAAATCAAAACAACTCTGAGAGTCCATCTTACACCTGTCAGAATGGATAAGATCAAAAACTCAAGGGACAACACATGCTGGAGAGGATGTGGAGAAAGAGGAACACTCCTCCATTGCTGGTGGGAGTGCAAACTTGTACAACCACTTTGGAAATCAGTCTGGCACTTTCTAAGAAAATTGGGAATAGAACTACCTCAAGATCCAGCTATACCACTCCTGGGCATATACCCAAAAGATGCCCCACCATTCAATAAGGATATTTGCTCAACTATGTTCATAGCAGATTTGTTTGTAATAGCCAGAATCCCCCAGATGTCGCCTCAATGGAAGAATGGATACAGAAATTGTGGTACATCTACATAATGGAAATCTACTCTGCTATTAAAATCAAGCAAATCATGCAATTTGCAGGCAAATGGATAGAACTAGAAGAGATCTTCCAGAGTGAAGTAACCCAGGAACAGAAAGACAGGCATGGTATACACTCACTAATAAGTGAATGTTAGCTGTGTCATATAGGACAGCCATCTGCAGACCTAAAAAAGCTAAACACTAAGGGGGACCCTAGGGAAGACGCTTTAAGCTCATTCAGAATATCAAACAGGATAGAGACCAGAAGCGCTGGAAGAGAGACATACTGCATAAATGCACAGTGCTACTCTTAAGAAATATGGATTATTAAATGAAGATCTCAGTGCCAGGCACAAATTAACTCCTTATGAGTCAAAGAAGTCCCAGAGGCATACAAGACAGTATAGGTCACCATCATTGTTTTTGGCTGCACATCAAAACCAGATGTTAAGCCCATATTTACTGAATATACCACACACCTGGGACATAGAGAAATCGGTCCTGAACAGACCAGGAAACTCTCTTCTCACTGGCTAGCTTTTACAGTGCTAGGGAATGCTGTGCAGGCTGTATACCCCTCCAAAGCCACCCTGTCTCAGCTTCCCCGATTAGCACAGTTACTTCCTACATTGTGAAAGTCCTGGCTGCCCATGAAAACCATCCCTGTCACCCTCATTCTGCTCCTTTTCATTAAGAGAACAATCAGTGTCTGAGCGTAGACATTGCTTAATAAATCTTTTAGAGAGAGCTTTACTAAGCAAAAGGCCTAAATCCCTTGGCACTTAAAGTAATGAAGTAAATGGAAGCTTGTCAGATGGTGAGGTTTCATGGAGTAAACAGGGTGGATCGGGCAAAGAAATGAGGAAAAGGGAAACACTGTTATTTACACTAGAAAGACGTAAAATGCTGACAGTGAGTAAATCATGCATGCCAGTAGAGCACTGCAAACAGGACCAGCGAAGGTCAGGATTCTTCATGACTCTACAGACAGCAGGTTGCCCGGCTGGAGTGTGGTGCAGGAAACCGAAGGCAATAGGTGACAGTAAAAAGTGGTTTGCTGGCCACTTAATGAGATCTGGGTTGAACTAGAGACTAGAACATCAGCAGATTGTTTTGAAAAGCAACACACTTTAACGAATGACTCTTGCTGTGATGAAAATGGACTACAGGAAAGATGTGGAAACAGGAGACTTGTTAGATGACACTGAAACCTGACCAGCACCAGTGGTCAAATTGGAACAGCCATAAGCATATCAGCTGTGCAGGGGAGGAAGCAGACAGGATCAGGACTCGTCTGAAGGTGGAGTTTGATGGACTGAGTGAATGCTGGCAGCCTCCTCCATTTTTCAGAAGAATCTCATGTAAATGTCTCAGGTCTTTCTGATTGCCTTTATTCCCCAGCCAGCTCTTGATGCTGAGCCCCAGCTAAATCACACAGAAAGAACAAGACGGTTTTTGTCCTGTGTTCCCTTTGTTCTGAGCACAGAAGTGCTTGCTCTGGGCCTTTGGCTTCCCAGTGCTGATGGTTGACTGGCCAGACCCACATAGACATATCTTTAATAGCCATTCTACTGTGTGTGTCTTCAGGCACAAGACAAGATCAAAAATAATTATTGAATCATTGTTTGAAATGTGCCTATCACAGGGCTTGATTTTTATGTAATATAGAATAATCACACATTTCAAACACTGAACATGCACACCAAGCTAATCCACATTATAATAACACATTGAAATTAACTACATAGCAGTTGCCTATGCTGTTAAGGTTAAGAGATCATCCTGCTCACCTATGAAGTCATCGGAATTAATGACACCTGTGACAGTCTTATCCCAAAAGAGCACATTCATAGGCAATATATAACACTGGAGGATGTAATTCTACCAACAGAAGATCGTTTAGAATGAAGCTGGAGGTTGCTCTATTATAGTTTTTAAAATGTTTTAATGGATATAACACATTCTCATTTATGAAGTACCTAATTATCATTCAGTTCAGGCATTGGAGCTCTTTAGATTAATACAACCAATAGAAAGAACATATAATAAAATAAGATTTTTTAGATTAGCTTACACAATATAGTCTTAATAGTCCAAACACGGCTGTCTTCACACTGGAGAGACTGGGTGAATCAGCAGTGTTGATCTACAGCTGAAGGCTTTCTGGAAGGCCATTGTATTCCATTCAGACTCTTAAGGCTGAAGAGACTGGTTCTGAAGTCATAAATGGATGGCAGCAGCAGCAACAGCAGCAGGGCAGATGAACTTGCCAGTGAGACTCAAATGCAAATATAGGTAAAAAGCAAATGCTTTTCACTCAGACATCCTTTTAGCTACAATGCTTGGCAGAAGGTGTCACCACCTTTATGGTGGGTTTTTCTATTTCAGTTAGTCTGTTCAGGAAAACATCTCAAACTCTATGAGGCTTGTCTCACAGTTTACTTCAGATCCAGTCAAGTGGACAGCCAAGATTTGCCATCAAATTTTTATGCAATGTGTATTGACCAGATCAGGATACCAGTAGCTTTGTGCCTTCAATCATTTCTGTGTATTAGAAGGTATCACATGCTTCTCCTATATCTAGTTTGAAATTTGTAAGTAACTGTAGCTATTGCTACCCTGTTGCACTGTAGAACAGTAGAATTACATTAGGTGTGTAACTGTGCTTTGCTATTCTCCTCTCCTTCCCTTTTCCTCTCCCTGTACCGTGCCTCAGGTCCTTTTACCATATCTAACCATAACCAGCTTCTATTCTATTCTCCATTTCATAAGAACATCATCTTTAGTCTCTAGTAATACACATTACTACAAAAAAAAATTATCACCTTAAACATATTGATAGTATAATTGAAGTCTCAAAATACCTGGATTTAAAAGTGCCTATGGGTTTTTTTAATGAAATATTTGTAAGTTAGAGGCTTTGAGATTAAACATTATAAGAGATGCACAGGGTTGCAGAGCCTTAACATAAGCATCAGTCTTCCAGCTTCATTTTCCGGCAGTAAATTAAAATAAATATTTAACATATTTATATGCACCTGTATACAAACTCCCATTTAGTGTACATATACCTGCAAAGTTCTTTATTTGTTACATGGAATTCTATAAAATAGAGATCATATGATCTATTTAAAGAATGGTATTTTTGTGGGCATTTAGGCTGATTTCATTGTTTACAATATATATATAGTGGTTTAGTCACCTACATATCCTTACATATATGTATAAATTTCCTTTACTTTCTAGGGAGACTTAGCTTCAAACCTTGGCTTGAGAATACTAAGATCCATTGAATAAACAGCACATTATTACATAGACTCTAAGGACAATATCCCATAGGTTTTTAATAATCTCTAGGTAATTTATAGTACATAGCACAAAAAAATCTGCTATGTAAGTAGTTATTTCATCCTTTTTTAAAAAATTTATTTATTTTTTATTCACTTTGCATCCTGCTTGTAGCCCTCTCCTCTCCTTCCGGCCCCACCCTCCCATCATCTTCTCCCACCCCTCCTCCCCTATTCCTCAGAAAAGGAGATCCCACACACACTACCCACCCACCCCAGTTCATCAAGCCACATCAGGACTGAGCTCATCTTCCTGCCCTGAGGCCTGGTGAGGCAGCCCCACCAGGGGGCGGGGAGGAGGGAGTAATCAAAAAGCAGCAACAGAGTCCATGTCAGGGTCAGCCCAGACTCCTCCTACTAGAGAGCCCACAGGAACCCTGAGCTGCCCACCTGCTGCATCTGTGAAGGGCGCCTAGGTCCTCGGTTGGCACTTAGTCTCCACAAACCCTTCTGGGCCCGGTTAGTTGGGCACTGTTGGTCTTTCCCTGTCACCTCCAGGTCCTCCTATCCTTTCCCCCATTTTTCTACAAGACTCTCTACACCTCACCCAATGTTTTGCTATGAGTCTTCGGGTATGTTTCAACCTGCTGCTGGATGGAGCCACTCGGCTGTGCTGGGCTCCTGTCTGTGAGCATGGCAGAATGTCCTTAATAACGTCAGGGGTTGACTGTCTCTCATGGAGTGTGTCTCAGGTTGGACCAGGCATTGGCTGGACATTCCCTCAATCTCTGCTCTGTCGTTATCCCTAAACATCTTGTAGGCACAGTAATTGTTTTACTCTCTTATTTAAAAAATATGCCAGCGCACAGAGGAAGAGGGTGTAGGCAGTCCTGATGAGACTTGATAGGCTAGGACCAGATAGTAGGGGAAGAGGGCTCACCCTTTCAGTGGACTACGGGAGGAGAAGGGGGGAGAAAAGGGAGAGAGGGTGGGACCAGGAGGAGATGAGGGAGGGGCAACAATCAGGATAAAAAGTTAGTAAATTTTTAAAAATAAAAACGAAATATGACAATTGTTATGAGTCATAACAGCAACATGTGAGATAGAGATATTTTTCAACATGTTTTTGTTTCCTGGTTTGTTGAGCAAACAAGTGAAGAAACCAGATGCAGAGCACAGCGAAAAGGACAGGCTGGGGACTGTGTGGGCATTTCTGTAGAATTACTTCCTAGAGGTAGAACAATGAACTTTTTATTCATTTTGAAAAATTATCAAAATTTACTAATGGATTTTACTTTAGGATTCTATTGTCTAGCTCTGTAATTCTTGTTTTTGTTTTTGAGCTAAACTTACCCTATGCAGATAAAAATGGGATAGTTTATTCAATGAGAGGACAGCTTTACATCTTTGTGAGCAGAAATTATTTGAGTAAATTGAAAAGATATATTCCTTTAAAACTGGTCATTGAAACTGCTGGAGGCTCAGCCTTTTCTGTCAAGAAGACACTTAGTTACTAATGATGCTCCTTAGAATCTGTAATTACACAGAAAGTCATGAATCCCAGCCAATATTTTTTACAGAGGATGGAGCCCATGATAAGCAACATATTGACCTCATCCACAGGACCTGAAGCTACACCAGTGTGGACATGTTTGTTCATCCCCCACATACAAGGTGAGTTGAGATGCCCATAATGAGGAGCAGACACAATGTGTACGGGTCACCTTGACATAGAAGACACAGCTTTTGTGTCACACAATGTTTTATGCCATTCTAGCACATGGGTCCAAGACCTGTATTTGCCTCTCCACCTGCTATTTGCCTCTCCGCCATCTCAGGGTAGACCGCGGCACCCAACGTTGCTAGCACACACTGACCTTAACTAACTTCCAAAAAGGGTCCATGTCAGCTGTCAGTTATTCCATATCTTAATTTTTGAGTCATAGCCTCTCTCTGGCTCAGCTAGCCTGGCTGCCAAACCTCCAGGCAGGTGCTGTATGTGGCTTTTTTAGTGGGTGCTAGGAACTCCAACTCAGGGGCTCATACTTCTGCAGCTAATGCCTTCCCAAATGAGCCATCTCCCCAGACTGTGTTTATGGTTTTAATGGCCATTCATTTGTTCCTCGTATCTTCAAGTTCTGGAACTTCTGTTTGTTCATGTGTGTGTATGCTTACTTCATTTTTTTTTCATTGTTACTTTGGCTTAATTCGTGCTCCAACAACCCCATACAAAGACACATATTTTAGAGTTGAATATTTTTTTTTTTTAATTTTCATTCCTTTCTAACAAGGAATAGCATTCCATGTACTTTCCTTCTTCATGTGACCTTAAACATGCCCTTAAAAAAAATCTTATTTTGTTAATTTCTGAATGAATTTAAGAAAAAAAATTAAACAAATCTTAAACCATTTTAAAGTTATTTATTTCCATTGAACATTTTTTTTACTACTCTGCTAACTAATAACAAATTGCAATGTATTCATACCGTGACATAATTTCTATTTTTGGAAGTTGCATGTGCAATCAACTTTTATATTGGTACATGTTTGTTAATTGCTCTGGTCATTTCTAACCTTTTTTGGGTCCACTTAGTTATCCAGCTTCTAAATGAAAGTATGCTAAAATCACAGTGTGGCTGGTTTTGCACGGTTTTCATAAAGGTTTGGCTTCTGCTGGTAAGAAATCCCTAACATCAATGTCAGCTTCCCTTCTTAGTGCTCTGGATTGCAGACATGAAGTGACAGTGCATATCGAAAAAGAAAATATCTTCTCATCATCTGTCTGATGTGTTTTTCTTGTGTGTGTGTGTGTGTGTGTGTGTGTGTGTTACTGTGTCCTTTTGCTTCAGTTCCTTTCTTTGTCATCTAATTGAAAGGTTCATTGCCTTGTTTCTTCTTTACATTTGAGTCTAATATTTCAGAAATTATTTCATTAAGACTATGTTAACTTTTTATAATTATATTATCTGCAAGTATTTAGGCATTCAGTTTATTTTTTTTCTTTTACTCTTGTTCCTGTAGTCTGAGAGATAATAATATTCATGTGCATCCTTCAGGATGTGAGAAGCATGGAATAAACCAGTCCTGTATAAAAAATGATCTATGCTACCTTCATACTTAAATAATTCTGATATACAATTCTATACTCAATCATTTTCCTTTAGTATTTTTCTAAGAACCGTTTTGAGTGCTTGTGATTGCCTCCGAGGAAATAATCAATCAATATGTTAGTCTGCATCTCTAGAAAGCAGAATTTAACTGTATAAGATATGATGTATAATTCAAAGCATGAGGCAATGGCAATAAAAGTGAGGGGTGTGGGGTAAAGCGAAGAGAAACAAGTCAAAATCCAGTACAGTGGGTCTCTGTTCTACCATCACCAGTGAGTGAGTCATGAAGAATGAACAGCTTTGGCACAAATTTCTCAGGAAGGTTTGCATGGGGAATGAGCACATTTGAACAGTGATTGCATAGGTTTCTTATGGGGTAAATTTATCCTGCTGGGAACTAGTCCTCTTACACTATTGAAGGCTCTGATATCTTGTCTCTTTGTAGCCCCTGACAGAGCCAGTTTCTGAGAAGCTGTATGGCATTACCAAACCCAGAAGGGTTAAGGCTGACAAAAAGAGAGATTGCATAGCTTCCATGTTTCCCTTGTACTTGGAACATCTCCAGATTAAGCTTGTGTTTTTAAAGAGCACCTAACTCACATGTCCTCAGGAGGAGTGCAGTATCAGATGTCACTGACTTGATCTCAGGGGTATTTTATATCTCAGGATTAGCATCTTATGGTTATAAATTTTATTTACAGTTACCAATTTATGAGACCAAAACACGCACAGTGAAATATTCTCTATATTTGATTTGCAGTCATGGGTCCTGATTTTAACATTGCTGTTAGGCAATCTATTGAATTGTAGACTATTTTAAATTTCTATTTGTGCTTTCTTCCTAGAGTGCATAGGACTTTCCCCAATGTCCTTAGGTTGTGTGTCCCAGAAGCAGACTCTGAAACAGGAATGCCTATGCACACAACTTATTAAGAAAATATCTTCCCAGGAGAAATGAGTAAAAGAAGTGGAATAAGCAAATCAGGGAGAAAGAAGAAGCCAATCCAGGACACACTGAAGACCGCAAGAAGATGAGCGTCTATGTCTCCTGCCTCACACTGGCCAAACCTTGAGGAGTAACTTATATTCTACTCACTAAGCGGAACACTGCACAGAAGCCAGGGAGCAAACTTGCAGGCATTTCTGGCTTTCTGTGCGTGCATTTGAGCATTAAAAAATGACAGCTCTGTGAACAAGAGCTGCAGGCACAGGCTTTGTGTAACATCTCATCACATCTAAGAGAGGCTCACGGAAACAGCAGAATGAATCCAAGGGGACACAGATGGAGTGCTGCTGCTTTCCACGGTAGAAGTTGTCTTTGCTGTCTATGGCAACAAGACGTCTCCCAGGTGAAAAATATATAACACCTGGGAGAAATAACTGGATTTGTATCTTGGGCAGGAACTGACGTGTGTGTGTGTGTGTGTGTGTCCTAGACAAGTGATTCTCATTCCTATCAATTTTGCCTTCCTATAGCTAATGCATTTTAATCAACAAGGCTGAGAAACCAACACGCGTGAAAAGACAATGTATTCTATTCTATTTCTTTTCTTTATTAATTAATTATTTTAATTGACATATAATAGATATATACTTAGATAATAGATTATATATTGATAGGTAATAGATAGATATAGATGATAAATGATATATATAGAGATAGATGATAGATAAACATAGATAATAGAGAGATAGCTGATAGATATAGATGATAGATAGATAGATAGATAGATAGATAGATAGATAGATAGATAGATAGATAGATAGATTGTTAGATAGATAGGTAGATAGATAGATAGATAGATAGATAGATAGATAGATAGATAGATAGATAGATAGATAGATGTAATGCACTTTGATTACTCTTAAACCCATACTCTTGTACCTCCCTTCTACCCCTGTCGACCACCCTCGTCCTTTCTACACATCCATTTCCCATGTTGCTTGTCGTGTTTGTTTTGTGTCCCAATGAATTCGTCCAGAGTCATCTGTGTGACTCTGGAAAAACCCAGAGTCATGTGGGTTTTGAACTGCCCAGTGGAGCTTGGTGGACTCATCAGTGGAAGAGTGGAAGAGCCTATGACAATGATTCTACCTCCCCAAGAATGTATCAGTACCACCTGTTCATCTTGGAGTGACTGGGCTCTATGAGCCCCTCCCCTGCTGATGAACTCTTGACAGGCCCAGTGCAGGCAAGTGCAACTGCAATGTCATGATTACAGTGGCTGTGTCAGGCCTAGGAAATGGCATTTTGTAATACTTCTTTCTCCTCATCTTTCAGCTCTTACTGTCTTCCTAACAACCTCTTCTGCAGTGTTACGTGAGCCTTAGAAAGCTTGCCATAAATAGCCAGTTTAAAGCTGAACTCTCAAGGGTCCTTTATTTTCAGCACCTAAGCACCAAAAGTCTGTAATCTTCACCATTTGTTGGAATGGAAGGTTTTGTTAGTTTTAGTAAATACACATAAAAATGTTTAGAAGGCAGTCTGATGTTATTTCAGTTTGGCTAATCAACGTAATCTCCACGGGGGCCTGTCCAGCCATGGGCATTTCAATATGTTTATAGGGCCCACCACATATTACTTCCTATGAAACAGGCCTTCCAAGGAAGGAACAGTTGGTTGTACCCATAACAGTGCTGTCATCATTCCAGCAGTGAGGCCATCTTGCCTGGAAGGTTGAATTACAGTGCTTAAGAGTGCACAGCTCGGGAAAACCGTTGGCCTCTTTCTCCCGCAGCAACCCGAATAGCACCTTTCAATGTTTTGAAAGCTGGTCAGGAGAAAGGCAGATACCAGTTCGGTTCCAGCTTGATTTCTCTATTCCTTTCAAGCAAGGCACGTGGTGCTGTCAGCAGTAGTGTACTTCTGGAGGGTTACCAAGGAGACTGGAAAGAGCTTGCACTGTTTGGGGGCCTTGGAATCTCCCCAGCCTTGGCACTGGCACTGTTCATATATGTGGCTCATTTTTTAATGGGGGTAGTTTATTTTATTAGTACTATTCAAGGATGCTTTGTATATTCTAGACACTAATCCTATCTCCTATGTAGCTGTCAATTTTTTTTCTTATTCTGTAGTCTAACCCTTCCCCTAACTGATTCCCCCAGAAATTGTGTTAAAGTATGAAGTAAAACACACCACTGTCTCCAAAATGACAGGATGTATATTGCCTTACCGATATCAAAGTGTACCTGCCCATGGACCTCAATGGAAACTCTCTTCTACTTACTTTATTCTCTAGATGTTTTCTCTCCCCATTCCCTTTCATCATGTTATAAGTCTTATTTACGTGTAATTAAACAGATAAATAAATAAATGGTAGACCAAATGGAAAGTGAGAAATGAACTTTCTTTTTTAATACCTAACATATTATTTATGTAAGAAAACTTCTGAAAGTAAGTCACTATGATAAGTATTGGGATGCTGAGCAAGCAGATAAATCCAATTGTTTTCCAACACTAGCAATAAACAACTGGAAATTAAAGTTCAGATCATAACACCATTTATACTAGCACATATCAGAAATTCATATGTACAAATATACATGAGGCAAACAATAAAACTATGACATAAGAAATCAAAAAGAATGAAAGAAATGAAAAGATATTCTGTGTTGATGGTTATTGAGCCTCAATGTTATTACAATGTCAGTTCTTTCAAACTTATTCTACAAACTTGATACATTCTCAATCAAACTACCAGCCATTATCGTGCTATTGACAACTGACTATAAAGTTCATGTGTATGGTATACATAAATAAATGAATGAATAAATAAAAAATGATCCAGAATAAATGATACAATATTGAAGAATAATTAAGTTGGAGGGTCTATACTATGCAACTTGTAATTCAATATCGACCTTCAGTAATAGTGACAATATGACACTTATGATAAAATAGACAAACCAATCAATGGACCAGAATTAGCAACCTAAAATATACACATATTTCAATTGATCTTTGATGAAGGTGCAATGGCAACACAATAAAGCAAAGACAGTTTTACAGCAAAGGCGCTACAGCAACTAGACATGCAGAACCATCGGTCTCACCACATCCCTTGTACATTTCACAAAACTTTCCTCAGAATGGAAGGAAGAAAAATATAAATGTAAAATTGAAAGACATAAAACTGCTAGAGGATAACAATGGAGAAGAACTAGATGACCTTAGATTTAGTGACATCTTTTTCTACACAACACTGACAGCACAAGCCATGAAAAGAATTAATAAGATGGACATCACTTGAGTGTAAAATTCCTGTTCCATGAAAGACACTTTCAAGAAACTAAGAGACAAGCCTTTGGATGAAAGACAATATTTGCAGAAAGCATTTCCAATAATTCTTAATGTCACTTAAAAGATGTAAAGAGTTATTAAAAATTCAACAATCAGAAAACTGATTTTTAAAATGAGCTTTATCTGATAGTACCACAGAAGACAGAAATACAGCAAACAAGCACAAGAAAAGAATTTCTACATCATGAGCTATCAGAAAAAAACAAATTAGAACTTCAAGGAGCCACCACCACATTAGTGTTTACATCCATAAACACTAGCAAACATGTGAACCATCGAAATCTCTTCTCCATTATAATAAAATGGCCATTTTGAAAAGCAGTTTGGTGATTGGCTACAAATTTAAAGCTTATCTCACCACTTGCCTAGCAATCGGGTTTGGTAATATTTAGTACAAAAAATCCAAAACCTTTCATTCAAAAATCTGCTTGTGGTGACACATGTAAACTTTATTCCTAATTGGTGAAACATGGAATGAACCAAGGTATATATTCTTGGGTATATACACCTTGCACAAATAGACACTAGAGTATGATTCATACCTATATTAAGTTACCAAGCTATGAAAAACTACAGCAGAGATAAAAATGAACACCACTGTCTTAGTTTCTTTTCCTGTTGTGATTAAAAATACCCTGACAAAATCCACTTAAGGGGAAAAAGTGCTTAATTTTGCTCACAGTTCAACAGTATAATCCATTATGGCAGGAAAGAAGTCAAGACAGCAGGAGGAGCTTGAAGATGCTGCTTACATCACAACCACAATCAGGAAGCAGAGAGTGATGAGTGCTTGTGTCCACCCCACTTTCTTCTCCATATACACTTCAGAACCTAAGCCCAGGAAGTCGCCCTGCCCTTTTTTAGTGTGGGTCTTCCCACTTCTAACCTAATCATCATAGTCCTTTACAAGCATGCTCAGAAGCTAAGTAATCCCTCATGTGTGTCTGTAGGCTTGTCTCCAGGAATCCAAAGCCTACAAAGTTGGCTGCTGAGTCTAAGAAAGCAGGTGATAGCTATGGTAGTCTAAAAAGGGTAAATATCAATTGTATGGAAACGTGAATAAGGAGAAATGAGCAAGCAGAAGACAAAGGCTTGTTAGCAAATAAAACAGCTCTGTGCGAACTACAATGTAAATAGATATCACAGAAAATATGTGAGTGTCCAACACCATGAGTGGACCCTGATATACACTATGGACTTTAAGGTCAGTGATTGTAACAAATATACTCCCTGCTGGGAGGGGGTGTTGGTTAGGGAAGAAATACATAGCAAGCAGTAAGAGATAGCTCAGTGCCCTCTTTCCACTGGGTTTTTTCAATGAGTCTCAGACTTCTCTAAAAAGAGTCAGGAAAAATTACTAGTCACACATTAGAATTAGATTCAGACTCTTCATCAGATCAACAAGTGCAAAATTTCATTGCTTTTATATTTCAGAGATGTCTAAAAAGAGGTAATTTCTACTCTGAGTTTGAGTATTAACCTTTGTTACCAACTTATGTGACTTCCAGACAAGAAAAAGCAAGTGTCAGGACTAGAGAATGTTGCGTTGAGTTCTAACTGGTTGCCTATATGAAAGTGTTTTCTCAAAGTTTCAATCAACTAAATGTGTAATCTAAAAATGATTGGCTCAATTCTATGTAGAACTCCACATATTATTGTTATTTTTATTATTATTATTAATTTACTTTACACCCTGATTGCAGCTTCCCTTCCCTCCTCTCCTCCCAGTTCCCTCTCTTCCCTTTCTTTTCCTACCCTCATAATCTCACCCTTTCTCTTCAGAGAAGGTGAGGCCTCCCATGCATATCAGCCCACCTTGGCATATCAATTTAAAGTAAAACTGGGTGCTTTTTCTCCTCTTGAGGCTAGGCAAGGCAGCCCATCTGTAGGATTGGAAGCCAAAAGCAGACAACAGAGTCAGAGGCAGCCCCCGCTCCAGTTGTTATGGGTCCCACATGAAGACTAAGCTGCATATCTGTTACATAGGTGTAGGGGGCCTATGCCTGTCCCATGCACGCTCTTTGGTTGATGGTAGAACTTCACTGTTTTATGGAGTGTGGCTTCCTTTTCTTAAAATAGCAGGACTGGCACATCACATGTAGCTGGTGAGCTACTAATTTCCATGGGCTTCCATCCTCTACTGTCTCCATTTTACCCATGTTGCATGAGCAGTCACTATGGGAATCTTTATCACTTGCCGTGATACATTTTTATGAAAGTGTTTTTTGACACCCCCCCACAAAAAAAAAACCTGAACTTTTGGCAGAGCTTACAGCAAAGTTAATAAAAACTCCTTAAGATCATGTAAGACTATAAACTTAACTTTTATCCTACTGTGTACTCAGTCTATTTAAGTTCGACCTGCCTTTATGAAAACACTATACCCAACCTTATTTTGCCTTGGATTTCCCATTCAATCACTCTTTACAACCTAAGCTTTAACCATCAGTTATATCCCATTCCCCTGATCCAGAGCAATGAGTGTGTGTGTATGTGTGGGTTCTGATAATCATTGCTAAAGCAGCCAACTGGTTAGAAGCAACCTTATTCGGTAAACATCATTCATGGATGTTGCAGGTGACATGGATATAAGTTGACAATATCGGTTTGCCATGTTTGATATTCTGAGTCAGTTGGAGGTCAGTAAAATGTATTCCCTTGTAAAATTCTGCTAAGGTAAAGTATCCCCACATTCTTTTCTCATGTCCTATTTTTGTGTGCTGTTCAGTAACTACAGAGAAAGGCCATTTGTTAGGGACAGGTATGGATTCAGAGGCTCAGCAGACACACAGATGCAGTTCACAGGTAACAGACAAACGAATAAGACATACAACATGCAGACGACACACAAGCCAGCGACCATACTACAGACAGAGGGAACAGGTAGAAAAGTGGGAAATTGAAATTTAGGCTCACTTTGTGTCAGATCAGTCAAAGAGCAAGTGCTTTGTTTTCATTTCTTAATGTGACAACTGTAATGTGCCAACTGACAGAGTTATTATTATGGTTAGTGTTAATTATCAACTTGACAGGGTAGAAACATCTGGGAGAAGGGCTTTGTGGTGACTCCTGTAGATAGTGAATTCTGTACTGTAGAAGGCAAAGAAAGCAAGCTAAACGCTGCTTTGTTTGCATTTGTTATTATGGCTGCCTGCTTCAGGCATCTGTTGCCTTGATTTTCTCATCATGATGGACTCTGTCTTGAACTGTGAGATAAAATATAAACACTTGAATTGCTTTGTCCATCTCATTTTAATCACAGCAGCACACAAGAAACTCAACAGTTACCTACTTACATCTTCATATTTAAAATAGAACATAGCACCATCATAAGCCCAAATATCAATCTCATCCCGTGCTGACATTAACAACCACACTCATTATTCATGTTAATATACCATAACAAATGGACTAAGCTTCATCATACAGAGTCCCGTTTGGAAATTCAAATAAGTAGATGCTACTGCTTAACTTCATTGAAGTCAACCTGGCATCCTAGCTGAAGGGGATAATCATTAAGCAGTTATTTTTTTCTTTATATTTCTGGTTGAATATTCTATATTAGAAATGCATAGAAATCTTATGAGAATAAGCTCTTTGTCGTAGTTAGCATCAGCTTTCAAGTTAGCACATCCCACAATTACTGAGTGAGATTGTTTCAATTGCATTGGCCTGTGGGCATGTAGGTGAGGCATTGTCTTAATTGCTAATTTGTGTAGGTGGGCCTGGACTGCTATAGGTGCATCATTCCTAGGCAAGTAGGGCTAGGTTTTATATATATATAATGGTATCTGAACAAGCCAGGAGAAGCAAGCTAGTAAGACACATTCCTTTGTGGTTTCTCCCTCTAGCTCCTACCTTGAGTTGCTACCTTCTTGCCCTGGGTTCCCTCAATGAAAGCTCATGTCCCTGGAGGTCTAAGACAGAATAAACCCTTTCCTCACCAAATTGCTTTTAATATTGGTGTTTATCTCAGTAACAGAAATTAAGCTAGAACATCCTAGTAGAGGAAATCATTCCTTCAATAAGTGATTACTAGTAATTATATTTGAAGTTATATAAGTTGGAGATAAGACACTCTTATTATTAAACCTATGGAGCATCTTCTTCCACAGCAACACATTCCTCAGTAAATAAACCCCTCAGTTTTCAAAGATCTTTCCTGTTCAGGTCCTGGCCAGTACTTCCTTTGGATCTTGATAAGGGTTATTAAGAAGTTACTCCAAAGATAGATAATAGGCACTACCAACTCCATTTTATATTATATGTCTCCACCATGTTGGCCTTGTGGAATATTGTGGCCACCTCAGAATTTCTTTACCTGTATCACTTTAAAAAATGAAATATCGGTAACAACAGGGACATGTCTTAATATTAGATTGGTAGCCACTCATACCTAAAGATAAAGAAAGGATTGAGAAGCATAATCCATTGTTTACACTTCTCAATGAATGTACCTATGCACATCCATTGTTATAAGGAAAATATTTTTAATAATAGGATTTTACTCCTTTACTTTAGTTACTATATTGCCACCGATGACAGGATTTTTCAGATATAATTAAGGCTCCTGGTAAAGCATTTTTGAGCTCATCAAAGGGGTAAGTTTTGGACACGCTTGCCTAACCAATGAGGCCTATGCAAGAGAGTGAAGAATCTGAGAGAAGGGAAGATACTTTCCTTGAAGCCATAAAGAAACAAACCGCCACAGCAAGGAGAGGGCTGCATGGTAGGGAAGAGCAAGCAGCCTCTTGGAACTGAAGTTCTGAGATCCACAAATAGAAGGAGACTTTGAAGAGAACCCCAAGACTAAGATGTCGTGAGAGATCTCAGCAATACTGTGATTTCAGACAGAGCAAACCTATGCCTCAGTGATCCTGCAGCATTATAATTAATGTGTCTCACTTTATGCATATTACCTTGTTATGCAGAAATAGAAGACAAGTATCATAATTCACGCAGAGCTCACATATAACTCCAGGGTGATGCTCACCTTCAGTGCTTTCCCTTGATTTGTGGTTGTATGCGGCAGAGGGTAAATTTGTTTCTTTTAATAAAGACCCGTGTACTATAGAATCATCCGAGCAACCAGGAATCAATGAGAAAAATGTAACGATCAATAATCATGACTGCACTGACACAGTCTTTCCTATCACAATTAGGAATCTCCATATGAAAGAAGAGAATATGATGAGTAGCTGCCTTCATTTGGGATCCATGGGCCACAGGCTCAAGAATGGATTTTCACCAGTTGGCAGAAAGGAAAGCTGCAAATGGATTTAACAGTTGTTTCCTCAGTGGTATTGGAAGCTGAACAAACACTGAGAAAGAAAATTTTTTTTTTTCCTGCAGCTGGCTTTTTTATCCAGAACTGCTGGCAAAAGAATGGTTGGCAGAATGGAGTTTAGTGGGAAGAGGATTTCTTTTTTAGTGTTTATTTTGTTATTTGTGTGTTTGTGTTTGTGTATGCGCTGTATATGCAGGTATCCACACAAGCCAGGAGAGGATGTTAGATTCCCTGGAATTAGGGTTATAGGTGGACGTAAGCGGTCCAGCATGGGTCCTTGGAACTGGACTCTGGGGTTCTAAAACAGAAGCAAGCACTCCGAGCCATCTCTCCATCTCTCACAGAGAAGACTTTCGCCATGACAGAAGGAAAACATGGAAACAGGGTCATCTGCTGATGGGTCAAGCAGTGCACCAATTACTTACTGCTAGGTATCAAGTTTCTGCATAACTGAGCCTTAAACGACAAAATCATATTCTTTGTAAGGGACACTAATCCAGGAGAGGTCAGAGGGCCACCAGGCTGGTCCAGGATCTTCCGTGAATTTGCCATTAAGCCAGACCAGGGTTTCAGTGAGCTGAAGACTTTAGGAGGAAAAAGGAATCAGAGCTGCGCTCACACCTGATGATTTGTTAGGTAGTGACTTCATCTACAGATGACATCACAGCACTGTCGCAAAATACCATCTGGCTTCCTCTCAAACAACCCATCCAATAAAATGCAGGAGTCAGGACAAAACCATTGCCGTCAATGTTTTGTAAGACAGTTGCGTTCTATGCTTTTTTGCCATAGCCAACTAATCATAAAGTAAGTTTTACCCCAATGTGGAAGGGAAATTGCCAGAGGACATGGATGACAATTTCCAGGTGGAAGTCTGTATACTTCAGTAAGAAGTTTGCTCAAAGACTTGAGCCAGGCCCATAAATCTAATATGACTTGGAATTTATACCAAAAGTAGCAACATAATCCATATATTTTTTAATTTTTTTGTTTTATTTATTTTTATTTTTTAATCTTAATCACAGGTGATTTACTTTGTATCCCAGCGGTAGCCCCCTCCTTTCCTCATCTCCTCCCTGTCCCTTTCCAAGTCCACTGCCAGGGGAGGTCCTCCTCCCCTTCCATCTGACCCTACCTAATGAGGTATCTTCAGGACTGGCTGCAATGTCCTCCTCTGTGGTCTAGCAAGGCTGTTCCTTCCTCAGGGGGCAGGGGGAGGTAAAGGAGCCAGTCACTGAGTTCATGTCAGAAATATTTCCTGTTCCCCTTACTAGGGAAACCCACTTGGATACTGAGCTACCATGGGCTTCGTCTGAGCAGGGGTTCTACGTTATATCCATACATGGTCCTTGGTTGGAGAAACAGTTTCATAGAGGACCCCCGTGCCCTGATATATTTTGTCCTTGTGGAGATCCTGTCCTCTCCTGGTCATACTAACTCCCCCTTTTATCATCTTAATGCTTAATGGGGTACTCACCTTAGGGTGTGCTACCTTAGAGAGAAGTATCCTAATTTTAAGCAATTATAGACAACCACTGACCACTGTTTTCTCCCTGTTTAACAATCTTTAGAACAAATCCATGAGTTCACTTGGATCTTTTCTGCTGGTAGACAAGTCCAACCACCTGACTAACAGCCTGAACTAGTCCTCACAATTTCTCCTACTTCTGTGTTAACCCTTCTCATTTTCTGACAAGGTAATAACTTTCTCGTTTAGTTTGAGACCTCTAAAAATTGCCGTAAGAATTTATTTGTGAAGCACAAATCCAGAGCCTCATAGGAGACAAAAGGAAAGTGGAGCCTGAAAACGTGAGAATGAATACCATTTTGGCTGTTGATGAAGAAAAGTACAGAAGTATGCTCATGCGGGGGATCTGCTGGGGAAATCTGCAGGATGTGGATGGGGACAGGAGCAAGTTGGGTAAAGAAAAGAGTTCTGAGAAGTGAGCACGATTAGCATAGCCTGAGGAGAGCTGTAGAAATGGCACCCATGCTCTGCCTGCGTTGTTCCTATAATGGATCCAGAAGAAAATGAACCTAGTCATACATGTCTTTCACACTCATAATACTCACCTTGCCCTATTTACAGAGTCATGTGTGCTTAACTGAAACTATTCTTCTGTCGCCTTTGACTTATACTGACCTCTGTCTTTATCACTGGGATAGGATGGCCAGGCTGGGTGGTCCTAACAGAAGAAATCTAGGGCCAAAATTCCTCCTCAGAGTGAGATAGGTGTATGGTAGTCTAATTATTCTGTCTTAAGCAATTTCGGAAGACGGTTCAGTATAGACTAAATTATCGTAAATTATCCCAGCTCATTAATGATCGCTGCTAAGATTTAGTGTGAGGAACTTATACAAAGATTCTTTCTACATCTTCCTGGTCTTTCTTTTAAGCAAAACATTACAGTAGGATATTCTTATCTGTGAGCCTTCATGGACTAGCTAAAGAAATATGAAGCAATTCTCTAAACAACAAGTGCCAAGCTTTATCTATGGCTATGTCAAAAACATGTTTCAAGTGTTTTTGCTTTATCATACTGTATGCAAGCTCACACTTTTAGAAATAGTAGTCTCATACTATAATATAATATAAATGTTTCTATTTCATAAATTAGTTTTCCAAACTAAAATTCCCTATCAGGGGAAGATTCTCCATTCAATAGTAAGGCTTCCCCTAAAATTCTATGTGGACAGTAATCCCCAAAATAGACACAGATTAATACTCTGTACTTTAAAAAGGCTTCCCATGCCTTAATTAATCACCCACCTTGATTTGAAAATAAGAGAAACAAAGTCAACATTTATGGATATTGACTGCTTCTACAGACAACACAATATTTCAAAGTACAAAAGACAGTTTTGGAACTGGTTCTCAAAAACCAAGATTTGTGTACCATTATTTGCCTGGTTGTATTTAGAGGAGATTCCTGGCATCCTTGATTATAACAATGGAAGTAGAGATAAGTGACCTTTTACTACTTCATGGAAGGTTTCTTACCCTGCTTTGAGAGGCCTGTTTGGCTAACTTCCTGGTATTGATTTTTTCACATAGTTGTTATGGCATGTTCTTCTCAGAATGGAATAAGATTATGGGAATATGCAATTTTACACTTGAGACACAATATTTCCTCTGGAGCTTTGAAGGTTTCTGTCAGGTTGAGATATATCTTGTTGTGACAATGTCCTCTGCCAACCCCACTGCACTTTCCTTCTATCAACACATGAACATGGGATGCATTTCCATTTTCTGGTGTCCCTGTCAATTTCTTTCTGCAGAGGTTTGAAGATTGCACTGTAAAAGTCTTTCATCTCCTTGGTTAGGGCTTTTCTAAAATACTTTGTTGTCTTTGCTGATATTGTAAATGATGAGATTATAAAGGGATCATGATTTCTTTCTCAGTGCTTGTTGTTAGTATTTCAGAAAGTTTCATAACTTGATTTTATACTGTGCTCATTAGCTGAAAAGTTGATTGTTTCTAAATGTGTTCTGGTAGAATATTTTGAGATTTCCTACATATAATATGTCATCCATCTATAAATAATAATAATTTGGTTTATTCTTTTCCTAGTTTTGTCACTTTAATTTCACTTTCTTCTCTCATTGCTCTAGCTAGTGGAAAAGAGTGTGGACAGTGGGAAACCCTGTCTCATTCCTGATCCTAATGTTAGAAGATTCCTTTAAGGATTTCTCCATTTATGATTTTTCAGTTGTGGGTTGATCATATCCAGCCTTTATTATGTATGTTTCCTCCAACCCTACTCTCTCTAGGACTTGAAAGTATGTTGGATTTTTGTCAAAGGCTTTGTCATGATCACCTTTTGACATGATCATGTAATTTTTATTTGTTTCACTAGTGTTTTACTAAGGATTTTTGTCATGTATGTTCATCGGGATTTTGCTCTGTAATCCTGTATTTTTGTTATTGTTGTGTCACCACATGGTTCAGTACTAGGGTGATACTGGCTTCGGAGAACAAGTTTGGGATTCCTCCTTCTTTTCTAATTGCTTTGCATTTAAGAAGCATTGCTTGTAGTTCTTCGAAAGTCTGGAAGAATTCTGCCTTGAATCTATCTGGGCCTGGACTTTTTTGGTTGAAAGGTTTTTCATTACTATTTCAATCTCCTCATTTGGTATGGGTCTCTTTAAGTTGTTGATCTCTTCTTAATTTAACTTTGATCATTTGGTTGAATCAAAAAAATACAACAACCCACTTCATTCAGATTTTCCAACTTATTGAAGTACAGATTTTTTAAGCATTCCTTTAGCATATTCTGTATTTCCTTGACATCAATTATAATGTTTCACTGATCATTCCTAATTATGTTAACTTGGGTCTTTTCTTCTTTCTTTTGTTTAGTTGGGCCACAGGTCTGTAAATCTTATTTATCATCTCAAAGAACCAGCTCTTAATTCATTGATTCTTTGTACTGTTTTTTTTTTTTCTTTTCTTATTTCATTAATCTCTACTTTGATTTATTTTTGGGGGATCTACTGAGTTTGGGGTTTATTTATTGTAGTATTTCCAGATTCCTAAATTGGACCATCAAGTAATTTATTTTTGTTCTTATTGATTTTTTTTTAATGTTGGTACTTACTTACGGCTAGAAACTTCGCTCTTAGACCTCCTTTTCATACACCCTAGAGGTACTGCTGTGTTGTTTCCATTTAGTTCTTTTATACATTTCTTCTTTTATCTCTTCTTTGACAAAATCATCATTCAGTAATAAGTCATTTGATCTCTCTGAAATTATACAGTTGCTAGAATTTTAATTGCTGTTAATTTAAATTTCACTGCATAATGGTCAGATAAGATAACATGGGATTATTTTAGTTTTTTCTATATTTTAAAGCTTGTTTTGTGTTCCAGCATATGGTCTATTTTAGAGAAGTTTCCATGTACTTCTGAGTAGAATGCATAAACTTGTGAGTTCAGGTTGAGTATTCTGTAGATATTTGTTAGGTCTATTTGATGTAATATGTCATTTAATACTGAGGTTTCTCTATTGCTTATTTATGTACTTATTTATTTATTGTCTGGATAGCATATTTGTTGGAGAAAGTGTGCTACTGAAATCATCTGCAATTACAAGGTTTGTGTTATCTACATTTCAATTTCATTAGTATGCTTTTCATAAAATTGAGTGCACCAGAGTTTCAGTGAACACGTATTGAGTACTGTGGTTTTTATTGACCAGTTGAGCTCTTGATTGGAAGGAAGTGCCTTTCTTTGTCTCTTCTGATTAGCTGCATTTTGAAGTCTATTTTATCAGATATTAGAATGGTAATACTTGCTTGTTTCTTGATCCCATTTGTTTAAAATACTTTTTTCTATACTTTTATTGTAAAATGGTGCCTATCTCTAAAGATAAAGTTTCTTGTAGACAACAGACAGATGGATTTTTTTAATCTATTCAGCCATTGTGTCTTTTGATGAGATAGTTATTATTGAAAAAATGTGTATATCTTTTATTTGCATTTTCCTGATGATCAAGGAGGTTAAGTATTTCTTTAAGTGTTTCTCTGCCATTAGATTTTCCTATATTGGGAATTCTCTGTTTAGGTATGTACCCATTTTTTAAATTGGATTACTTGATTTGTTGCTTTTTTACTTTAATTTTTATTTTTATATTCATTACAGTTTATTCCCTTTGTATCCCATCTGTAGCACCCTCCTTCATTTCATTCCCTGTCAATTCCACCTTCCCTTCCTCATCTCTTCCCATGGCCCTCTCCAAATCCACTGATAGAGGAGGTCCTCCTCCCCTTCCATCTGACCCCAGCCTATCAGGTCTCATCAGGACTGGCTGAATTGTCTTCCTCTGTGGCCTGGTAAGGCTGCCCCCACCTCAGGGGGATGGGATCAAAGAGCCAGCCACTGAGTTCATGTCAGAGAGAGTCCCTGTTCCCCTTATTAGGGAACCCACTTGGAGACTGAGCTGTCATGGGCTTTACCTTTGCATGGGTTCTAAGTTATCTCCATGCATGGTCCTTCGTTGCGGTATCAGTCTCAGAAAAGACCCTTAGGCCCAGATTTCTTTGTTCTGTTGCCTCTAAAAGATTCTACCCAGCAGTGAATCAAAGCAGATGCTGAGGCTCATGTCCAAACTTTGAGCAGAGTGCAGGGAATCTTATAAAAGAAGGGGAAGGTAGAAAGACCTGGAGGGGACAGGAGCTCCACAAGGAGAACAACAAAACCAAAAAATCTGGGCCCAGGGGTCTTTTCTGAGACTGATACTCCAACCAAAGACCATGCATGGAGGTAACCTACAACCCCTGCACAGATGTAGCCCATGGCAGCTCAGTGTTCAAGTGGGTTCCCTAGTAAGGGGAACAGGGACTGTCTCTGATGTGAACTCAGTGGCTGGCTCTCTGATCACCACCCCCTGAGGGAAGAACAGCCTGACCAGGCCACAGAGGAAGACTATAAAAAACAGTTCTGATGAGGCTAGGGTCAGAGGAAAGGGAAGGAGGACCTCCCCTATCAGTGAACTTGGTGAGGGGCATGGGAGTAGATGAGGGAGGGAAGATGGGATTGGAAGGGGATAAGGGAAGGTGGCTACAGCTGGGATACAAAGTGAATAAATTGTAATTAATAAAAATAAGTAAGTTCTCCTTTTTAAATTAAAAATATTTCATATCATTTTTTATTTATTACAATTTATTCACTTTGTATCCCAGCTGTAGCACCACCTTCATTCCCTCCCAATCTGGCCCTCTCCCTCCCTCCCTCATCTCCTCCCATGCCACTTCCCCAGTCCACTTATAGTGGAGGACCTTTTCCCCTTCCATCTGATCCTAGCCTATCAAGTCTCATCAGTACTGTCTTTTATAGTCTTCCTATGTGGCCTGGTCAGGCTGGTCCCCCCTCAGGGGGAGGTGATCAAAGAGCCAGCCACTGATTTCATGTCAGAGACAGCCCCTGCTCCCCTTATTGGGGATCCCATTTGGAAACTGAGCTGCCAAAGGCTACCTCTATGCAGGGGGTCCAGGTTATCTCCAAGAATGCAGTGTCAGTCTCAGAAAAGACCCATGGGCCCAGATTTTTTGTTTCTGTTGTTCTCCTTGTGGAGCTCCAGACAGACCCTTCCAAGTCTTTCTATCTCCCCTTTCTTTCATAAGATTCCGTACACTCTAAGAAAAGTGTGTGTGCTTTGCAGTCACTTTGATGTTCATTGCTTGCTTGTATAGTTAGTTTTGCTTTGTTTTCCATTAAGATATGGCTTCCTTTGTTTTCATTTTAGAGCTTTTTGCCTGTACTTATCCTTCTCATCAGTTTGGGATATTTCATTCAGTATTCTGTTGAATATTTTTAGTGTTATACTAGTAGTATTAGAATTTTTAGGCTGTTTGGATCATGGAAAGTTTCTCTTTCTTTTTCAACTACAGCAGACAGTTTTGAAGGGAATAGCAATCCAGTTTGGCAGTTGTAGTCTTTTAGAACATGGAATTTATTGCTCCAGGCTTTTCTGGCTTTCAGAGTTTCCACTAAGAAGTCAGGTGTTATTCTCACAGTTTTTCCTTGTGTTTTGTCTCTTGCAGCTCCCAATATTTTTCTATGTTCTGTATATTTAGTTTTTGACTATGGAATGCTATGAGATAATTCTTTTTTGGTCTTGTCTAGTTGGGGTTTTGTGTACTATTGTTTCTATATTGGGGTGTCTAGCCTTATTTTGGGAGAGTTTTCTTCCATGACTCTGTTAAATATCTAGTCTATTCCAATGTTTTGATACTCTTCTCCACGTTTTACTCCTATAATTCAAAGATTTGGTCTTTTGCTATTGTCCTACTTCTCATGTGTGATCCTATTTCATATGCTTTTTTAATTTTATTTTGCTTATTTTTTTACTTTTTCTTGCTTATTTTATCAAGGTCCTCTACTTTCTGTTTGAGTCCCGCTACTCTTTTAGTCGTTCTATTTGAAAGACTTTCCCCTAAATTTTTTAATTTATTTTTTGTAATTTATTCACTTTACATTTAGATTGTAACCCCCTCCCTCAGCTCCTCCTAGTCCAACCTTCCTCCATCTTCTCCCTAGCCCCCTCTCCTATTCCTCAGAAAGGCAGAGTTCTCCTCCCCTACCATCTGACTCCAGCCTATCAAGTCTCTTCAGGATTGCCTGAGTCCTCTTCCTCTATGGCCTGGCAAGGCAGTCTAACCAGGAGGAAGAGATCAAAGAGTAAGTAACAGTGTCCATGTCAGAGACAGCCCCTGATCCTCTTACTAGTGAACACATAAGGAGACTGAGCTGCCTAGGCAACATCTGAGCAAGAGGTCTAGTTCCTTTCCATGCAGGGTCCTTGACTGGTACATCAGTCTCTGCAGACCCTTCTGGGCCCAGATTTGCTGTTTCTGTTGGTCTCCTTATGGAGATCCAATCCCCTCTGGGTCTTTCTATCCCCCCACTCTTCCATAGGACTCTCAGTATCTTCCCAAAGTTTGGCTGTAAGTCTTAGTATTTGCTTTGATCCCCTTGGAGGAGTCTTTCAGAGGACATCTATGGTAGGCTTCCATCCTGTTCCTCTCTTCAACCACTTTCAGTGTCTATTCTATTTGCCTTTCTGGTTCAAAATTAAGCATCTTCTCTAGTTATTTAGTATGGTTTAGGATTGTAATGTGGTTATTCTGTATTATATGGCTAATATCCACTTATAAGTGAGTATATACCATGTGTGTCTTTCTGGGTCTGGGCTACCTCACTCAGGATGATCTTTTCTAGTTCCATCCATTTACCTGCAAATGTCATTATTTCCTTGTTTTTAATAACTGAGTAGTATTCCATTATGCAAATTACCACAATTTCTATATCCATTCTTTGGCTGAGTGACATCTAGGTTGTTTCCAGATTTTGCCTATTACAAATAAAGCTGCTGTGAACAGAGTTGAGCAAATGTCCTTGTTGTATTGGGTTTTTCAATTCTATCTTCATTTTGAAATGTATTCTCTTCAATGTTTCTATCATTTTATAGAACATTTCCAAATCCTGAATTATCTTCATAATTTCATTCAGGTGTATATTTGTGTTTTCTTGGACATCTTTCAAGAGCTTATTGTTACCATCTTGGAATTCAATTAGGTGTCCATGTCGTGTTTAAAGTACTTTAATTCTTTGATATAGTTTATGATTGATTGCTATTTTAGGTTCTGTGTTCTGGAGTTCATCTAGGAAGCTCTCTTTAAAGAACAGTTATATAGAACTCAAGATTTGATGGGATTGATGCTATTGATGGGCCATTTTTGTTGTTGTTGTTTGTGATTTAACCTGGGCATATGGATTTCTTTCTTTAGTTGTGTGTCAGATGTGATAATTTTGCCATCCTTAGATTAGGTCAGTGCAAGAGATGCACAACCTGTAAAGACAGTGGATGATCTGTTTAACTGGACCAAGGAAAATGGCTCTCATGCCATGAGTTTATAGTTAGCCAGTCAAAAGAGAAGATTTTACCTTACACCCATCAGTATAGCTAAGGTAAAAAACTCAAGTGACAATACATGCTGAAGAGGATGGAGAAAGGAGGACTCTCCTCCATTGTTGGTGGGAATGTAAACTTGAGTGAAGAGGGTTCACAGCCACCGGACTGGAGTCAGACTGGTGGGTTTGCAGATCATAGAGGGTTAGGGAAAGGGAGATAGGAGAGCAGCGACTTACTCCGAAAAAAAACTGCATTTCTGGATTATGGATCTGGAAAAGACCTCTGCAAAGCACTATTATTGTTAGCCTGATTTATTTAATGCTCTAAATGAAGAGACTATCTCCGCAATCTCCACCTTGCTCTGAGCTTTGGGATGTCTCTGCAGTCTTCATAGTGCTGTGACAACACCTGCCCTGGATCCTCTCCACACATCAAGATGGTCTCTGTAAAGTTAATTTACTTTTATCTTGTTTGGCAAAACAACTTCTGTGATTGCCATAATTAAAGAACAATAGCTCTGTAAAATATTTTGGGGCCAATTCGATGGCGCTAAAGCAGATGAGCTACTATTCCCAATCCATGGACTCATAATTGGCACAAAGTGGTGAGCTATACTTGAAATCCCTGACAGCAATTGCAGAAAGCTATTTAAATTTGAAAGTTAACAATGTGTCATTTAGGTGTTGTGCTTACTAAAAACCTTAAGATCCTCAGTCTTCCATTAAGTTTCTTATTGATATGGTTTTAGTTTCCACTAGAGGATGCTAAGACAACTTTACCTATAAGATCCCATTTTACCTATAGATCCAGATAAGCATTGAACATTTGTACAGCAACTGAGAATCATTGATTCTCATCTCCTGGGCCATTTCTCAAGGCCATTAATAAGAAAGTTTTATATTTACTTGACAAACTAGCACTTTTCTAAAGAAAAAATAATAATTTCTAAATGGGCAATGTGTAAGACTAACTATACTAACTACACGTATGACTACATGTTAATCATATATTACAGACTTTTGGGGTTACAACTGTTAGTGAAGAATATAAAACTATCCAATGTATAGTTGAAACCAAAGTACAAAAGTATTGACTAGAATTTTTTAAATGCCTATTGGCTATAAGAATGTTGAACAAATAGGATAAAATACACTCATAAAGTTGAAAAAAAAAATCAGTCTTCAGCCAAAAGTTAACTGATGGCATAGGAATCAAGAAATAAAGAAGAAAGGCCTTGGGGTCTCAAACATGCCGCTCTAAAACTGGTGTTTGCATATGTGCTAAGAATATACAAAATTCATAAGGTAGAGAAAAATAGAAGGCATTCTGTATGAACCAAGGACACTAGCACTTAAAAAACACCCACTAATTTCAAATTAGTTGTCAGCAAACTGTACCAGAACATATGTTCTAATGAAAATATGTTATGAAAAATAGAACTAAATAAAACATTATTCATAAAACTGTAAAGAAAAACATGTACCATGAAAAGATTCTGTTGACATTCTCAAGGCATTAAAGGACAGATAAGAAGTTGATCTCTTGTTTATAGAAAGGCATCTCTGGAGGCTTTTAAGGCAGAAGTGGTCAGAATCATATTTTAGAGGAATTAATTATGGCAAGGATAGGACCATTCTACAGGGCAATTGAGAAGAACAACAAGCAAGTAGATGTTTAAGGCAAGAATAAGGAAGTCCTGCTGCTTTCTGGAAGTCACTGAGGAAGTTTGTCTCGGCGTCCTAATGAAAAGTCTACTTCAGAGAAAATCCACCACATTTTCCTATGAGCCATGCATTACAGAAAAGGTTTTTATTAAAGCATCATTTTGTAACTATGTAAAAACCTGTAACACTAAGAAAATAACAAATTATGAAACTGAACTGGAAGAGCCATATCAAAAAATCACAAGCCTCGCTTTTTTCTTTCCTGTAATTTGTCTGAATGTAAATCAAACCCCGGAACCCTGTGGTAAAGGCCAAATTGAGTCACTTGTGTGACTACAGAACTAAAGTAGAGACCAATCCTAAAACACTCATAATTGGTTAGGGAAGTTTCGCAAAACCATTTCTCTTCCAACGGACTCTAACAAGCAGGGGTGAGCGGGGCTGTGTACAATTTGTGTAGCACATTTAAATGAATGTGTAGCTAGAAAAATGTCTCTTTAGGCCTTCCCCTCGCTAACCATTGAAAGCGTAATGCAAATGCACATATCATTATAACCCCAGTAAAGTGAACTTCCTAAAAAAAAATACTTTCTATAACACTTGGGAAATTATTTTAGGGGGAAAAATACTTGTAATCTTCACTAAAAGGCATGAACCTGTGGCTCCCAAAGAATGGGAACAAAAGTCATTAGAAATACAATAGGTAAGATGAGAAAAACTTTAAAGTGCAATAGAATAATTTGAATCTGCATCAGAAGAAGAAGAAAAGGATAACATTCACCATGCAGATAATAGAACCGATGACATAGAAGACATTCCTGACAAGCTTTCCCTGGATGCAAGCCGATGTGAATGCCAATGTGAGAGAAAAAAAATTAGGCATCTGCTTTTTGTTTCCCATTTCAATAATTACAGATCATCAGGAACAATAGTAAAAGAATAGCAAAATAAAAGAACCAAACTTTTCTTTTTTTTTTTTTTTTTTTTTTCTTTTTTTCAATGCAGTTTATTCAGGAACATTGAACAATCCTCGGACCCCGGGGAAAGCCAGCCCACAGCTTAAATAGCCTCTGGGTAGCCAACCCAGGCGTGCCACGGGGGCAATGCAGATAGATCCACATACATGGAAGCAAGCCAGATCCTCAGCCTTAGCCAAATGTGGAATTGTTCTTGACAGAGAGCACTCACCATCGGGAAGGTGGAAGGCGGAAGGCGGAAACCAGCTCCATCTTTAAGGCATAGCATTCCGCAGCTCTCTACAGTTCCCCCTTTTTGTTTTAGACGCATCAGGCAAGAGTAGAGGTCTGATCTCTGATATTAGAAATAAACTGGGACTTTGTACAGATGTTCATTTAGGTGTCATCCACCCAAAGAGCATCAGACCCGTCCGATACCTTTTTCTCAGAGGCGGGACCTGGGGCATCAACCCGCATGCAATCAGACATGCTCTTCTCTGGGTCCAAAGCGGCTGACCCTGAGTGCAGTGCTTAGCCTCGCATCCTGAGTGTAACATTTTAGCTTTTTATGGTATCCAACCATGCTTGGGGAGACTGTCCTGCTTCAATGGCTGTAAAGGCCTGAATGATCATGGCTGCATCACACTGTTGTGAGACTCTAATCTTGCATATATACCACAGGCAAACCAAGGAGACCAACACCAGAAGGCCTGCTAACACTCCCATGCCCGCCCATTCCTTCAGATGATTCATGGCTGCAGCAATCCATGTTGTGAGATGAGAAAATTCCTATGGAATTTAAAATATCCCCTAAACTTCCAAGTAAAAGACCATACTTAGACATGTTCTAGCAAGAATTCAATGTAAAATCTTACACAATTAGGGTCATATATAATTAAGACAAATACTGGCTTTATCCATGTCTTACTGTATTCTTCAACTTAAATTTCAGTAACTTTGTGACAGCTAATGAGTTTTCTTTACCGGTTGTTTATTTGTCTTGCAAATGACCATAATAGCTTCTGTGATGGCTGTTCTTGGCTCTCAACTACATCTACAATTAACTAAAACCCCAAAATGGAGGGCACAGCGGTGAGGAATTTATGCTTAATTTGAAGTGGTAATATCTACTTCTAATCCAGATCTTTGATGTTTGATCTTTGATATTAGAGCCTACCTCTTTCGGATTCCAGTGAATACTGAAGTTCAGTTGAGACATACAGCCTCTTAGACTGACCAACCACTGGATTCTTGGACTTTCCATTTATAAATAGCTACTGTTGGATTAGCTGGACTATAGCCTGTAAGTCATTCTAATAAATTGCCTTTATATGTGTGTGTGTGTCTGTGCGTGTGTGTGGTGAATATGTATGTATGTATATATACATATATAAACAGAGAAATTCACTCTATAAGTCCTGTTACTCGAGCAATACCCTAATTAATACAGCTTCTCTGAGTCTAGTTCAAAGTCATACACATATATGACATGTATGTAAGATAATTCAAATGTACGATAATTCAACACTGACTGAATCTTACAAACTTACTCAAATAATTGTCAAAATTAATACAGAATATACACGCACAGACATTCAAGCAAACCTAGCATATGAGTAATGACGGTTTAAGAAAAAGAGCAGTACTTAAAAATATGGATACAAAGAGAGAAATGAGTGTTGAGGGCAGAGCCTACCCAGTGGCAGCATGCCTCATAAAACTACAATAATTAATACTATGTGAAATTAGACAAAAGAAAGACAATCATTTTAACAGAGCAGAGTATACTGTGATACAGTCATGTAAGTATAGTCAATTGATCTTAATCAGTGGCCAAATCAAAAAGGCAGAGCAAAGGCAGACAACAGTTTGATTCCTGGTACTACAACACATAAACATTCATATACAAAGAAATGAATATGGACAAAAACATTACATTGTTAAGACATTTAGAAATGTATCACAGATGTCAATGTGAAACAATAAAACTTTTAGAATATAGCATAGAATAAAATTAAACTGACTCTGGATTTGGTAACAGCTTCATTGGCATACTACCAAAGGCATGAGCCTTGAAAAACTAAACTAGCAAAATTTTTAAAAATAAAAACATATGAGAAAGTGCCAGACTGATTTACAAAGTGGTTGTACAAATTTACACTCACACCAGCAATGGAGGTGGGTTCCGTTTTCTCCACATCCTCTCTAGCATGGGTTGTCACTTGAGTTTTTGGTTTTAGTTTTTGATTCTGATGGGTGTAAGGTGAAATCTCAGGGTTGTTTTGATTTGAATTTCCCTGATGACTAAGAACACTGAGCATTACTTTAAGTGTTTCAATCTTGTTCTATATTCCTCTACAGAGAATTCTGTTTAGCTCTGTACCTCATTCTTTAATTGGATTACTTAATTTGTTGCTGTTTAACGTCTTGAGTTCTTTATATATTCTGGATATTAGCCCTCTATCAGATATAGGGTTGATGAAGAGCCTTTTCCAGTCTGTAGGCTGTCATTTTGTTCTGATGACAGTGTCCTTTGCTTATAGAAGCTTTTCAGTTTCACGAGATCCCATTTATTGATTTTTGATCTTAGAGCCTGTACTGTTGATGTTCTGTTCAGGAAGTTGTCTCCTGTGCTAATGAGTTCTAGGCTCTTCCCCACTTTTTCTTCTAACAGATTTAGTGTGTCTGGTTTTATGTTAAGATCTTGGATCCACTTGGACTTTAGTTTTGTGCAGGGTGATATATATGGATCTATTTGCATTTTTCTACAGGTAGACATCCAGTTAGATGAGCACCATTTGTTGAAAATGCTGTCTTTTTTTCCATTTTATGGTTTTGGCTTCTTTGTCAAAAGTCAAGTATCTGTGGGTGTGTGGGTTTATTTTTGGGTCTTCTATTTGATTCCATTGATCCACCATTCTGTTTTATGTCAGTACAATGCAGTTTTTATTAGTATTGCTCTGTTGTACAGGTTGAGATTAGGAACAGTGCTTCCTCAAGATCCAGCTATACCACTCCTAGGCATATATCCAAAATATGCTTAAGTATACAACAAGGACATTTGCTCAACCATATTCGTAGCAGCTTTATTTGTAATAGCCATAATCTGGAAACAACCCATATGTCCCTCAATGGAGGAATGGATACAGAAAGTGTGGTTCATTTAGACAATGGAATACTACTCAGCAATTAAAACCAAGGAAATCATGAAATTTGCAGGCAAATGGTGGGATCTAGAAAAGCTCATCCTGAGTGATGTATCCCAGAAGCAGAAAGACACACATGATTTATACTTACTTATAAGTGGATATTAGACATATAATATAGGATAAACATACTAAAATCTGGACACTTAAAGAAGTCCCTGGATAAGATGATCAATCCTCGCTCGGAAAGGCAAAGGGGATGGACCTTGGAAGAGGCAGAAAGCAGGGAACAGGAAAGTAGCCTACCACAGAGAGCCTCTGAAAGACTCTACTCAGCAGGGTATCAAAGCAGAGGCTGAGACTCACAGCCAAATTTTGGGCAGAGTGCAGGGAATCTTATGAAAGAAGGGGGCGATAATAAGACCTGGAAGAGACAGGAACTCCACAAGGAGACAAACAGGACCAAGAAATCTGGGCATAGGGGTCTTTTCTGTGACTGATACTCCAACCAAGGATCATTCATGGAGATAACCTAGAACCCCTTCATAGATGTTACCCATGGCAGCTCGGTCTCCAAATGAACTTCCTAGTAAGGAGAAGAAGGACCATCTCTGACATGAACTCAGTGGCTGGCTCTTTGATCACCTCCCACTGAGGGGAGAGCAGCCTTGCCAGGCCACAGAGAAAAACAATGCAGCCAGTCCTGATGAGATCTGATAGGCTAGGGTCAGATGGAAGGGGAGGGGGACCTCCCGTATCAGTGGACTTGGGAAGGGGCATGGTAGTAGATGAGGTAGTGAGAGCAGGATTAGGAAGGAATGAAGGAGGGGGCCACAGCTGGGATACAAAGTGAATAAACTGTAATTAATATAAAAATTTAAATTTAAAAAAATTAAAAATAAAAATGTATACAAAAATTTAAAATTTGCTCTATAAAAGTCAATACTGTGATAATTAAAGTACAAGTTAGAAACTGGAAAAATATTTGTAAAATACATATCTGATATCCAAAAAGGAAGTTTGAAATTTAAAAAAGAAAAAAAACTTCAAACTGAAGAAGAGAGACAAACAAACAACCTAAATAAGAGGGAGGCCAAAGCTATTAATAGACATTTCATCAATCAACATAAACAAATAAAAACTACGCACATGAAAAGATGTTCCACAAGATAATTCAGTAGAAAAAAAATAGAAATTACAATACATAATTGTAATGTAAAATGCAGAAAATGCAACTACAGATGTAATGAGGTGGCCAAAATCTGGAACGAGAACACCCAATGCGGCTTTGCGTCGCGTATTTCCTCTTTGGGCCTTGCTTGCTGGCAGACTGGCCACCATGGGCCATGTGATCCCAAGGGCAGAGGAAAGGCGCAGGTTCTGTCTTCCCGGAGCACATAAGGGCGCCGCTCGCTTCCGTGCTGTGGACTTCACTGAGACATGGCTATATTAAGGGCATCGTAAAGGACGTCATTCATGACCCTGGTCGCGGCGCCCGCCTCGCGAAAGTGGTCTTTCATGATCCCTATCGGTTTAGGAAGCGGATGGAGCTGTTCATCGCTGCAGAGGGAATCCACACTGGACAGTTCGTGTACTGTGGCAAGGAGGCCCAGTTGAATATCGGCCATGTTTTGCCTATGGGTACCATGCTTGAGGGTACTATCGTGTGTTGTTTGGAGGAGAAGACTGGGGACAGGGGCAGGCTGGCACGAGCCTCCAGAAACTATGCCACAGTCATCTCCCACAACCCAGAAACCAAGAAGACCCGAGTGAAGCTGCCTTCAGGGTCCAAGAAGGTCATTTCCTCGGCCAACAGAGCTGTTGTGGGTGTCGTGGCCGGTGGAGGCAGAATTGACAAGCCTGCCACAAGTACAAGGCAAAGCGGAACTGCTGGCCACGTGTAAGGGGTGTGGCCATGAATCCTGTGGAACATCCCCTTGGAGATGGTAACCACCAGCACGTCAGCAAATCCTCCGCTATCCATTATCCGCAGAGATGCCCCTGCTGGGTGCAAAGTGGGTCTCATTGCTGTCCGCTGGACAGGGTGGCTACATGGAACCAAAATTGTACAGGAGAAGGAGAAGTAAAGCCCAGGAGCTAATAATAAAGTATGTCCTTTGGCTAATAATAATAAAAAAAAAAAGAACACCAAATGCTTCCAAGGATGAAGAGCAAAAGAGACTCTCATTCATTGCCAGTGAAACACTCTGCTGCAGCCTATTGGAGCGGAGATGCTTTCTTTGAAACTAAGCAGACTTACTCTGTAACCCAGGTTAGTGTGTGTCTTAATATTTAATAGCAGCAATTTCTGTACAAAAACCTGTACACAGCTTATAACAGCTCATAACTGTCAAAACTCATCAATGGCCGAGATGTTCTTCAGTACACACATGGATAAGTAGCCCCCACACGTACAGGGAACAGAATCTTACTAGCACACAAAAACTATGATTTCATTAAAGACATGGGTGAAACCAAATGCATCAGGCTGAGAAAAATCAACCAACCTGTAAACTGCGTGTCTCTAACTCTAATATTCTAAAAAAGAATACTAGAAAAGTCTAGACTAAGTGAAATTACAGATTGCCAAGGATGGGGACTGCTGATAGAGCACACAAAAGTTAGGACAATGACCCTTATGTTGATGGGATGAAGTAATTCATATCATTAACATTTATCCAAATATATAAAGTGAGCAACATTAAGAACAAATGCAGACCTCATGAAACTGAAAAGCTTCTGGAAGCAAAGGACACTGTTATCAGAACAAAATGACAGCCTACAGACTGGGAAAGGATCTTCACCAACCCTATATCTGAGAGAGGGCTAATATCCAGAATATAAAAAGAACTTAAGAACTTAAACCCCAACAAACCACATAATCTAATTTTAAAATGGGGTACAGAGCTAAAACATGGATTATTGAATGACAGAGAAACACCATTTAAAGAAATGCTCAACATCCTTAGCCATCAGAGAGATGCAATTCAAAAAAAACCCTGAGATTTCACTTTACACCCATCAGAATAGCTAAGATCAAAAATACAAGTGACAACACATGTTGGAGAGGATGTGGAGAAAGGAGAACCCTCTTCCATTGCTGGTGGGAATGTAAACTTGTACAACCACTTTGGAAATCAATCTGGCGCTTTCTCAGAAAATTAGGAATAGTTCTACCTAATGATCCAGTTATACCACTCCTAGGCATATATCCAAAATATGCTCAAGTACACAACAAGGACATTTGCTCAACCATATTTGTAGCAGCTTTATTTGTAATAGCCAGAATCTGGAAACAACCCGTATGTCCCTCAACAGAGGAATAGATACAGAAATTGTGGTACATTTGCACAATGGAATACTACTCAGCTATTAAAAACAAGGAAATCACGAAATTTACAGGGAAATGGTGGGAACTAGAAAAGATCATCTTGAGTGAGGTAATCTAGAAGCAAAAAGACACATATGGTATATACTCACTTATAGGTGGATATTAGACATATAATACAGGATAAACATACCAAAATCTATACTCCTAAAGAAGCTAAACAAAGATGACCCTAGGGAAGATGCTCAAACCTCATTCAGAAGGATAAACACCATAGACATCAAAAGCAAAAGACAGAGAACAGGACAGGAGCCTTCCACAGATAGCCTCTGAAAGACTCTACTGATCTAAGTATCAAAGCAGAGGCTGAGACTCATAGCCAAACTTTGGGTAGAGTGCAGGGAATTTTATGAAAGACCTGGGGGGTACAGGAACTCCAAAAGGAGACCAATAGATCAAAACAAACAAACAAAAACTGGACCCTGAGGGTCCTGAAGAGAAGAGAATGATACCAACCAAGGACCATGCATGGAGAAGACCTAAAACCCCAGCTCAGATGTAGCCCACAGACTCAGTCTCTAAGTGGGTTCCCTAGTAAGAGAAGCAGGGGCTGTCTCTGGTATGAACTCAGTGGCAGGCTCTTTGATTACCTCCCTCTGGGGATGTAGCCTTACCAGGCTACAGAAGAAGACAATGCAGCCAGCCCTGATGAGGCCTGATAGGCCAGGGTTAAATAGAATGGGAGGTGGACCTCCCCTATCAATGGACTAGGGAAGGGGCATAGAGGAAGAAGAGGGAGGGAGGGTGGAATTGGGGAGAGATGAAGGAGGAAGCCACAGATGGGATACAAGTTGAATAAATTGTAACAAATAATAATAGTAAAAATAACAAAAACCCCAAACCAAACTGAACAACAACAAAAACAAACCAAACAAAAAAACAAACAAAAAACAGTGATTTTTATCAGGAAATATGGTTGAATAGGTAAATACTTAAAATAATTTTAGCTACATACACTTATTTTTTTTCTTATTCTTTTTTTTTATTCAATTACCTTCCACCTTATTGTTTTTTTTTCATCAATTACACTTTATTCATTCTGCATCCCCCCATAAACCCCTCCCTCCTCCCCTCCCAATCCCACCCTCCCTCCTCCCTCTGCTTGCATGCCACTCCCCAAGTCCACTGATAGGGGAGGTTCTCCTCTCCTTTCTGATCTTAGTCTGTCAGTTCACATCCAAAGTGGCTGCATTGTCCTCTACTATGGCCTGGTAAGGCTGCTCCCCCCCAGAGGGAGGTGATCAAAGAGCAGGCCAATCAGATTATGTCAGAGGCAGTCCCTCTTCACATTACTATGTAACCCAATTGGACTCTGAACTGCCCTGGGCTATATCTGTGCAGGGGTTCTGGGTTATCTCCATGAATAGTCCTTGGTTGGAGTATGAGTCTCTGGGAAGACCCCTGTGTTCAAATTTTCTTGTTCTGTTGCTCTCCTTGTGGAGACCCTGTCCTCTCCAGCTCTTACTATTTCCCACTTCTTACCTAAAATTCCATTCACTCTGCCCAACAGTTGCCCATCAGGCTCAGCATCTGCTTTGATAGTCTGAAGGGCAGAGGCTTTCAGAGGCCCTCTGTGGTAGGTTCCTAGGTTGTTTCCTGTTTTCTTCTTCTTCTGATGTCCATCCTCTTTGCCTTTCCGGATGGGGATTGGACATTTTAGTTAGGGTCCTCTCTCTTGCTTAGTTTCTTTAGATGCACAGGTTTTAGTGGGTTTGTCCTATGTTGTATGTCTATATGAGTGAGTATATACCATGTGTGTCTTTTTGCTTCTGGGACAACTCACTCAGGATGATCCTTTCCAGATCCCACCATTGACCTGCAAATTTCATGATTTCCTTATTTTTCATTGCTGAGTAATATTCCATTGTGTAGATGTACCACAATTTCTGCATCCATTCTTCAGTTGAGGGGCATCTGGGTTGTTTCCAGCTTCTGGCTATTACAAATAAAGCTGCTACAAACATGGTTGAGCAAATGGCCTTTTTGTGTACTTGAGCCTCTTTTGGATATATGCCCAGTAGTGGTATGGCTGGATCTTGATTTCCAGAGTGGTTGTACAAGTTTACATTCCCACCAGCAGTGGAGAAGGGTTCCCCTTTCTCCACAACCTCTCCAGCATGTGTTGTCACTTGAGTTTTTGATCTTGGCCATTCTCATGGGTGTAAGGTGAAATCTCAGGGTTGTTTTGATTTGCATTTCCCTAATGGCTAGTGAGGTTGAGCATTTCTTTAAGTGCTTCTCTGCCATTCGGTATTCCTCTACAGAGAATTCTCTGTTTAGCTCTGTTCCCCATTTTTTAAGTGGATTGCTTGGTTTGCTGCTTTTCAGCTTCTTTAGTTCTTTATATATACTGGATATGAGTCCTCTGTCAGATAAAGGGTTGGTGAAGATTCTTTCCCAATCTGTAGGTGGTTGCTTTGTTTTGATGACGGTGTCCTTTGCTTTACAGAAGCTTTTCAGTTTCATGAGGTCCCATTTATTGACTCTTGCTCTTAGAGCCTGTGCTGTTGGTGTTCTGTTCAGGAAGTTTTCCCCTGTACCAATGAGTTCTAGGGTATTTCCCACTTTTTTTTAAGCCGATTTAATGTGTCTGGTTTTATGCTGAGGTCTTTGATCCACTTGGACTTCAGTTTTGTGCAGGGTGACAAGTATGGATCTATTTTCATTTTTCTACATGTAGACATCCAGTTAGACCAGCACCATTTGTTGAAGATGCTACCTTTATTCCATTGTATGGCTTTGGCGTCTTTGTCAAAGATCAGGTGTCCATAAGTGTGTGGGTTTATTTCTGGGTTCTCTGTTCGGTTCCATTGATCCACCATTCTGTTTCTATGCCAGTACCATGCAGTTTTTAAAACTATTGCTCTATAGTACAACTTAAGATCAGGGATGGAGATACCTCCGGAAGATCTTTTATTGTAGAGGATTGTTTTAGCAATTCTGGGTTTCTTGATATTCCATATGAAGTTGAGAATTTTTCTTTCCAGGTCTGTAAAGAATTGTGTTGGTAATTTGATGGGCATTGCATTGAATCTGTAGATTGCTTTTGGTAAGATGGTCATTTTTACTATGTTAATCTTGCCAAGCCATGAGCATGGGAGATCTTTCCATCTTCTCATATCTTCTTCTAATTCTTTCTTCAGAGATTTGAAATTTTTTTCGTACAAGTCTTTGACTTCCTTGGTTAGGGTTACTCGGAGGTACCTTATGTCATTTGTGGCTATTGTGAAGGGTGTTGTTTCCCTATTTCTTTCTCAGCCCTTTTGTCTTTTGTATACAGGAGGGCTACTGATTTTTTTGAGTTAATTTTGTATCCGGCCACTTTGCTGAAGGTGTTTATCAGCTGTAGGAGTTCCCTGGTAGAGTTTTTGGGGTCACTCACGTATACTATCATATCATCTGCAAATAGTGATAATTTGACTTCTTCCTTTCCAATTTGCATCCCCTTGATCTCCTTCCACTGTCTTATTGCTCTAGCAAGGACTTCCAGCACTATGTTGAAGAGATATGGAGAGAGTGGGCAGCCTTGTCTTGTCCCTGATTTCAGTGGGATTGCTTTAAGTTTCTCTCCGTTCAGTTTGATGTTGGCTATAGGCTTGCTGTGTATCGCCTTTACTATGTTTAGATATGTGCCTTGTATCCCTGATCTCTCCAATACTTTGAACATGAATGGATGTTGGATTTTGTCAAAGGCTTTTTCAGCATCTAGAGAGATTATTATGTGGTTTTTTCTTTCAGTTTGTTAATATGGTGGATCACATTGATGGATTTCCATATATTGAACCACCCCTGCATACCTGGGATGAAGCCTACTTGGTCATAGTGGATAATATCTTTGATGTGTTCTTGGATTCGGTTTGCAAGTATTTTATTAAGTATTTTTGCATCAATGTTCATAAGGGAGATTGGCCTGAAATTCTCTTTCTTTGTTGAGTCTTTGTGAGGTTTAGGTACCAAGGTGACTGTGGCTTCATAGAATGAATTTGGTAATATTCCTTCTGTTTCTATTTTGTGGAATAGTTTGAAGAGAATTGGTGTTAGCTCTTCTTTGAAGGTGTGGTAGAATTCTGCGCTGAAGCCATCTGGTCCTGGGCTTTTTTTTGGATGGGAGACTTTTGATGACCGCTTCTATTTCTTTGGGGGATATAGGACTATTTAGTTGATTTACCTGGTCCTGATTCAGCTTTGGTAAGTCAAATCGATCAAGAAAATTGTCCATTTCATTTAGATTTTCAAATTTTGTGGCATATAGACTTTTGAAGTAAGTCCTAATGATTGTTTGGATTTCCTCAATGTCTGTAGTTATATCTCCCTTTTCATTTCTGATTTTGTTGATTTGGGTGGTGTCTCTCTGCCTTTTAGTTAGCCTGGCTAAGGGTTTGTCGATCTTGTTGATTTTCTCAAAGAACCAGCTCTTGGTTTCATTGATTCTTTGAATTGTTTTATTTGTTTCCAATTGATTGATTTCAGCCCTGAGTTTGATTATTTCCAGCCGTCTACTCCTTCTTGGTGTGTCTGCTTCTTCTTTTTCTAGGGTTTTTAAGTGAGCCATTAGGGTGCTTGAATGAGCTGTCTCCAATTTCCTCTTGAAGGCACTTAGTGCTATGAACTTTCCTCTTAGCACTGCTTTCATTGTGTCCCACAAGTTCGGGTATGTTGTGTCTTCATTTTCATTGATTTCTAGAAAGACTTTAATTTCTTTCTTTATTTCTTCCCTGACCCAGCTGTCATTTAGTAACAAGTTGTTCAGTTTCCATGTGTGTGTAGGCTTTTTGTTATTTCTGTTATTTTTGAGGTCCAGCTTTATTCCATGGTGATCAGACAAGATACATGGGATTATTTCAATCTTCTTGTGTCTGTTGAGGCTTGCTTTGTGACCCACTATATGGTCTATTTTGGAGAAGGTTCCATGAGGTGCTGAGAAGAAGGTAAATTCTTTTGTGTTTGGGTGTAAAGTTCTGTAAATGTCTGTTAGGTCCATTTGATTCATGACCTCTGTCAGAGACATTGTTTCTTTGTTTAATTTCTGTTTTGTTGACCTGTCCTTTGTTGAGAGTGGGGTGTTGAAGTCTCCCACTATTAGTGTGTGGGGATCTATATGTGCTTTAAATTTTATCAATGTTTCTTTCACAAATGTGGGTGCCCTTGTATTTGGGGCATAGATGTTCAGGATTGTGATGTCTTCCTGGTGGAATTTTCCCTTGATGAGTATGAAGTGTCCTTCCCCATCTCTTTTTATTAATTTTGGTTGAAAGTCTATTTTATCAGATATTAGAATGGCTACTCCTGCTTGCTTCTTGGGTCCGTTTGCTTGGAAAGTCGTCTTCCAACCCTTTACCCTCAGGTAATGTCTATCTTTGTGTCTTAGGTGTGTTTCTTGTATGCAACAGATTGCTGGGTTTTGTTTACGTATCCATTCTGTTAATCTGTGTCTTTTTATTGGAGAGTTGAGTCCATTGATGTTGAGAGAGATTAATGACCAGTGGCTGTTAGATTTCTTGATTTTGATGTTGGCTGTGGTCATCAGGTTGTGTACTTGGTTGCTTTTTGTTTTACTGAAGTGAGGTTATTTATTTCCTGTGTTTTCTTGAATGTAGCTAGCTTTCTTGGGTTGTATTTTCCCTTCCAGTGTCTTCTGTAATGCTGGATTTGTTTGTAGGTATTGTTGAAATTTGTTTTTGTCATTGAATATCTTGTTTTCTCCATCTATGAGGACTGAGAGTTTTGCTGGGTATAGTAGCCTGGGCTGACATCTGTGTTCTCTTAGGGTCTGCATGATATCCATCCAGGCCCTTCTGGCTTTCATAGTCTCTGTTGAAAAGTCAGGTGTGATTCTAATGGGTTTGCCATTATATGTTACTTGGCCTTTTTCCCTTGCAGCTTTTAGTATTTTTTCTTTGTTCTGTATACTTACTGTTTTGATTATTATGTGGCGGGAGGATTTTCTTTTCTGGTCAAATTTGTTGGGTGTTTTGTAGGCCTCATGTATTCTAATTGGCCTCTCCTTTAGCTTGGGGAAATTTTCTTCAATGATTTTGTTGAAAATATTTTCTGGGCCTTGGAGAAGGGAGTCTTCTTTTTCCTCTATACCTATTATTCTTAGGTTTTGTCTTTTCATATTGTCTTGCATTTCTTGGACGGTCTGTGTCAGGAATTTTTCGGATTTAACATTTTCTTTGACAGATACATCGATTTCTTCCATTGTATCTTCTACACCTGAGATTCTTTCTTCCATCTCTTGTAGTCTGTTGGTTATGCTTACCTCTGTAGTTCCTGTTTTCTTCCCTAGATTCTTTCTTTCCATTATTTCTTCCATTTGTGTTTTCTTTAATTTTTCCAATTCTATCTTCAGGTCTTGAGTTGTTTTGTTTACTTCCTTCACCTGTCTGATTGTACTTTCCTGTTTTTCTTTTAGTTCCTTCAACTCTGTTTCTATCGTTTCATTCAGTGTTTTAAGCATTTCCTTTCTAAAGGCCATAAACTGTTTGGCTGCAGCTTCCTCTATTTCTTTACGGATGGCGATATTCTGTTTGAGTTTATCTTCCTCTATGTCTTTACGAATCTTATTTGTTTCCTCTGTTATCATCTTCATGAGCATACTTGTTAGGTCATCTTCTTGGATTTCAGTTATGGTGGGGTGTCCACGGCTACTTGCCCCTGGGTTCTGGAGATGCCATATTGTTCTGTCTTTTGTTGCTTGAGCTTTTACGCTGGCCTCTACCCATTGTGTTATCTTAGGTGTTTGGGGTGTTTGGGGTTATTTTCTGGTGGTTCCTGGGGATCCTGTGGTGGAGAGAATCCCCTTTGCAGAAAGCTGGTTTTTCCTGAAGGATGTCTTCTCAGCTTTTTGGGTATAGTCCCTGGATGGTTGGTGTTTTTTCAGGAGTTGCTCACCTCAGGGATATAGACCTGAGTGGTAATTGTGGTCTTTGTTAGTCGAGAGGGTTCTCCTTTCACCCAGGGAAGTCCTGAGGGCAGCTGCCCTGTTTCTGGGTTTCTTGTTGCAAATTTAATGATCAGCTGCTGTGACCCAGTTGGGTTGGACATCAGGCGCGCCTCAACTGTTTGTGCTTGTGTCTGGAGCACAGCTGAGTGCTGGCGCCTCGGCCCCACTAGACTGCTAGACTTTTTCTAGGGAAGGATTGGGTGATTTAGGTCAGTACAGTTTCCTTCCTTCCCCATGGATTCTCTGGAGACATGGACTCCCAGTGTCTTTTTTTGCCCTGGTGCACACTGCTCAGTGTCCACCAGCTGGCTGGCCGCAGAAGCTGCCTGTGCCTGGAGCACAGCTGTGTGATGGCGGCTCAGTCTCTGCCAGCTGTATGGTGCACAGAAACTGCCTGTGTCTGCCTTTGAGACTTTTGGGAGCCTGAGTGCCTCCCTAAGCTGGGTAATTTTCCGGGGACCTTTTCAGGTTGGGGGTGAGCTGAGTGCTCTGAGATCAGACCCGCCGTTTCTATCTCAGGCGGCGAATCAGGCGCGCAGGCAGGCAGGGCTCTGTGCCGGAACCTGGGTCCCCGGCTCTGGCTCCGGGCTGGCTCCTGGGGTGCCCGTGGAACCCGCCCGAGTCTTTTCCAGGGGATATCTGGGTGACCTAAGGCCGGTCCCAATCGTGTCCTGTACCCTGGGGTTATCTCTCGACTGAAAATTTCAGTCTCTGATAGTGTGGTGCCCAAGGTTCAGTCTGGGACCATGACCAGAGACACTGGCTTGTGGCTCTGGGCTGGGGCTGGTGCTGGTGGCCGGCAGCCAAGCGTCTGGCGGAACCGGGATCTCTTCCGCGGTTTAGCCTGGTGAGTTAAAAGCTGATTGAATCCCCCACCGTGGGGTATCCTCTCACCTGGGAAACACAATGACTGTGTTTTATGGCCGAGAGTTCTGATTGCTGGTCACTGTGCTGATCCTGCTGTGCTGCTGCTCAGAATGATAGTCCTCCCGATGCCGCCATCTTGCCCCTTCAACCTACATACACTTATTTAAATGCCTGCATGTGCTTTTACACATGTGTTCTTAGAGTTTGGGAGCAAGAATGGATAAATTGACATTGAGAATAATAAATTAAATAAAATATGTTAGAATATCTATATGTGTGTGTGAAATATACATTATGAATATAAATTATACCTATGCTTATATGAATTAAAGTTTGCTGAGGAAAATTAAATAAACACTAGCATGTAATCCAGATTTGGGCTAAGAATGAGCTGTCAAACAGACTCATCAGATTTAAAAATGCATCATTCTGTTGTAGGATGTTGATTACATAGACAACTACATGTGTGTATGGACAGGGTTATGTGGGAAATCAGTGTATTTTACTCAGTGTGGATGTGAACATAAAATGTTTCTAAAAATTAAAATTTCTTCTAAAACACAGTTAAATATTAATTTTCAGTGTCACGATTCATATTTCTTTTCACTTCTAAAAAAAATTGTAATCAAAAATTGAGTTGAACTCAGTGGCTGGCTCTTTGATCACCTCCCTCAGGGGATGTAGCCTTACCAAACCACAAAAGAAGACAATGCAGCCAGTCCTGATGAGACCAGATGGAAGGGGAGGAGAACCTCCCCTATCAGTGGACTTGGAGAGGGGCATGGGAGGAGATGAGGGAGAGAGGGTGGAATTGAGAGGGAAGAAGGAAGGGGCTATAGCTAGGATACAAAGTGAATAAACTATAATTAATATAAAAAATGAAAATGAAAAAAAATGAGTAACATAAAAATAAATCAGTATCACTAAAACTGAACCTCATTGTACTATCTATCTATCTATCTATCTATCTATCTATCTATGTATCTATCTATCTATCTATCTATACATATATATTTTCTCTCATGTATTTTGTAAAATGATGAGATAGTTTATCAACATACGTTAAACACGGAGAAAATTGACTTTAAGCATCAAAGTTATGGGGAAAAAAAGGCATTCATTTTAGCACAGCTGAAGTTCTGCTCAGATGGAAGGACACAACACACATTTGAGATGCAGAAGAACTAAGCACCCTTCCACTGTGGCGCTGTGAGATAAACCCAGGTAGATGCCACAGCAAGAAAACAGGAAGATGGAATGCAAAGCCAGTTGTGAGAATAACGCTTAGGAAAATATCACCAATTTTAAAACAACTAAGATCAAGTGCATTAGTATAGAAAAGACAGAAGAGATGATTTCATTATCTTTGTTTCCTCTCAAGAAAATATCAATACATTCAAACACATACTGCATTGACTTTATTGTAAAGAATAATTTTAAATGTCTTTAATTTTGTACTAACATGGAAGAAATAAAATTTCACCAAGAGAAAGCCAGAAAGCAGTGCATAATAAAGATTTGGCGTATCCAATTAATCTATTAAGACTATCAGATGAGTATAAGTAAATAAATAAAAGAATTGGTTATTTTTAAAATAAATATGCCTATTAATATTCCAAAAAATGTCTAATCCTTACAGGTTCTTTAGTTTAAACCAAAATTATTTTATTTTCCAGAGAAAACTATGTTAAAGATAATATCTTTTAAAATTGAATTATTTAAAATATTCAATATAATACCTGTGATGGTTATCATGTGTTGATTGTCAATTCAGTGAGATTTAATATCAGCTTGGACACATGTCTCAGGGTATGTCTTTTTTGGAGTTTCTAGATTAAGTTAATGGAGGTGGAAAGAAACACCTTAAATGCTAGCAGCACCATTCAATGAGCTGGATATTCATTCCTAGATTGAATAAAAAGGGGAACTGAGCTAAATGAGCATTAGCGTTTATCACTGTCCAGTTTCCAAGTGCAAGTTCAAGATGACCAACTTCCTCAAGGTCCTGCCACCATGCCTTTCCTGCCATTTTGGAATATACTTTTAATCTGTGAGCTAAAAGAAAATTATTTCCTTAGATTGTTCAGTCCAGCAACAGAGAAGTAACTGATATAACATGCCAAGCAGAAAACATAAGACAAGGCAGCTACACATCTGAATTTAACAGGGGTTTCATAAAAAGATGAGCAAAGGAGGAAGACACCAAATTATCCACTTTGCCAGCTCACTGTGTATACAAACCCATAGGACATAAAAGGCTCCTGGGAAAGAAGAAAAGCAGATCAGCTTTGCAGGAGTGACAGGAAGAGCTTGTTAGCCCAGATCCATAAAATACCAGGACACCAACTCCTGTTGTCTTCTGCAGCACCTAGCTCATGAGTACTTTTGAAGCCAATGCTACTTTCCTGGAAACTCTGAGAAGTGTCCGGGAGGATGCTGTGGACTGTGAGAGATAATGATCTTCAGAGCTGATACACTTGATGGTCACGATGTGTGTCCAACAAACTGTTCAGTGCTGCCTGCATACGTGTTTAGATTACGTCCTCTAGGTTTGGAGTCCTTGCATGTGTAGAGACACTCCAATGTTATGTGTGGTAATCTAAGCCCACAGGGGAACAATTATCCTTCCATAAGTAGTTACATGTCTTCCACCAGCATGGACGGCCCTTCGTGCTTTCAGGCACTTTTGGCACAAGGCTTAGGAACGGCTTTCTTAGAGAAAGGTGCTGGTCTCTGTCTGTACTGACATAAGAAAGGAAGGAAAGTCAATACAAGAATGGGTCATTGAGTAGACTTACTTCTATAAAAAGTGGATGTTAAGTATCTTGGGGACAACCGTGGATTTGGTAAAGTACCTGTGGGAACAGATTCTACAAGCTATAACACAGGCATTTATCTATTGGTTTCCATCCTCTATTTGACGCAGGCATCAACCCACTCATACTTCTGAAGTTCATAAATATCTGCCGGGCTATTACAGGATCCACACTAATGGCATTGAGGCTGTGGCCATGGGCTTCTATGATAAAGGGAAGGGCTAAAATAGCTCCTTTCTGAGGTTTTGCCTTCCACTTCCCCTGAATTTCTCTCCCCTGTTATACCACATGGAAAGAGAGAGATGGCAGGCTCACCCGAGCCAATGAACACCTGCTTATGTACCTGTGTACCAAGATTAAAAGGAGCCACACACACTCACACATACTCACACACTGTAGGTCCTTCTGTAGGCATGTATCAGGGCAGGGCTTCCTATTACAGTTATTTTCCATGCACACAGACAGAAAGAGGTGCCCAGAGTTTGCAACATAAGGGATATATGGACAGCTTAAGACTTACAGCCAAGAATCAGGGATCACCGGGCTGGGAGGATATCAGTACTTACTACTGTACACACAGCAGTTTGAGGTCCTGGGGCACCTCTCTGTTAAAGGAGTCTTTGACAATGCTTGCCCATAAGCTCCTCTCCACTTTCCCTTTGCTGTGACTAGTTTCTCTGTCTTTTAGTTCTTTAGCCTGTAGAAAGAGAACTCACCAACCTCGTCAGTGTCAACCAAAGAAAATCCAAGCCAGAAGCTCTGATAAGGGATCTTCAAACACCCAATAGTTCTGTGTGAACAGTGTCCATGCAGTCATTATAAACTCATGTAAGATCAATGCAAGAAGTGAATGTGTCGTAATGAACAGGCCCCTCCTTTTCCCTGGGTTACTGCAATATTCCTTTCACCTTCCCACCACATATTTGAAATCGTTTCTTGTGGATGAGCCCTCCTTGAGTTATCCTATTTTGGATGCACCATCGGCATCTTTAGACTTGGGCCACAGCCTCATTGTCATTCCCATGACCATGACTGGCAGACTCTCAACACTAACCTGACTATACTTTTCCCAGCTTGATTATTATTGGAGGGTTTCTTTCTGATATGACGGCTCAAGAATGAGATTGTTAGTGAGAAGACAAAATGTAGGTACCTCTCCTTCCCAGTGGCGCACGTATACTGAATGTCCAAGTATAAAAGCAGATTACTTGCCAACAGATACATGACGTTAACTGCTTTTTCAAAGTCCAATATGTCTCCATCACAAGGAAATTGTCACTGTAGCCTGTCTGCCTGTAGGAGCTTGTGCCCACGCTGTGGATGAGTTCACAAGCTTCTCAGCAGTGTGCCTCGCATTCATACGTCCCGTAAGTCCTGTAATTCCGGATGCCTTTGCTGATGCTCTGAGTTCTTCTGCTTTAGGGATAGTTAACAAGCTTTGTACTTTAAAGCGTTATTTTATGATATTCTTGAAAAAGGAAAAAAAAAAAAACACCACATTTTATTTTGTCATGTTGGTCATTCTACTTTGCTGGAAAAAAAATGAAAAAGCTTTAATAGAAATTCATAACAATCCCCAAAGCTTTCTCTGCGAATCTGTCAAAAAAAAAAAAAAATCAGTACTCAGACTCTTCTCCATAGTTCTCCAGCTGTTTATGCAAAAATCACCACACAGGTCAAACTCAAATCTCTAACTACATACTCATTTTCCATATTCATTGAAATATAATAGTATCCAGTACTTAAATCTTCAGTGTTATTTTGAGTTACAGCACTTGCTCTTATTTTATCATTATTTAATTTGCTTCGATTTACTGGTGAATTATGCTGTAGCTTAGGTTTGGAATGTTTCTTGAAGACCCATGTTAAGCACCTGCTGCCCAGAGTGGCACTATTGGAAGTTATGGGCCCTTTAAAGGGATCTGACTGAAGCTGTGCCAGTCGTTTGGGATCTGCCCAGAGAGAAATAGTGAGACTTCAAGCTTTGCCTGTTCTCTTTCCCTTCCTGGCGGTGAAGGGAACAGCTTGGCCACCAAAAGTGCTACCTCACCTCAGGCTCGAAAGCAACAGAGGTAATCATGCATGCTGACCTCTGAAATTGTGAGCCACAATCAACCTTTTCGATTGTAAGCCGATTGTGTAAGCTACCTTTCTACATTCAAAGGAGCCAGCACTATCTGCTTTTGTACTGTTGCGGAATTGCAAATGTCCAGTTGTGGATAGAATGATAATAAAGACAAATTGCCATTTGTGTTTGCAAATTAACTTCTTCATCATTGTGTTCTTAAATGTAATCCATCTTATATTTAATTTACTACTGCCAGCTAAGTGTTAACAGGGCATATTTTATATCATTTATATAATGGTTCATAATTAATCTTAGTATCACATCTCTAGAATATATTATATAAGTAAGGAATTTTTTCACCAGTTGCTCTGTAGGACAACAAGAGCTGCCAGCTGTGTATCTCCACATCAAGAACACGGGTATGCTGGTTGGTTTTTGTCAACGGTATAAAATTGTAGGCATATTTGAGAAGAGATAAGTTCAGCTGAGATCCTGTAAGCAAGTCTATGGGATATTGTCTTGATTAATGATTGATATATGAGGGCCCAGTCTACTGCCATCCCTAGGTAGGGGGTTCTGGGTTATATAAGAAAGCAGGCTAAGCAAGCCACAGAGAGCAAGCCAGTAAGGAGCATTCTTCCATGACTATGCTTCGGTTCTTCGCTTCAGCTCAGGGTCTTTGTCAAGACTCTAGGTTGGTAAGTATTTTTCTCAATACTTAATAATTTTTGTAATTACGAGGGCAAGAGGGAACAAATACACATAGTTATTCTTTAAAGGCCCTATAAAGGCTGTACCTGGTGCTTCGGCTTTCAACCCACATTTTTCTGGCTAAAGTAAATCTATGAACAAATGCAGCTTTACAGCTTTGTAGAGTCGCAGGAAGAAAAGCAGAATAAAAATGAGCCCTGGGTTAAATTTCCAATGACCAGCATGTAGACCCTCAGGTAGTTAGTGGTGAGTTCATACCTCTAAAAAGGTGTTAATCATATGTGTGTGTGTGTGTGTGTGTGTGTGTGTGTGTGTGTGTTGGCAATGTCCCATATCCAAATGTACAACATTCCATAAAAACTATACCCATATCAACATAGTTCTGCCCATAAAAGTTAAAATTCTGCTGCCGTTAAACATAGTTGTCTTCTCCTCATGAGTGAGCCTGCATGGTCCTGGCACAGCAACCTGAGCACAGGCGATTAATAAGGAGGAGAATGTATCGAGTGAGAAGAATGGAAGAATTGAGTAAAGAAACATGAGAGAGGTTCACTAGTACCACAGACAACCAATATTTAACACGTGCAGCTTTCAGAACTGTCCACCCAGTGGTCAAAACCAGTGACATTAACCAACTCCATTGTTTTTGTTTTGCTTAAGGTGTCACCTGACATGGAGCCTCCTTCATTTCTGGGTCATAGTTCAAGTGTGCACTCATGGGAGTGCCAGCTGTGCCTACGGACATCCCAGATAGTAGCATCAAAAGATACGCAATAGGAAACAAAAGCGGGATTCAATGAAGCTGTGCCTATACAGACTAGCCTATTTAGTTAATCATCTCAGCCCAGGAAAGTCAAGTAGTCATTCAGTAATACACAAGCCTTACCCAATAGGAGCACACACATGGTGACACGAAACTCACCAGGTTATTTGAACACCTACTTTCATTTGGTTGCGCATGTTAAATTACCTCACTTGTGTGACTGCTGTTATTAAATGTCTACTATACAGGGAACATTTAAGTGGTGGAATATGGAAGGGGGGTGGCTACTTACCCAGAACATTTAAATCTTACCTTTTGCAGTCTCAGAGTTCATTTATTTTATCCCGAAGGACATTTGGTGCATTTTAGGGCCTGCTACAGACTGGCCAAGTACTTCTGAGAGTTACATTTCAATCTAGGCTCTCCCTCCCCTGTCTCCTTTCACAGGTGTCAGACCTGAAGGTGACACCCTTCCAGGTGACTCCTTTTCTTTCTTATTATTGCAGGGTTTTTTTGGGGGTTTTTTGTTTTGTTTTGTTTTCTGTTTACTCCCAACATCTTATTCACATGAAGTTCAAAACTAACACGTTCCTCACAAGCTAAATTCATTTTTCTTTGCTATTTCTCTTCTAATAGGTGAATGAATCTTTGCAGTATATACCTTCCCAAAGTACTTCATTAGAATAAATTTTTGTTATTTTTACATCTTGTGTTTATCAGTCCCAATAAAAATACTGATTATATCAAAGTGATCTTGTTGTAATGTTTATATGATGTATATTATCTTGGTTATTTAGGAGGCCTGATATCCACCTTCCCTTGCAATTTGGCAAAAAGAATAGACACGTAGATTATAGTAAATAATCTATTAAACAAGTGCTCTGTTTAAAATAGATGTGCCCCTTATCTGGATGTGTTTTTAATCTTTTAAACACAAACTCCTCCATACTGAGTCAGCATTGTTTATGTATAAGTAATAAGAAGATGAACTATTTCCCAACTTAAAGCTTCTAATCTATATAAAAATATAAATAAAATTTCTCAGAATACTGAACATGTTGTGTCAGAAGCAGTCCTCCAAACCCATCAAAACTGCGCCCAGATGGACCCTTGGAAGTCACCTCATGTTCCTCTGTACTGACAGCTTGTCTGTGACCAGTGTGGAAAATCTAACAATCAACAGAATTCTTTATGCATTGTTCACTTCCCTAGATCACACATTTGATTGTGTGGGGCCTCTTTTTCTTTGATTGCTCCAAGGTAGATAGAGGTATAGAGACAGATGATGTGAAGAGCTAGATATACATATAG